>NW_024882312.1:0-340328 GCF_019059575.1 Amphibalanus amphitrite
TCGTGGCTTTTTTAGTCAAAAGTTACTGTCGAAAAACACTTGTCGTAAAAACAGCTATTTCTTAGTTTTTGCCCTCTGGAGGCTAAACCGTTGACCTGAGGTCAATTTTGATCATGACCTTATCGAAAGAAGAGTTCAATAGCTATCGATTGCTTTTCCATACGTTTTTCTAGCTATCATAGTTCCTGAGATAAATGCATGTTTTCTGAAAAATATAATGACATTTGGCAAATTTTGACCTTTGATGACCTCCAGTGACCCCAATATTGCTATAAGATGAAAAATGACCGAAATACTTTCAAACGTACCGGTACGCATTAAGAGCTATCGACTGCTTTTTACCGCGTCTTTCTAGCCCTCTTAGTTTTTGAGTTAGAAGTGGGTGGTAACATATGCCCCCCCCCCCCCACTAGGGCGAAGTTGGCTGAGACCGCCACTGGGGCGCGGGTTAACCCCCGCCGGCACAGGCCATTTTGCGTCCTTCGACGGCACAAGGGGGGTACGACCCCCCCTCGCGTTTGGCCCCTGATCGAGCTAGAGCTTCGCGGAAAAAAACGAGCGTGTTTCCCGTCACGAGAGGAAGCCGATGATACCCAATTTTTAGGTCATTTTAAGGTTCTAGGTCAGGTCAATGACCCGAAAACCGGGAAAATCGGGACCTGTTAGAAAGTCGTAAAGTGTGGCTGCTATGTGGTTTTCCGGGGTGCTGATCACGAATATCGTGTTAGTTTTGATCAGAGATGATGTCTTTAAGCATTTGGACCAGGTCGGGTCAGGTCAGGTCAGGTCAACCGGTAGGGGTTGTGACGGGTATTCGTAATACGTGTCAACCGCCTCTGACAGCTTCGTAACATGTTACGAAGGCACCAAAACTACTTCGTAAATGTTCAAATGGTTGCTAAATTCGAATTCAGCTCCAAAAACTAGCCTAGCAACATGTAAAACTCCAAAAAGTGAACCGAGGTCACCCGAGGTTACCAAAGGTCAATGACCTGACCTGACCTTCAGGTGACCTTGACACCCACCCTAATGTATAAGACCAACATCAAATCACATGTTTGAACGTTTGAAACCACGAAAAGCTTGCAAACGCGCGGCTAATGCGAGCCGACATATGTACGCCAAATCGCGATTCCGGCAAAAAAATGGTCTCGGAAAAGAGGTCACAGGTCAAAGGTCATTTGGGTCAGGGTCATGAAATTTTCAGGGTAGGTGTAAAATTGATCAATGCGAGGGTACTGAAAGTTTCGTCGCCATCGGCCGCTTTTTACGCGAGTTATTCGCGAAAAACCTTAGGGGGGTTGCATCAACCCCCGTGCCGGCGAGGGTTAAGAGTTAAGACACACTGGGTTAACGTGGGATGTTCATCTCTACGGAGGAGATAGCCATGCGTCGCATACGAGTTCCGGACAAAATATCGGAATGCAAAATATCGAAATGCAAAATTGAAAAGTAAACTATGGAAAACAAAATAACGGAAACGCAAAACATCGAAAAGCAGCATATCGAAATCCACGCGTAATCCTGGTCCGATTGGACGATCGACCGATAGACGAGCGAGAGGGTGAGCCTTGTACATGCAAAAGTGCGTACGGGTGATTCCAACTGACTTGTGCGCGGTACCCTACCAACCGGTCTCTGGCAGTGTGCGAAATTTGAGCACAATCGGTCCAGCCATTTTTTTTTAGATCTGAAAGACGTCCGTCCGTGCAAACTGTATACCAACTGACTACTGCCTGGCAACCGGTTCCTACTGGCGTACCCATTTTGAGCGCAATGGACTCAGCCGTTCTCCAGATCTGTAATCGTCCCTTGCACATGCGCACGTGCAGTAGCACCCCAACTCTAATTTCTGCTCTTCTACGAAAGACTTCTCTCTATTCGCTTGCTCGTAATTAGTAGAAAACGACTACAAAATGTATACAGACAAATGGCAATCGAATGATGATAAAGACGATAAAACGACTGGTATGCTGACTTACCCGCGACTTATTGGGGAAAGAGAATCGAGATTGCTATGGCGCCTCATCGTTTTTTCTGCTATACCTATCTGCATTGAATTAATAGACATATGTAACCTTGCATTTCCTTCAGCTGAACCAGTAGTTGCTACTTAATCATGCAAGCTGCGTCGTCGCGATAAAAATTGAAGATGCTCTTTTTTAACAAAGGACCGTTTGATACCTGAGATGAATCATAAGTCAGTACTATCAAATCACGCCACAAAAGCAGTGAGGAGGCCCAACAGTTCCACCTGGGTCTTGGCGGCGACGTGAGCTGTGACTGCGTCCTGCTATATAAAACTGTTGTTTCTGTCCGGCAAAAGTTTAACGACTTTTAGAGGCCCGTCTAATAAACTGTCTCATCCATAGGCGGCGGAACGATTTGAGACAAGGGGGGGCACCATGGCTCAAGGAGCCAAACCTAGGGTACCCCCAAATCCTGTTTTCTCATCGGATTTAGGCCACTTATTTCTCGTCACAGCCCTGACACGATGATTTTTTTATTTTTTTTTACTAAACGAAAATGGCAGTTCACCCCCGTATGCAGGGTGTTTTTATATCTGTTTTGGGGGCATATGCACCCACAATCCTTAATTATGTATGCCCATGCCCAAACAATGATGAAAATGCACCCACAACTCTTTTACAAGGCTGCAAGCGCCATTTCGAGAGCACGGTGCCCTTCGCATGCTCTAACGGCGTCCTCCTGACCGTCTCGCGTTCATTGATAAGATAATATAGCGTTTTTAATCACTCGGCGCCCTTCTGGGAGAATGGCGCACTTTTGACAGCACCGCGCCATTCTCATGGTCTAACGGCGCCCTCCTGACCGTCTCGCGTCCTTGGGTCTCTGTTCACCGTGCATCCCTCGACTGTTCGGCGCCCTTCTGGCCTTTCAGCGCCCCTGAACCACATATAGCGTTTTCAATCACTCGGCACCCTTTTACGAGAATGGCGCCCTTTTCATGATCTCAAGGCGCCCTCGTAACCATCTGGCGCCCCCACGTCCCCACCAACGTAGCACTACTGACTGTGCGGCGCCCTTCTGGCCTCTTAGCGCCCCTGGACCACATAGCGTTTTCAATCACTCGGCGCCCTCCTAAGAGAATGGCGCCCTTTTCATCGTCTCACGGCGCCCTCGTAAGTCGTAACCGTCTGGCGCCTCCACATTTGGTGCCCCTCCTACTGGATGGCGCCCCCCTACAGCTTTTTACGTCCTTCCGGTCAGTTTCCACTATTAAGCGTGTATTTGCTTAGTCAGACACGTCACTTGAAGCGCCATTCGGCTAGCAATGTTATCAAATTCGGTGTTAATTTAGGCTCCCACATAAAGAATATCTATCGCGCCCCAAAACGGCCTGGCGCCGGGCGCCCCTACAGCTGGGCACCCACAATCATTTTAGGAAAATTACACCCCTGCCCGTATGTGTGGTTAACTTTAAGCTGATCCTCAAGTACCTATGTGTTTGTCTCTTCCTTATTGTCGTTTGATAAATTCCATTTATCCTACATGTATCAAATTACCAAGAAGCCATCGCAGTACTAATCAGTGGCGAATCCCAGGGTGGAGGTCACATGGGTCATGACTTAGTTAGGGCCTGGTGTCACCACATGCCTGCCAGGAGAACCACAGGCCTGTCAGGAGCACCATCGGCCTAGCAAAAGCACTACAGGTCTTCCAGGGGCACCACAGACCTGCCAGGGGCACCAGAGGTCTGCCAGGGGCTTTATCGGCTTCGCAGGGGAACCACCGGCCTCGCAAGGGCACCATGGGCCTGTCAAGGGCACCACAAGCCTGTCTTTGGCAATTTAGGATTGTCAGAGGCACCACAAACCTGTCAAGGGCACCTGCGTTCTAACAGGGGCACCACAAACCTGCCAAGGCCCAGGGACACCACAGGCCTAGCAAGGACACCACAGGCCTGTCAGGGGCACCACGGGCCTGTCAGGGCCCATGGGCACCTAAGTCATGTCAGGGCACACCGTAGGCTTGTCAGGGGGCAGGGTAGGTAGGTACCACAGTCTTTCCAGGGGCACCAGCGGCCTAGCAGGGGCACCAGTCATCACATGACTAACCAAAAAGAAAGAAAATAAAAAAAAACTGAAAATAGGGCACCACCTAAATTAAGTGGCCGAAATCCGTTGAGGTTTTAATTTGGGCATAGGTAGGGGCACCACTTCGATTCATGACCCTCCCCTTGGAGTTTTCCCGAATCCGCCCCTGGTACTAATACATCAAATTTAAGGGGGGGCACCTTGCTATTGGTGCCCCCCTTGCAGAATTCAAGGGGGGGCACGGTGCCCCGGTCCCCCCCGTTCCGCCGCCTATGGTCTCATCACTGATGTTTCTTTAGCACTTTCTTTAGGTAGAAGTCAGACTCAAAAGTTTCGTCACAGGACACAGTTTAAAGTCTGAGCGGCCACGAAAACTCATTTTTTCCAAGACCATCACCTTGGTTGGCTGCTATTCAGTGTCGGTGACAATCACGGATCTGTTTCTAGCTCAGACGCGGTCGTTTTGGCAGTTCGACGGGCAGTAGGTATGGTTCAAACGAAGACTTTTCCGAGAAAAGCAGCCGCTCCCAGTTGTGGACAGACAGTTGAGGAGAGGGTCGGTGAGATGCACCCATTCTGCGGCTGTGTCGCTGTCGCTTTGCTGTCAATCCGGACAGTCTGTGCAGTTTCGGCGGCTTCAGCTGCACGGTGCCGCTAATAGCGGTCCACGGTGGACTTGAAGGCCGGATGCTGCCTTGTTTGTTTGTTTCTTTATTGGGGGTTTATGGCGCGCCGACTACTAAGGTTATTTTGCACCCATAACGTCATGCTAGTAAAAAAATGTGTCAAAAGAGAGAACCGACTAGATAGAAGGTGATGCGCAACTTTCGCAACTAATGACATTCGCAACTTACCTCAGACTGCTGAAAGACCTGCAACAAGCAGAAGATTCGATGCTATGAAATTCACGGAATGTGTCTTGTCAATAAAACACGATGCCAGCTTTAAACACAGCATCGATGAAGATAAAAATGCAAGAAAAAGATCTCCAACTTCCGACCATAGCCAAAAGGTTCGCACATTTTTGCCGATCCCAGCCAAACGCTGGCACTTTTATCATCGATAGCGCAACGGCAGAAAACTCTTTTGTTTTCCGTTAATCTATGGTAGAGGTACTTTGTGAGAGAGAGTGTAAAATTAACATGCGCAGTGCGCAACGCTGGGGGTCCTGGATTTACACGCCCTGCTGCCTGCTGGGGGGGGGATGTGTCCCACTGCTAACTCGGCTCGTAAGCCACGTAGCGACGCGTGGTAGGCCGCGTTCAAAAGCGTCAAAATCATATAATTCAATTGGCAATTTTCTAGGTCAGATCAAAGACGTCACCGAGCCCAATTTTATGAAGGGCGTCAAAGATTATATCAGAGGTCATCAAAAGTCCAATTTCACCTATTTCGACGATTTCCGACAAACCAGCGCATAACTCAGAACGAATGGAGCTACAGCACCACAGAAAAACACATTTCATAGATTTGTGATGCCGTTCCCTCAGTATTGTTCTCAGTTTAAGTCAACATTTAACCCTCTAGAAGGCAAAACAGCCAAAATTAAAGGTTTAGGGCAAAACATTTTTCTGTAGTTAGGTACACTCGGGGGCAGATTGATGTTCCACCACTCCCTACCCATCGGGCTCCCATGGCTCCCGCACTGGCTGCTGCCAGTGTTGCCTGCCCTCAGCACTGCTCAGCACTGCCTGCCAGTGCCAGTGCTGCCAGTTCTGTCACTGGCAGCAGCCAGTGCTGAGCCATGGGAGCCCGATGCGTAGGGAGTGGTGGAACATCAATCTGCCCCCGAGTGTACTAGGCATTGAATCAAAGCTCGCATATTTATTTTACCAGCACCGTGCTCCTCTCATGGCGATGCGTCGAATGAATTATCATTTGACCTAAAAGGTCAACTTGAAAATTTGACTTAATACCCAGGTGACCGGAAATGATCATGTTATATATCAATTGATCCGTATCGCCCAGCTAAACACGCGCAAGGTAACTATTTTCATAGGTTTAGCATCTCTATCAGAAGTTATCGTCCAAAGATAGCTGGGTTCCTTTTTGTAGCAGCGCCGTAATTCTCGTGCCCAGGGCTGGTGCGCGGCCAGCTATTACCAGCTTTTAATCATAATTTTTTCTTCTTTTTTTCGCTGGTGCAGTTGTATTTCAGAACATCACTGAGTACTGAGCGAAGTGGGCAGCAGCCGAGGCCGGTGGTCTCCTCAAGGCCGATGGATAGTCACGTCGATGGATCGTCACGTCTGGCGTCGGCGACGGCCCGAGGTCTTCTGCCGGTGCCCTCAGTTGGGGCGATTCGAGCGGAACTAGTCTTTAATCCAGTTCCTACTGTAGGACAGTGGCCTGATACCCTTCGTGGCTGCTATTGGTACAATTGGTCAAAAGCTTTTTTATGTGCGGTGGACACTCGAGATTGGTTGACACCACATCACACCACATGGAAGGTTCTGGTAGATTCTAGATGTCACGCGTCAAATGAGCGCGCGGCATCACGAGCTGGTACCGTGGTGGTAGGTGCATCCAGCTACGCAGCATTAGACACGACCATACACGACTAAAGCATTAGACGACATTTAAAAGAATAGTGAGTGAGTTTCGGGGATAGGGTCCTAGGGCGCATGTGACAGAAGGCAGGCTAAACGCAGATGTGTGTAGATAGATAGTGCGCCGCCAAGTGACCAGCGCGACCAGTCATAAATAATGCATGGTGTGTCGACTGGCCGGCCGCGGGTCGAGGCGGCCCGGCTCGACGAGCTGACCGCGCAGCGGAGATACAGTAAACGCAACGAGCGTTGGTTGTAAGGAAGTGACATACAGCCACAAGCAGGTATAGTCAGAATATGAACTAATGAAAATCTAAACCATAAAAATATACAAAAATGTCGACGCAAAACAACATCGATAAACCAATAATGCAAAACAATACAAGCAATCAACCAATAATAAACACTTCACATTAACAGCTGAAATTTTCAAAAAATATCATTCAGTTGCTGTAGCGAAGACGAGGTTACAACTTTTTTCTGAGGCGAGGTCACTTAGCGTGACCTACTGACCTGGCCTTGAAAAACCTGGGCCTGAAATGTTCACAGTATAGTATGGGCAAAGCAAACGTCTCATAGGTATGTTAGTTTTCTATGTAGATAATTGTGGAGAGCCGCAAAGGGAAAGTGCTCAAACCCTCTCCGCAGGGCATGAGTTTAAGTTGTGACAAACTTATGGAAAGCTGAGGAACAACTACCCTGTACGGGTCCTCAGTCACGCCCCCCTCAACTTGGATCAAGGAGTACGAGCCTGCGCCAATTGACCGAAGAAGAAAATGCGATAAAGCTAATTATAAAGCGCACTCTTACAGGGCACATGCATGCGTTCCTTCAAATTTCATCATGGGTATTTAAGCAACGTATAGTCGACGGTGCATTGCAAACTGGCATTCCTGAGGAGGGGTATCGTTTCACAGGCCATTAAATGGTCCCTCCGGGCCTAAAAGTCAATACTGAGTCACTGACTCATCACAGTTGCTTTTTATCCTCGCATGATGTGGGTATTCCTTCAGTATTTAGTGCTGTTATGTGATGAAGTCGGCGAGGCCACTTTAAACCACACCCGAAGTGTTTTCATAGCGGTGCTAGAAAGTTGGACCAATCGGCATTCGAGAGCTCTTGTCATAATGGACCAAAGCACCACAATATGTTTAAAAGTCAGATCCAGGATAGTGTGGAAGAAGGCCAGAAGAGTAAAATCAGGGCCGGGGGCCCCTTAGTGAGATGATGGAGATTTCGGCATGCTTCCATCACATTCGATTGAGAGTTGGACGGGTTAACTGAAGGTATGTACGGTTTCGCTTAAAGCTAGCGGCGCTACCTGCCCCAGCCGCTGCAGAGGTTTGAGAGTCGCTGAATGTACTGACCCAGGCTTGAGCCGCTACCGCGGCTGGCAGAGCGAGAGGAGGTCAGGGAGGGATGGGAAGCGAGCCCCTAACTTGTGTCTAAGACGTTCAAGGCATTCTCGTGCCGTTTTCGATCATTTTACAGATCAAATAGTGACAGCAAGCTGGGAGTGAGGGTCAGGCTCTTGGAGCTGATGGCAAATGTATTTTACAAATTCCGAAGTCGGCATGGAAGAGCATTCTAGATGAGTAGAAAGGTCACACAAGCCTTGACGAAACCATTTTATCTGAAGTGATGGAAGAAAACAGACAGGGACTCCTCGTTATCTCAAGGGATGAGTGATTATCGTTAATGAGCAATGCAAATGAGAACTTATGTAAAACGACATCATTCAGTGTAATATCCAGTCTATCTCACATAGCAAGGAGCAACAGTGTCCCAAAATTGTATTTCAGTTTGTCAGAGGGGAGAGGGGAAATTCCTAATAAAAAAGGTGAACAGAGTGGAAAATCACCAGTTCGATAAGCCCCACAAAGAGGGAAAAAGGGATCAATGGCATAAATTCACGTAAAAGGACGGTAAAATGTAGGAACTAAAATGAATGTCCGAGCGAATGCTTTCTCTCAGTAAAATTCGGAGTGGAGAATGGCTCTCAAAAATTGGTGCGAGAGTAAAAAATACTTTTATTTGGATGTCATTCCCCACTTAAAGTAACACATTTTGGGACACTGAGGAGCAATGCCATTGGTGCCTTTTTACTTACCATCCAGGTCAGTGTCGACGAAGTTGAGAGTCACGAGATCCTGAAAAGGGACACAGATTATGGAAACTAAAACAACTTTTCCATTGCACAGAATACGCAAACACAGTAATCGGTCAATAACAAAAAGCTGCCCAAAGTAAAGCGAGGAGGGAACATCATTACATGCAGGGAACAGAAGCCCACCTAAATCACCCACATCCATATTACTTTACTCTACAAAGAGTACAAACCTGATCGGAGCCGGCGGGGCCGGGCGCTGAGGCGACTCGGTCCATCAGCTGGCGTTCCACGTCCGCCAGCTGCTGCTCCAGCGAGGCCTCCTCCATAGACGCTCCTCGGACGGACTCTAAGGATGGGCCCTGCTCCGGTCCATCCGTCTGATCGCAGGGTTCCGCGCCGCCCACTACCGACTGTCCAGTACTGGCAGACGGATTGCCGCAGTCGGATGCTGGGCCGAGTGGATCCGCACTGTCCTGTGGTCTGTCGGTCAAGTCCCCAGCACTGGCGGCCCTGCCCGCCGTTCCGTCAGGCGAAGCACGCGGTCTGTCGCACGGAGTTCCGCTCTCCGCCGTTTCGGACGCATCTGCACCATGTTTACCGGCCACTGTTCTGTCACACTCGTCAGCTGCGGTAGCTGGGTGCTCTGTCCTATTCGCTGCCTCTGCAGAGTCTGTTACCACCGTCGGCGCACTCGAGGAGCCCGCCGAGACCCCTGTTCTGTCACACCCACTCACACCCTGTCCTGCCGGCTCCACACTGTCGGCGGAGGCTGCACCTCCGGCCCCGGAGAGCACCCTCGCCACCCAGTCATCCAGCTCAGCGCGTGCGGCACCGATCGCCGCGGCGGCGCGCAGCCGCTCTCGGCTCTCGAGCAGCGCCGTGCAGGGGAGCGCAGAGCCGCCACGGGCTGGTGACATCGAGCCGGCGCAGCGGCAGCACCGCGGACGCCGCCGGCCGGCCGCCCGACAGGCGCAGGTCGAACAGCTCCTGCGGCGGCGGACCGCCGGCCGGCAGCGGGCAGCCGCAGACGGCGCAGCGCCGCTCCGGCCCCGGCTCCGGGTCTGTGTCACACTCTGGGGCGGCATCTGGCTGCGGCTCTGACACTGATTCCGGTCCAGAGTCCGGCTCCACCTTTAGTTCTAGTCCGGGTGATGGTGGTGGACTCTCCATGGAACCTGCCAGGAACAAAACTGAGATTCATTAGAGGGCTGGGGGCATGGATGGACATTTACCCTTTTGGCAAAAAAATGTAAAAAACTAAAATGATAGTAGGTAATTTATTGTTGCATTAGATATGTATATTGAAATTAGATGATCTACAAAAAAAAATATTATTTAATTATCATTTTTACACTATCTATCCCCTTCCTCAGACATTCCATTCTGTCTTATAGCCTTCAACTTTGTTTTTGTAAGACATGTAGATACTAATCAGTAGGTAATTGTAATCCTCTGCATGGAGGCCTATGGAATGCTTTCACATCACATCATCAAATTTTTTATTGCCTCTGGCACCACAGATCAAGGCCTTGAGTGCTAAGATCACCTTCTTGACTCTTGAGAGGCTCAAAAAATTATTAACCTATCTCCCTGAAACATCCCTGACTGCTAAAAGCTGAAGAACAATAAAAATGATAAAGAAATGATAAACAATTTGATAAGACACAAAAATGGAATCAGATAGGTACCCTTAAGTATTTAAGTCCATTTGTATGTCCCAGTCCCGTAGCTAAGTCGTTAGAGCGTTGGACACCACATGCATTCCCAGTTATAACACGCTGTGTTCAAAGCATGACGGGCATTTGACGTTCATGAGCCCACTGACGTCTGACAGATATGGTTGCGGTTGGTAGCAGTAGCCAGGCAAAGTCAGTGAGTGGACCAGCTGTGCGTGGCTATGTGCGCACATTGAACTTTGGACACCAAATTCTGCAATAAAAACAGAATTGCGCGATCGGAGGGAAGAGCGCAGAGTTAACGCTACAACCCACGCAGACCAGGCCGGAGCGTACCCCCCTGCGCACAAGGGACAAGGCCCCTGCGCAGACCTCAGTCCTCTCCTCAGGGACCAATACAGCTACCAACAATTAGCAATGACAAAGCAATGTGTAGAACACGTTTGTTGGTACACTTAACACTACAAAATATATGAATGAAATGGACAATTAAAAATTACCTAGGGTATAATTCAACACCACACCACATCGACGCCCCGCTCCAACCACGAACAACAACACAACACGCGTGGCGCGCCGCGAGGCCCAGCACCCGCGCCATTTCTGTAACACAATCAAGGCACCGAAAAACTGCACTTGTACAATTAGCCTGCGGATCTCTGACGTCATTTCAAGTGCTTCGCAAATGAGCTCTTTTTTCAGAAACGAAGACGTATTGTATGATTCTAAATGAAGAAAAATTATTTTGCTGATTATTTGAATAGTCTTAGGCATAATAATAAAATCAGACGAAAATATATAGTCTAAAGATGGCCTTGGAAAAAAGTTTCAGACGAATGAAGACCTACGATTGGTCACACGCATGCAAGCCAGTGACATCATAGCAAGATATTTTTATTTTATATTTTATCTATGTAGCTTTTATGCACTGAAAATTTCAGCAAACTTAAATATTCAATTCCTTCATTGTCATGATTATAAGGATTCCATGACGGTTTTTCGTCCAGCAGATTTTCGTCGGACAATTTTTCGTCCGCAGATTTTCGTCCGACTTTTTTTCGTCTCGCATTTTTTCGTCTGTACATTTTTTCGTCTGTGCATTTTTTCGTCTGTTCATTTTTTCGTCTGTACATTTTTTCGTCCGGACATTTTTTCGTTCGTATATTTTTTCGTCCGTGCGTTTTTTTCGTCCGGACATTTTTTCGTCTACAATTTTAACCTAACCTAACCTAACCTAACCTAACCTAACCTAACCTTACATAACCTAACCTAACCTAACCTAACCTAACCTAACCTAACCTAACCTAACCTTACCTAACCTTACCTACTGATGTTTGCCTACCGGGGGATAAGGAAAAAGTTACTTGCATGAATAGATTGCAAGCAATGGTAAGTCAAATATTTTTAGGTTAAGTGGTTGTGCATCAGGCTTCAGGCCTTCGGCCTGAAGCCAGATACACAACCACTTAACCTAAAAATATTTGACTTACCATTGCCTGTAATCTCTCCTAAGGCATTGCCTTCGGCACTGCACTGCTTCGCCCCGAGTATTATTATGACGTCATTTGCCTCACAGTTGAATAGCATTGTATTATGTTTTCACTCAACCTGGGTGCACAGACGTAAAATTTATTGAACGAAAAAATGTCCGGACGAAAATATGTACAGACGAAAAATATACGAACGAAAAAATGTCCGGACGAAAAAATGTACAGACGAAAAAATGTACAGACGAAAAAATGCACAGACGAAAAAATGTACAGACGAAAAAATGCGAGACGAAAAAAAGTCGGACGAATATCTGCGGACGAAAAACTGTCCGACGAAAAAATGTCAGACGAAATTTTGTCCGGACACGATTATAAGAAACATACATAGTGTCATACATAGTGTCTGTCATAGTGTTTTTATATACCTTGATAAGAAATAAATTGCCCATAAGATAAATTGAGTTCGCTATCACAATAAATTGAAAACTAGATCTGCGGGAGGTGAGTGTTTCGGAGTTTGGCGTTTTTAACGGATATCTTTGCATCATAACGTGATTATAACTTTTTGTTGTCAATAGGGATTTTGCTTAGGGCCTGCTCCAGTATCATTGGTATCAGTGTGTATCCACTATCCAGCATTATTAGTATCAGTGTGGGTACTAGCTCGTTAGGAACTCGTTTGGGTCGCCCTGGATAGAAATAATCGACTTCTCTTTTCTCTGGGTAAGATTAAGCATTTCAAAAGCAATGAACTTATAACATCATTTTATGAAATTATTTTAAGTAGGGAAAAAATTGGAATTATTTGGAATTATTATTGTTTTTTGTGCATTGTAAGTTTTCTGCATCTCCTCACACCTCAGTGCCTTTGTATTTATGAATTCCCTACATGACATTATCGGTATCGGTAACCCTGGCGTCACCGGTAGCTTTTTCGTTCAAGGCTAAGGTTTCCTGTATCAGGCCGCCGTGCCAGGCCCCGCCGAAGCATGCTGTGACGTCACTGGGTAAGAGAAGATAACGTAAAGAACGACTCAGGCAGACTCAGATTGACTCAGGCAGACTCAAACTGACTTGACCGACTCAAACCGATTCAGATCTATACAGACTGACTCAAACTAACTCAGACTGACTCAACCGACTCTGACTGATACAGATTGACTCAGACCGACTCAGATAGACTCAAACTGACCCAGAACGACTCAACCTACTCAAATCGTTCCGATCGACTCAGACAGACTCAGAACGACTCAGACAGACTCAGGCAGACTCAGACCAACTCAGATAGACTCAGAACGACTCAAACTGACTCAGACTAACTCAACCGACTCAAATCGATTCCGATCGATTCAGACAGACTCAGAACGACTCAGACAGACTCAGGCTGACTGAAACCGGCTCAGGCAGACTCAAACCGACTCAGGCAGACTCAGACCGATTCAGATCGACTCAGATAGACTCAGAACGACTCAAACTGTCTCAGACCGATTCAACCGACTCAAATCGATTCCGATCGACTCAGACAAACTCAGAACGACTCAGACAGCCTCAGACAGACTCAAGCCGACTCAGGCACACTCAAACTGACTCGACCTCAAACCGATTCAGGTCTGATGATTCAGGTCAAACCGATGGGTCTGTCTAAATCGGTTTGAGTCGGTTGAGTCGGTTTGGGTCTGCCTGAGTCTGTCTGAGTTGTTCTGAGTCTGTCTGAGTCGATCAAAATCGATTTGAGTCGGTTGAGTCGATCTGAGTCAGTTTGAGTCGTTCTGAATCTATCTGAGTCGGTGTGAGTCGATCTGAATCGGTTTGAGTCGGTCGAGTCAGTTTGAGTCTGCCTGAGTCGGTTTGAGTCGTTCTGAGTCTTTCTAAGTCGATCGGAATCGATTTGAGTCGATCTGAATCGGTCTGAGTCTGCCTGAGTCGGTTTGAGTCTGCCTGAGTCTCTCTGAGTCGTTCTGAGTCTGTCTGAACTCTGAGTCGATCGGAATCGATTTGAGTCGATCGGAATCGATTTGAGTCGGTTGAGTCGGTCTGAGTTAGTTTGAGTCGGTCTGAGTCGACCTGAATCTGAAAGCGTGGTAAGTTATCTTCTCTTCCAGTGACGTCACAGCATGCTTCGGCCTGGCACGGCGGCCTGATACAGGAAACCTTAGCCTTGAACGAAAAAGCTACCGGTGACGCCAGGGTTACCGATACCACATTATCTCCAACTCAAAAGCAACTTTATTGCTGGTTGTGTGTATTCTCGATGTTAGGTTTGCTTGTCATTGCCATAGGTATCGTAAAAACATGCATTTAGCATGGTGTCATCTTTCGGGTACATATGAGACCCTTTCGGTACAATCCACGTTTGTATAAAATGTAATGCTAGGCATTGTTTCGTTCTATAGCATAGTCATGACATTTTTCAGCGCAGCAAGACAAGTGTCTGGTGCTCCTGAAAACGCAGCCATGGCGGAAAACTCTGTGGCGAGTCCTGCCTCACTGAGCACCGTCGCCGAAACAAATACATCGACCGAGAAAACAGGGCAGGAAGTGGCACCGGCAGCAGAGGTCACAGAGGCGGTGCCGACAACTGAAACTGATCTGTTTGGGAACGGAGCGTGCAAGGCCAGTGAACTCAGTGCTCAGAATGATGCAGCTCAGTGTGATATGGACTCAGGAAAGGCCGACTCTGCAGATGGGAGTCCGACTGAGGGCTCGGCTACTCAGACTGACTCTGCCGGTGGCGAGCAGCAGCTCTCGAAGAACCAGCTCCGCAAGCTACGCTACCGCGAGCGACAGGTGGCGGCGCGGCGCGCGCGGCGCTCCGAGGAGAAGCGCCGCCGCCGGGAGCGGGACGCGGCTGCGCAGTCCGCCGCCGCTGCCGCCGGTCAGATGATCTCCAAACGGGACCGGCGGCGCGCCGAGCTGGACCGGCTGCGCGCCGCGCGCCAGGACGGCCTGCCCGTGTGTGTGGACCTCCAGTACGGAGACAGGATGACGGAGAAGGAGCAGTCGCGGCTGGCCACCCAGCTGGGCCGGCTGTACGGCGCTAACCGGTCGGCGGCGCGCCCGCTGCGCCTGCTCCTCACCAGTCTGGCTGAGGACGGGCCGCTGCACCAGCGCTGCCGACGACTCGTCGACGGCTTCGACCGGCTGGAGCTGGAGCGGTGCGCCGAGCCGCCGCACCGGCTGTTCGCCGCCGAGCGGCTGGTGTACCTCTCACCGGACGGTGAGACAGAGCTGAAGCGGCTGGACGAACAGGCCGTGTATGTGATCGGAGGATTGGTCGACGAGACGGTGCAGAGCGGAGTGACCCGCGCGGCCGCCGCCGCCGCCGGAGTCCGCACCGCCCGACTGCCGACGGCCGCCTACCTGCAGCACGAGGCCGGCACGCGAGCCTGTGTGCTCACTGTGAACCAGGTGTTCGAAATTCTGCTGCGCTTCCGGGAGACGGGTGACTGGACGGCCGCCCTCACCGCCGCCGTCCCCGCCAGGAAAGGATTCACGCCGAAAAGGTGAGCAGCGTCACAACTGGTCCATCGCCAGCGTACTTCCCAGCCACCGCCACCCTGTGTTCCGTGTGTATGTGTATCATCATATATTCCCCTAACTCTGCGTCGTCTTTTTCCGCAGTGACGATGCTGCTGCGAAAGGTGACTCGACTGCGGCTGCCAACCCGCCACCTGTTGGCGCAGAGTAGACACTGCAGTACGGGCGGCGGCCGCCAGGGGGCGGAGGTGGACCTGTCTGAGGTGCGGCAACTGCTGGCTCGTCACGGTGGTGGCTCCGTGGAGCTCAGCATGGACGACGGTACTGGACTGGCCTCCCTCCGGCTGAACCACGTCGAAAAGAAGAACGCCCTTAGTGGTGAGTCGGCGAACAGGAGAACAATCATGATTATAAGATGTTTGCCAGCTCGATTGTTTGGTGGTCAAATAGACGTTTTTATATAGATTGGCTCTGTCTTTGTATTATCTGTATGACAGATAAAGTTCACGTACTCTTTATGTTTCGTAACCCCGCTAGCTCATTCTATAAGTATTGGATATTTGCACGTCTGTGCCCCGTCTTTCCTTTTGGACGAAATGAAAGAAAATGAATGCCCAGACGTCATCGGCGAACGTACTGATGTTCAGTATTCACCAGGCCAGCCGCCGATTCCTGGATGCTCTACTCGGTGCCTGCGCCCCTCACCGTCCCGCTCCCTCTCCTCCGTCAGGCGCAATGATGTGTCAGCTGGAGGAGGCAGTCGGCGAGCTCGAACGGTGGCCTCGGGGCCGCGGTCTGTTGCTGCACGCTGATGGTGATACCTTCTGCTCGGGCGGTGACCTAGACACGGTTCGCGCCCTCTGCCGGCCGGGCGACGGCGGACGCATGTCGGCGTTCATGCAGTCGGCGCTGGCGCGTCTGTCCGACCTGCCGCTGGTCACTGTGGCCGTGGTGTCGGGCCGCGCGCTCGGCGGCGGCGCGGAGCTCACCCTGGCCGCGGATTTCCGCGTGTGGTCGGCCGCCGGTCAGCTGCGTTTCGTCCAGGCCAGGATGGGCCTGCTGACGGGGTGGGGCGGCGGCGCGCGGCTGGCCCGCCTCGTGGGACCGCGAGCCGCCCTCGACCTGCTCCTCTCTTGCCGCCCTGTCGGCGCCGAGGACGCCCTCCGGCTGGGTCTGGCCGACGGACCCGTGGTGCCGCCGGACGTGGACCCCCTACAGCACGCGCGCCAGTGGCTGGAAGCCAGGGTGGCACACGATCCGTCCGTGGTTCGCGCTGTGAAGAAAATGATTGTGAACACGCGTGGTGATCTGACTGACCTCTGGCGGAAGGAGCGTGAACTGTTTGATCCTCTGTGGGGAGGAGAGGCGAACCGGAGAGCGCTGGGTGAAAATATTAAACATTAGGCCCACGGAAGACGAGCACAGTCACGGGTAGTGTGTAGTGTGTGACCGAGAGATCTGGAGTGGGGACTGGGAAATACGGGCGACGACTTATCTTGCCAAGTACTGTTTCTGTGAGATGTTTTGAGTGGAATGAACCGAGATTGTTGAGGTGCTATTTTGTGTCGCATTACAGGGAGCTCTCGTGTGGGAGCTCTCGTGTAAGATTGCTCGTGATGTTTTATTTTGTGCGGTGGCTGTTCGAGCTCAATGTGCTGTGCTGGAATACGGTGTAAGTACACCTATGCCATATCGCTGAATATACCTTGTGAGTTGTACAATGTGGCATATATTCATCGAAGGGAGCGTCATAGATGTTGGAGAAACTTGCCTCTCATTCACTGCTCCGCAGTTTTATTGGTCGTAGCGCGCCTGTGCTTCTCACAAAAATAGTACATTTTATTCATTGGAGTCTGAGTTGATCTTGATGGGCTTGTCTCTTGACAGCTTTGCCAGAACTCTTAGGTTTGATTTCAATTCAACTGTGATTGTCAAATCTGATTTATTTCGCCTCCAGAGTTGAAGATTGAGTAAATGAATAGTTCAACGAATCAGAAACACATTTCGGGTCAAATCCTATGTCGCTCGCAAGCTTCGAATGGGACCTTAATGTTACTTAACGCTGCGTATGCACCAACAAATTAAAATTGTTTGTTTTTTCATTATTGACATTCCCGTCTGGCAAGTGCGTGTATTCTGCGGCGACATGAACATTGACGGTAAAAGCGTGATGGGATTGTGGCCCACTCGTGTCCTTACTTGATACTGTTAGTCTTTTGATCTGTTCATAGATGGCGCTGTGTGTTCTGCGCCTGAATAACGCTGCACCGCAATGCATGTTTGAGTGGTAGGTTTATATGCTCGCTCATACTCGCTTATATGTAAGCACAGGCGCGGGCACAAAGACGTTGTAATGACCAGGGCTGTGGAGTCGGAGTCGGATTCGGAGTCGGTCGGAGTCGATAGTTGTGACCGGAGTCGGAGTCGATTTTGGAAACCCGAGCCGGAGTCGGAGTCACCGAAAATCCGTCGACTCCGCAGCCCTGCCAGGTCTGCGGAGTTGGAGTCGGTTGGAGTGGAGGCAACAGTTCTGCCCGGAGTCGGAGTCGGAGTCGCCGAAAATCTATCGACTCCGCAGCCCTGGTAATGACAGAGCAAAATTATGCTTGCATTAGTTAGGCAATGGATTGATGCATCCACTGTGCGCTGACTGGCTGTTTCAGTGATCAGTCTATGTAAGCAGATAATGGAGCGGTGGTTTTCTCAGTTGCCCGACATGGGAGAGATGACCCACGTCCCTTGAACCTATGTTTATGGAGCATCCAGTATGCACACCGTCTAACCACGACTCGGATGAACAGGCAGAATAGACCAGGGACTCATTGGCACGACACCCGACATCCCAACGTTTAAAAATCGGTAGTACCTACCTATCTCTGAGCTATGCGATTCATGAGCATTGAGCAGTGATGTCTCTTCTCGGCTGTGGTAAGAAGTTTTGAGTCTAATGTAACGCGCATGCTCATTTATCACCTTATCTTCAGCCCTCGTTTCGTTCGACCAAAATTCTACCGGTTTTAGAAGAGCTCCACCAGCCAATCACACGGCTCGGTCGTCATCTACCGCCTCACGCGCCGCACGTTTCACCGTCGTCGATTCCGACGGTCGTCGGACACTCAGACAGGGGCGAAACCCTCATGGACAGACCCATTAATCTCCCGCCCAGCGGCGGAGTAAGGCGGCACTGCAGGGGGAGACGGGCCGGCCGCCACGTCCAGGCTCGCCGCAGACGTGCCATAGAGTACGAGCGGCGCCCGAGCCGCGGCCGTGTCCTGATCCCCCTAACAGGCAGCCCCGGACTCGCCCATGCAGGACGAGACCGGACGGCTGAACCCCGGGATGGGCCGGGCCTGCCAGCGGACAGCAGCCGGCAGGAAGGCGTTGGGGCCAGTGGGTCCCGCCGTGTAGAGCGCCACCCTTCACTGGGTGAAACCAACCGATGTCTGCCCCGGCACACTCTGAGCATCGGTCATTCAAACATCAGTGGAAAGCCAGCTGACAACACGTACGACCGGGCTTACCTTATAGCGGGGCGTGAGAGGGTGAGGGGTGGTGCGAATAGCAAAATCGCCCAGACCATCCGAAGCAGTCTCCCAGCGCGCCTGACACATTTGGTCCGCCGCTCACATCAGCCAATCCGTGCCATTTGTGGATCTAACCGGCGGCCCCGTCCCATCGCCATTAGAGATGCAGGATACCAACAGCGAACGATCACGGTCCCAGCCCGACTCAGCATCGCGGAGACTCGCAGGGTACTGGGATCAGGGAAACAGCTAGCACCAGCCATCTTCCTGACCAACCCCACGTCACTCAACAATAAATTGGACGAGCTATACGCGAACATACTGGAGTATGCCCCTGACGTTGTCTGCATCTCGGAAGTCTGGCAGGTCGATCAGGACAAGGCAAATTTCCCCGGCTTCAGCTTCTTTCAGCGACCCAGACTGCATCGTCGGGGAGGTGGCGTCGGCTGCTACGTCAGACAGTCTATTCCAGTGAAGCTACTGAATAGCCTCCAACCCTCTGAGGAAGACGTTGAAGTGATATGGCTTCAATTACGGCCTAAACACCTTCCGGCAGGTTCATCTAATATCTGCATCGCCACAGTCTACTTCCCACCAGGCTCGTGTGCAGAGCTGCGAGTGAAATATGAGGAGCACCTTCAGTTCGCCATTGATGAGCTCCGTACCCTGTATGACTGCCCTCGATTTATCATCTGCGGTGATTTCAACAGCTTTCCAGTTGAGTCCCTCTGCCGGCTCAATGGTTTGCATCAAATTGTAACAGCCCCCACGCACGGGGACTCAGTTCTGGACCTCATCCTGACCGATCTGGGTGACTATTATCACGAGCCTGTGATGCTGTCGCCCCTCGGGCGCTCCAAGCACGTCATCGTGCACGCTCGACCGCGCACCATCCAGCCGACACCGAGGGAACGAACGACCGTGCGAATGCTGCCGGACTCGGGAGTTAGAGCATTCGGCAGGTGGATCACAGCACATGACTGGACCCCCGTATATGAGGCGTCTTCCCCCGATGAACAGGTGGCGGTGCTGCAGTCAACGCTCTCCACTGCTCTAGACCGGTTTCTGCCTACCAAAACATTGCCAGTGCGACATCGAGGGAAGCCTCACATCACCGCCACCGTCCGACACGCCATTGCCCAGAAGCACAGAGTTTTCCGACTCGAGGGCATGTCCGACCGGTGGCGACATCTACGAAATAAGGCCACTCATCTGTGCCGCAAAGCCAAGGCGGAATTCTACGACAGGAAAATACGAGGAATGAGGACAGCAAAGCCGGCTACTTGGTACCGTCAAATCAAGAGTCTGACCGGCCGAGTAAAGAACGAACAGCTTAACTTCGCTGAGTATGAGACTGGTGGGGCGCTGGCGGAAGCGGTCAACCAGCACTTCGCATCTATCTCATCCCAGCTGCCGGCACTCAACCTGGGGGAATTCCCTGCCTACCTACCGGCGGACGCACCCCCACCGGTCATCCGACGAGCTGACGTCCAGAGGGAACTGAGCAGCATCCGCCCCAACATCTCCACCACACCGAATGAGCTACCAGCACGGCTGGTCAAGGAGTTTGCCTTCGAATTATCGCAGCCACTCACTCACATCTTCAACTCCTCGCTATCCTCCGGAAAATTTCCGTCTGCTTGGAAGCTATCCTTCATCACCCCCATTCCCAAGGTCAACCCTCCAACCTCTTTCAACGATCTTAGACCCATTTCACTCACCCCGCTCTTCTCCAAAATCTTTGAAGGATTTTTGACAACCTGGATCATGGCTGACATTACCCCATCACTTGACCCACACCAGTTCGGAAACAGGCCAGGCTACTCTACGGTACATTACCTGATCTCGCTATATGACTTCCTGGCTAAGAACACAGACAGCTCTTCAAACGCTGCGGCCATCCTGGCGATCGATTTTTCCAAGGCCTTCGACCTGGTTAGCCATGATGTCGTGCTCAGGAAACTACTGGACCAGCAAGTTCGTCCCTCCATCGTGCCTACAGTAGCCAGCTTCCTCAACGAGCGGAAACAGGTCGTTCGACTTGGTGGCTCGAATCCTGTCTCATCAGAGCTCACTACCACGTGTGGAACGCCCCAAGGGACAAAAATCGCCCCGATTGCATTTTTGGCTCATATAAATGACTGCGCAGTTACCGAAGATCATCGGTGGAAGTATGTGGACGACCTCAGTATCGGCATCCTGTCTCCTGCAAGAGATGCAAACATTGTCCTTCAGAAAGCCCAGACGGCCGCATCCACTCTGGAAACATGGTCAGAGAACAATCTCATGAAGATCAACGGAAAAAAGTGTCATATACTCATCTGCAACTTCTCTCACAACACGGATATGGACGGCACAGTAATCATTAACAACGAACCAGTACCTGTCGTCTCTACCATGAAACTTCTCGGAGTCCATATTACTTCTGACTTAAAGTGGACGGCAAATACAAATCATATCACAAAAAACGCCTCTCGCAGGCTGTTCATGCTCACAGTCCTCCGTCAGTTCCATGCAGATCTGAGCGATATCCGCGCCGTCTACATCAGCTTCATTCGTCCATGTCTGGAATACTGCTCTCAACTGTGGCACACGGGACTGACACAGCAACAAGCACAAGCAATCGAGCAAGTTCAGAAAAGAGCTTGCAAAATCATGATAGGATACGAAAACTACACCGACTACGCCTCTGCCTGCCAGCTTCTCAACCTCGAGACTCTGAGTGAGCGTCGCGATGCTGTCCTCTGCAAGCTGGCGGCCGACATCCTCGCCAACCCCGCCCACCCACTGTACCCGGGCGAGCAGCTGGCAAATGTGAGGCGCCCTCTGCGCCGGCAGCGAAAGTTTGTCGTACCGCGGGCCAAAACTGAGCGGTATAAAAAGTCCACTGTGCCTGTACTCATAGATCTAATGAACAGGATGTGATCCCCACGTAGATATGTTCGGAGCTCTTTTGAAATGCACTGTGTTTTTAATTTTTGTGGTGCTTTTCACTTCTTCATGTGGTGCCACCATTGCACAGCTCATGTACGGCCTTTTTACCAGTCGTTGACTGTCACGTGGTCAAATAAACCTTTATGTACAGGGTGGGGCAGCATAATCGGGAATAAATATCAAACGGGATTATTTGGTCATGAATCTAAAAATATAGCTCCAAGCACTATTTTAGCAACATCCTATCAATCGGTCACCTTTTACCTATCCCTCATCCTATTTGACCGCCCTCGGCGTCGATGACCTTCTCAAGGCGGGTCCAAAAGCACGCGCATGCACGTGCAACCTCCTGCTTGTCCATGATCGCCCATCAGCTTCGTACCTTGCACTGAAGACTGTTTTTACTAATGATAAGTTGTTCATTAAACTTCTACCAAAAAACGCTCCATGTAAAGAATTTGGTCGGATTTAAATCGGCGGAGTTGAAGGACCAGAAGTTTTTGGTTCATCTCAGGTGGAGGTGCCCTACACAATAACATGTCGTCCTCACTGCAGTACCAGCACGGACAGAGTCCTCGTAAGACGTGATTTGGACCGTCAGTGATCCTCTCTTCCGACGGCTCCACGTGAGTCTGCCAGAGTGCGGTTGTATTTACCAGAGGTGCTCATTTTATCCGGGCTCGATGAAGTAGGGTGCACCACGTGCACCTCCCTTGAAGACCACCCATAGGTCCATCACCCCAACAGGATGTTTACTTTGCATGACCGCTGGAATATTCTCGATACAATCCCCTATATGGCATGCCATTCTTTTTTATCGTATTCCAGTCGGTGATAAGATTTTTTGTCGCTGAAGTTTTGAACATTGTTTCTTTTTAATATGCTCAAGTGCTTCTTCCTTATATTCAAGTGAGTCATCTTGTATGTCCTCTGCTAAGAGTTATTTTACGACGATTACGTTAACCTGTTGTCCTAAGTATCCCCACACAATCCTTATCGTCCGTGATAACACGTTGACCTGCCCAGCAACCTTTACGTGGAATTGCAGGGTTTTAAACAAAATGTTCTTGTTTTACTTGTTTAACATTAGTGTCTATGGGCGCGCGCAAAGCACTTGGAGCACCGTCGAACTATTTTGCTGCTCTTTTCCAGGAAGTTGCATGCTCATGGATGTAGTCATGTCAGATGATGCACAACTTTTGGGCGTTTCATTGCCATAATATAATCTATAAAAATAATGCCATGCCTACTCATGATCAGAGCCCAAAAAGCATTCCCGATTATGCTGCCCCACCCTGTATGTATGTATGTATGTATGTTTGGTGCGAAACATTTCTACTATGATCAGCAACAGCGCGTCTGTTTGCTCGACTTGTTTACCCTGAGTCCACAGCAACTCTGCAACGCACGATAACTGAGTTAGCCAGTGTTTTGGTTCGATATTAAATCTGATATCACGCTCAACCGAGGGGTAATGATCCTGTCTAATTGAAAGGCAATGAAAGTAGCAATAGGGGCTTGCACCGTGCAGCTGAAAACTCTACTCAAAAAGCGTGCTAATTAGTACAGAACACTGCTTAACAAGTCAGCCCGACAGCTCAGACAACCGTGGTGGGACTTCCTGTGACGGCAGTGTGACGCGCCACGGCTCACACCGGCGCGCGTGGCGTGACGCGGCACCGTCATCGCGCCGGTCGCCGGCGGTCGCGAGCTGGCGGCCCGACGCGGCGCCTCCGTCCGCGCTGGCACGCCGCCCGGCCCGCCGCCACGGCATCCGTTGCCCGGCTATCTCCGACGCGACGGCGCGCGCGCACGCGCCGATCGATCGCCGCTGCCGACGACGTCGACGGAGGCCGCGGCGGCGGCGGCGGCGGTGCGACAGCGTCCGAGCGGCGGCGAGTGAGCGGGCGCGGCGCGCAGCGAGCCGCCACCGGAGGCCATGGCGCTGCCCACGGCTAAGCCGCAGGTCAACGGCGGCCGGTTCGACTTTGACGACGGCGGCACGTACTGCGGCGGCTGGGAGGACGGCAAGGCGCACGGCCACGGCGTCTGCACTGGCCCCAAGGCGCAGGGCGAGTACTCGGGCTCGTGGCACTACGGCTTCGAGGTGTCCGGCGTCTACACCTGGCCCAGGTGAGTGGCCCGCCGGCGGCGGCCGACCGATGTTTACCTGACGGCGGCGTGGGGACGATCGATGCGACGTGCCGTCGCGCTGCTACACCTGTACCCGGGGGCTGCCGGTGCGTGCCGCTACTTTGATCTGTCTCTGTGCCGCCGCGCGGCCACCCGGGACTAAGAACGGTTGCCCCATCTTCCAACTGTCACATCTGCTGTTATTGTCTGATGGTCTGTCTCGGGTTGGCTAAACCGTCTTTCTGTCTGGAAGTCTGACAATTTGATCGTTTGACCTGACCACCTAGCCGTCCAACTTCCTGACTGTTGGGTCATCTGACCATCTGTCTGACTATTTGACTGATGAGTTGACCGTCTGACTTATTACTCAACAGTCTGACCATCGTAACCGTCTAAAAGTTCGGTTACCCGATAGTCTGATCGTGTGACCGTACCTGGCCGTGGTCTGACCTTCTAACTCTTTGACCGTCTGACCGTCTGACTGTCTGACCGTCTGACCGTCTGACCGCACCTGAGTCTAACTGGCTAGCCCAGCTGACTTGCGCCATTGTGCCGCGCTGGTGCTCCTCCGAAGTTTCTGGCACCGGCCGAGCCGCCGACCTGACGCCGCTTGTGTCACAGCTGGCGCACGGAGTCTGGCCTCAGAATAGACCCCTGCACTCGGCCCGGGTCGCCCCCGGGTCGCCGGGGCCTAGACGGGGTGCCACGGGTGGACGATGGACCCGTGGGTTGTGGGAATGGACAGAACAGAGGGCGATAAACTGTAATCGGTCGTGGTAGAAACCGTTCCGGATCAAAGGTGGGGTGTCCAGTCGAGCGGTGACACGCGAACAAGCGATCATCCTTGGTGACACTGTCTGCCCTTCGCCTGGGGTCCACAGCAGAGTAAGCTGCACGGCTGGGCCGGAGCTTCCGTTGAGCCCTGCAGTTTCATCGACGAACGTTCCGGCTTCCACGACACACGTCACGCTGGCTCGCCGATCCGGCACTTAATTGGATGAAATGCGGCGCTTGCTTCTTCGTGGAAACTCTTGCCTCAACGTTCTACCGCAAAATAAGGTCTGCACTGCGGACTGCGGAGGATAAATTATGCTGCTCGAATCTTACATGGGCGATAGTTTTCGTGTCTCGGCCCGGATGTAGGCGAAGTTCGTTTCTCAGTAGTGCCGTTGTTCGCATGCGGATCAGCTGGCCCCTCGGCTCACTTAGCTTAAAATCGAATTCCTGCGAACAAAGCATCGTCCAAATGCGTCATTTATCCTCCTTTTCACCCAAGTCCAGGCTGAATTCTTGAGCCGCTGAATGATCACCGGCGACATTCTTTTGCCGACGGCGAGGGGGGACGTCACGTGACTCACGTCACGTCACTTAGTGTCGCGTCACGTCTCGGGGGACAGCGGCGGCCAGCCCTCGGTGACGAACGGCTCGGCAGCTGGCCGCGAGCCTGGTGACGTCAGTGGCCGGTGATGACGTCGGAACGGCTGAATTCCAGAGAGGAACAGCCGCCCGGCGCGGCGCGGCTATCATGGTAGCAGCCCGGTAGAGGGGCCAAGTGATGATTCGCGGGGTTTTTGGACTCAGTTGGCCATTCGCCGCTCGGTTTGAGACGCGATGAGTTGTGTGTTGACGCTCGGATGGCACGGCGCTGAGTCAGATGAAGTGATAGAGAAACACTGCAGACACGGCACAGGCGACGTGTTTTTGTAGCGAGTGTTTCCGAGACGGCAAATTGGCGACGTCCGTGACATTGAGTGTGTTGGAATGTCGCCTAAGCACTTAACTTAATTTTTTCGCAATCGCTGCCAAAGGTCTCGAAGTGCATCACAGCAGGTGTCTTCTAGGTACAGCAACATTTGCTGTAAAATACAGATCTACTTAACAAATTAAAATCACTAATACTTGTGCAAAAATCAGAACTCAGCATTTACTTTGCATGCTATTCGTCTGGAACATAAATTATGCAACAACTCATGTACGCTACTAAAACATTAACTAAACAGCGCGATGTGTTTAGCCCGGAGTGGCCGACTTGAGCGACGGAGTGTCAGAGCAAATCGCAACTCAGGGGCAGCGCGGCACCTTTGATGTTGAAACTGCCAGTCGTCGGACGCTGCTCAAAGGACTCGTGTACCGGGGTCGCTCGACCCCGAGGGTGCACACTGCACACCGTTCTCTCGATATTCGGGTCAAGGTCACAGCTGCAGGGCACTGGAAAGGCCCCCCACCGAGACGATCGAGCGAGGGGACTCACTCTGCTCCGGCAACTAGGTCGGTGCCGGGAGCGCTGTTACTTTGACCCTGAATCGGCCGATCAATAGTTTACATATGCAGCTGCGAAAATAGGTAAAACTGATGGCAGGAAGGCCTTAGTATATGATAGCGTGCAATTCACGTTGGAATGGATACTTTCAAGTTTCAGTAGTTCCTTGGGACAGAAATGTGAATTCATTGCATATAGCAGAGCTTTTACAAAACTTACAAACCCACATAGATGACTACATATGGTCATATTTGACCGGTTAGGTACAACTGACCGGCTACAACCGACCTGTTATAACCCGCGCACCGACGGGGGTCTGCGCCAACTTAGAACCGACGGGGGGGGGCGGATGACCGCCCCCCCCCCCTCTGAGATCTCGAGAACGAAACAAGATAGCGACAAGCGGTAAACGGCATGGGATACGCACGAACAAGGTATACAATTTTTACAAAGGCCATTTTCAGGTCAGGTCAAAGATGACGTCACAAGGGTCAAAAAAGTCAAAATGGTGGCACTCGATATGGAGATAGTTTTTTTTTTCTCGAATAACTTTTGAACCAGTCAAGATAAGAACAAACTAAGGGCATCATCGTGATCCTCTCGTCAATCCACATCGAATGATATAAATGCTGACCTAGAAAGGTCAAGGTCAAAGGTTGACCTCGGGTCACGTGACCTCGAGGTCATCATGTATATCATTCGATGCGCCTTAACGAGCTGAATACAATGAGATCATCCGAAAACAGGGAGTTGATTTTCCCCCATTGACTTATAATGGGGAGGTCGCCAAATTGACCTGACCTTAGGTCATCGATATCAAAATTCCGAGATATACAAATTGTAGCTACTAATGACCTCATAACATCCTGCGACTTTCAAAGGCCTCCGACATCTACATACTGTAGCTCTGGCACGGTGACAAAGTTGCAAAAAAGTGACTTGAGGTTGGGTCATTCAAAGTGACCTGGTGACCGGACCTTAAAAGTAAGGAGATTCAAACTTGCACACAATGTGTAAAATTGATGAGAGAATAGTCGTACCAAATTTCGCGGCGCGGTTTTTCCGCTATCTACGAAAAACCTCAGGGGGGGGGCCGATATCCGCCCCCCCCCGTCGGTGCGCGGGATACTTGACCGGCTATAGCTGAACTGTTTTGACCGACCGTCTAGTTATAATCGACCAGTCTTGATTGACTGGTTATAACATACCAATTATAACTACCGGTTATAGCTGACTGGTTATAGTCGACCAGTTACAACTAACCATTTACAACTTTCATTTACAACTCACCGGTAATAATCAGCCGGTTATACTTAACTGGTTACAATCGATCAACTACAAGTGACTGGTTAAATCGCTCGGTTATTATTCAAGTTCAACATCTGAAAATAATTATTTGGCCACTATCATGTGATATCGGTGCCGGATTGCCGAGCCGTGCATCCCGCTCGCTGCCGTCAGCGGCCGGTCAGTGATCCACCGCCGGTCAGTCAGTTGGCCACGGCCCGCCGCGGCTGTCGTGTCGGTATGAGGTCGGTTTGTGCGCCCACACATCGACCGACGTACCACCCCACCCCCCCCCCCCCCCGCCTGAGGAGGCCCAACTGGGTCACAGCTGATGGCGCACGGGTCAGGTGGTGGGGGAGCGAGTCAGCTGCTGGGGATACGGTCATCTGGCAGATAATTAGGGATCATTGGAGACAGATGGAAGAAAAATAGGTTCGCTGATGACTTGGCTGCGGGAGCCAGGACAGACGCATCTTCTGGTGCGAGGAGGCGCATGGGTCAGATTCTTATCTTGTGGTGGATTGGGTTGCTGAGGGAGCTATCAGCTGAATCGATTTTTCTTTCAGCACAGAGACTAGAGAATGTAGGAAGTAAAGCCTTGGTACCTGGAAATGCGTAGTCAAAACTTCGATGAATCGGATAAAATTTGAAGGAAGCCGTTTGCTATCTTTCTCTTTTGCAAAGTTAGTCGGCAAGATATTTTGTATTCATTCAACAGCCTTAAACACGCAACTTTCCCCAAGTGCTGGATAAACTACATGAACCATGGTTCCGATGAGAAAATGTCGTAACTTCTGTTCATGCTTGAGGGAAGTTAAGCAGACTTAATTTTGCCGAGCATGACCAAGCATTCAATTATACCTATGTTATGTACGGCGCTCGGATTTGAGCATCGGTCATACTCGGATTACAAGAAATACATATTATCTTATCTCTTGCAAGTACAGGCAGATATGTGCATTCATAAAGGCACCCAGATTAGCTCAGTAGATGCGAACTGTTGACGAGCCACATTTCTTTCTTTTGCGTTTGTGGTAGGTAATCTGCGCCTATTTTAATCGGTACCTGCCGGCTGCCCAGACAGTCTCCCTCCATATCCCAGACGGACATATCCTACCCCTCTTCAGAACGGAACGCGTATTTGACAAGCGCTGACAGCTCGGATATAGACTGTCTGTCGGCTGCTGAGGTAGAGCGGCGGAGCGGCAGGCAGAGGGACGGAGCACCGGGCAGAGCGCCGGTGGTGATTGGCGCCGGTGCCGCCTCCTCCCTCTCCTCAACCCGGAAGTGAGAGGAGCTCGTCAAGCGGCCGGAACGGGCGGTCCATCTGCACGGAGTTGGTCAGAGGGGACTGTAACGCGACCAGAGGCTGCAGGAGCGGCGCTGGCAGGATGAGCTGAGGGTGAGGTGTAGTACACGGATGGTATAATTGCGCTAGAAGCAAATGAAGCCGAGGTTATTCCGCTTTGGTATGCGTTTGCGTAATGCTGGGATGATGGGAGCACCAACACACAATTGCAACATAATCAATTGCATTATAACAAACCTAGGCGCTACAATCCTGCGCATCAGACGGATAAACGGGCAACGGCTTTATTTTAGAAGTATTTTCTGCGCTTTCAACAAAAAGTAAGCCGACGAGTTTCTTCTTATGTCTGGGAATGATTTTTTATTCCTATTTTGTTCCTCGACTACATGCCTAAGCCAGTAGGTCTTTGCTCGCTTCCTGCCTCAGTCTCAGTGCTCAGCGTCAGCGTCAGCTTCAGTGTTCAGCCTCTTACTGTCAGTCATCGCTAGCCCTACTGCGGGCTGAATTCCGTCCCCATTTGTCCTTTACTCCTGCATTTCTTTGCACCATTACTCGACCCCGCGGTCGGTGTTACACTGCGGCTTTGTAAGCTGCGGCCGTGGAACAAAAGATCGCCCCCAACAACCAGGAAGCCGTACCGTACCGACTGACCCCGTCAGCTCCACCCTCCAAGGTCACGCAGCCGACGGACGGGCAAACGGAGCAGGTCGTCACTCTTCCCTCCGCAGTCCGAGGGCTCTCCAAGGCTGGAAAAACATCTGGTCAAGGAACGGGGACGGTGAAATGAATTAGTCAGTGGCTCGGAATCTGTGGCGGTTTTTACTGTTATATACTCACCGGAGGTCATCTTTGGGATTTTCTGCCAGAAATATAAACGATACAAATTACGAACTTATGTATTTATCAGTATCCTTCTTGCAGTTCGATCGTGGTTGATGAAGATTATGTAACAAAGTGATAGAAGCTCACGACGCAATATACGCAGAATGGCAGATATGAGATAACACTTTGAAAAAAGCTGTTTTAATTTATTTCGTGCTGTCAGGAATATCGCCCCACCTACCAACTTGTGTTCGTAATGCACCCGGCACAATGATGTAAAGGAAATGGAAGCCATTAGCCAGTAACGTTCAGCACTGCTCCCACTGCCGCTGTTAGAAGTAGGTACGGTGTATCTGTCACAGACCCCAGCCGCGGTATCCGACCAGTAAAATCCCGCAGGCCTGCGGGCGGGTCTCGTTTCCCGGAAACGACAAAAGTCGAGGGCCTCACTAACCACGCTAAGCTCCGTGGTCGGACAGCGTGCTCCGCAATATTAATGAGCTCGGCGGACTGCGGCGTGCTTGGTGGTTTGAGCCGGGACAGACAGGGGTGATGTCATAGGTCACGTGAGCACAAGGGCAAGTCTTGTGCTCTGTGAGCATAGCGGAAAGCTGCCTTATATACCGGATGGATGGCTGGTTGCGAAAAACCATAATTACATAAACCAAGTCCTAACACCAAACAGGCGCTCTCTGTTTCCAAGAAACTGGTGAGCCGCAGGACTCAGCGGTAAAACGGACCAGACCGGAAATCGAGCACGGGTCACTGGAATCAAACTGGGGCAATGCATAGAAGACTGCGGGATGTTTTTATTTTGCGCCTTTTAAATAGTCGACACTCGGCATCGTGTATACGTCAGCGTCTCTACATAAATAATCACGGATCAGGAAAGCCGTTCGACCGTAGAGCCGGTCACGACTTCGGACCCGAGTTCTCCGACTCTATACCCTCAAGTACTATGATGCACACACTCGCAGCGCAGGGTGGAATTAGCAATAGTGTACGACTTGATTGCAGTAGCGGGAAACTCTTTTCCCGGACCGGGTCTAGGACGTTCCCAGGATTACGCGTATTTTCATTGGGCTTGAACAGCAGCAGTGTTATTGCAACTCGAGCTGACTTTGATCTCTTAGTGGTCTTCTTTTGCCTGATGAATATTAGGTACGCGGTTTTTCCTTGAACTCGTACATTTTCAGAAAATGATTTCAGGCTCTGTGGTTCTGAGGTACCTACTTTTGCACAAAGTTTTAGGCTGCAGGAATGTTAAAATGTGTGCCACGTGGAGGTGTCTACCAAATCCTGGATTCGTCGAAAGGCGCAAGACTTATCGCCAACGAATATGTCCCTGTTACGGTCGTCTATTTACTATGTAAGCTGTAGGTATTATCCCCCACCAAAAACAAAAAGCAAAAAAAAAAGAAAAAAAAAGAAAAACATAAAATAGTAGAGTGTAGTGTCCCTCTAAAAATATTTTCTTGGTTTACCTGTCCTTCTGCGAACTCTAAGCGGTGCCATCGGCGATAGGTCAGCGGGCCAGGTCTGTTTGGGTTGGCCGGGCCGTCCGGTCGGCGGGCGCCGGTCCCACCGGGGCCGCCAGGCCCGGGGCCGGATTCTGGACCAGCCCCGAGCCGCTATTGTCCCTCAACTCCGGACTCAAGGAGGGTGACAGGGCGGCGATCGTCGGGCTGGACACTGGACAGTTTGTTTACCAAACTAAACGATTCTCCTATCGGGCTGGAGTGTCGGCTTGCCTGTTGACGAGTCTGCTTGTTGGTCTGGTCAGGCAGCTCGCGGGCTTTGAGGCTTGCTTACATTTGAATGATCTGCTTGCTGGACTGAGCCATTTTCTCGCTGCGGGACTGAGTCGCTTGCTCACCGGACGGAGCCGGCCATTTGCTGGACTGAACCGTCAACCCGCCGGACTGAGCCGTCTACTCGTATGTATGTAGGTGCTGGACTGGGCCATCTATTCGCTGCACTGAGCTTGGTTGAGCCTAGGCTTGATGACCTGAGCCATTCGCTCGCTGTACATACATACTACCCGTACTGGGTTGTGTGCTAACATGCTAGTGATATGGCTCAGGGTGGAAAAGCTCAGAAACGGATGCTGAGAACACAATGGTCACGGAACTGCGGTTGATTCCTTTGAGATATCGGAAGAACGTATAGAGCTAACAGCACTGTTCTCTGTGTTATTGACTGCAAAGAACTGGCACGGACAGACGCTTACATACACACGTGCTGACGACGACGCGTAATAGTTGCATTCGTCAGGCCCGGCCGTATAGTGCAAACATCCGGTGGTATTACAACATAAATTGTCCAAAACTATTAACATTTACTCCACGGAGCTTGTCAGGTATTTTCTGCGTGTACAATGGAGGGCATTACCACTTCGAAACGACTACTAGATCAATTTTATTACGACACTCTTACAACAATCGACATCAAACTCCTGTTATAACTCTGCCGTGCCTATATATCTGATGTATGTACTGAGTCATTAGCGTCCGGGGTATCTACCTACTCACACAACGTCGCACCTGTGTGTCGCATATTGGATTCAGTCGTATGATGCAATTGTAATGTCAAAGGTAGACATCATTACAATAATGATCTGCTAATCGTCATAGGGCTGGATGCATAAATTGGGTGTTTGTAACTCATTTGAGTTGAATGCTGCGCGTAGTTTCCAAGTCGATGTCCATAAACTGAACCGGCACCGAGCATTTGTAGACGGAATTGGGGAGGACAAGACGTGTGTATGGATTATGCTATAGCCGCGCTTCCATTAGACATCCAACGAGACGCTGAACGCATCTTACTGGCGTGAAATTCCCTAACCGTTTTTCACTTTATGAGAGCCTTCATTATAATTTTTCGTAAATGTTATCACATTCAAAGCTACTTCCCGTAATCATTCTTCCCCGGTAATCTTGGCTGCGCCACCGGGGTAAAGACCTTGTATTCCGTCGATCCTTCTGACTCTGACATAATGACCCTGATAACCTCACGTTGACATGGCCTGACCTCTGTTGACCTGAGTGGACCCGTGCTGACCAGCTCCGCCCTACACCCCCCGTTACTGACCTGTGACCTCTGCGTTTCAGCGGCAGCACCTACGAGGGTCATTGGCAGAACGGGCGGCGCCACGGCCTGGGTGTGGAAACACGCGGCCGATGGCTCTACCGCGGCGAGTGGACGCAGGGCTTCAAAGGCCGCTACGGCGTGCGCCAGTCGACCACCTCGTCGGCCAAATACGAGGGCACCTGGGCCAACGGCCTGCAGGACGGCTACGGCTCCGAGACGTACGCCGACTCAGGTGGGTCCCGCACGGGCCAGGAGGGTCCCAGTGAACTCAGGTGGGTCCCACGGGCCAGGAGGGTCCCAGTGAACTCAGGTGGGTCCCACGGACCAGGAGGGACCCAGTGAACTCAGGTGGGTCCCACGGACCAGGAGGGACCCAGTGAACTCAGGTGGGTCCCACGGGACAGGAGGGTCCTAGTGAACTCAGGTGGGTCCCGACAGGATCTGGTGGGTGAACTGATGGGCATTGTGGAAAAAGTGACAACATCGTTTTGCAGCGCAGTGTAAACGCGCCGGTATCGATATTGCTACGAGCCACGAGATGAATTTTAAAATGAAAACTTCAATAGGTCTTGTAATCACTTCGACCAGCGCCCATTTTGATCGTGACATTATACAATGAACACCCTCACCACGTACATCCTGTCCAATGTCTATTGTCCACTCTGTCCATTGTCCACTGTCCAGTGTCTATTCGGGGCCAGCCGGCCATCTGTGATCAGCCGGCCGTCCCACCGCTGCCAGATAGCAATCGGCGTCAGACAAACACCAGACTGGACCGCTGCTGTACCGCCTGGCAGCCCTCCCCTGACAGTCCCTGGAAGGGCGGCGGGGAAACAGTGGCCCGCAATCAAGCTGTATTGCTGCATTGTGACGCTAGGCATATGATTTCAGATTTCAGATTTCAGATTTATTTGGCGAAAGATCCACATTATCACACACTTTTCACACTTTTCACAATCGCACGTCAGCAATTCAAACGTTAAAAACCATTGACCTATAACCAGTAAAACGCCTTTTGGGCGAAGAACGAGCGAGCGAGATAGTGAGCCCTGCACGTGCGGAAGGGCGAGAGGGTGCTTCCAACGGGCTTGTGCAAAGCACCCTTCTAACCGGTCGCTAGCGGTGTGCCAAATTTGAACGCAATCGGCCCAGCCGTTCCTGAGATCTGGAAGCGGCATTCTGCACGTGCGCACGTGCAAACGGGGTCCAAAATGACTTTTGCACGGCACCCTACTAACTGGTCCCCAACCGTGTACCAAATTTGAGCGCAATCGGCCCAGTCGTTCTCGAGATCTGGAAACGCCCCCTGCACGTGCGCACGTGCAGTAGCACCCTAACCGCAACACATGGGAATGCAATGCCTGGTGGGTGCCTACCTGTATGCCAAGTTTCAGCGAAATCGCCCCAGTAATTACCGAGTTACTGAAATGGGAACAAATTTGGCACCTCTTATTGTTGTATTTTGCACGTGCACTGGGGGTGACCCACATACATCGAGAGTATCCTATTTTGGGAAGAAGGGATGCTGCTACCCTACAAAAATTACCGCAAGTCAATCGCCCAAGAGGCTGCTGAGATATGAGCCTCTCAAAATCACTACTTTTGCAAAACAGCTTGAACACCCCTGACTTTTCACGTGGCACGTGCCACGACGGTCACTGAGATGTATCAAAAGTAGTCAATTACGGGGTAGAAGGGATGGGGCTACCCAACAAAAAAGACCGCAGGCCAATCGATCCAGCGGTTGCTGAGATATAAGCCTCTCAAAAGCGTTACAGGCCGGGCCGGGCCGGGCCGGGCCGCTCATACTGAGATTTTTCCGTTATATTGAAAAGACTCACTTCGCTCGCTGCGCTCGCTCGCTCGTAATAAGTATAGACAGACTACACTGGCTTAATCAGCGCCTGAAGGCCGTTCCCGCTGAGCGACACTAGCGCCACCGTACGTGTAAGGGCACGAACTAATGACACAATGCTTTGTCTATGGGAAAAACGCGAAAGTTTATCAACTTCTTTCTCGTAAATAATACGACGGAAGGGAACGAGACTACGTCTACAATGTAGAAGCGTCCAAGCTTAATCACCTGAACATAGCACAAAGTCATAGGTTGAGGGACACGGCACGCGCCACGTGCCATATAAGTGGTGACAAATTTGTTCGATCTACAATAACTTTACAACGACTGGGTTGATTGAGCTGAAACTTGGCATGTCAGTGGACATGCAAATGATAATGCATTTCCACGTGTCACGGTTAGGGTGCTGCTGCACGTGCGCACGCGCAGGGGACGCTTCTAGATCTCGAGAACGGCTGGGCCGATTGCGCTCAAATTCGGTACGCCGTTAGGGACCGTTTGACAGGGTGCCGTGCACAAGTCAGTTTGGGTCCAGCTTGCACGTGCGCACGTGCAGGGGTCGCCTCCACATCTCGAGAGTGGCTGGGCAGATTGTGCTCAAATTTGGTACACCGTTAGGGACCGTTTGGCAGGGTGCCGTGCACAAGTCAGTTTGGGTCCACCTTGCAAGTGCGCACGCGCAGGGGTCGCTTCCACATCTCGAGAACGGCTGGGGAGATTGCGCTCAAATTTGGTACACCGGTAGCGACCGTTTAGGAGGGTGCCGTGCTTAAGTCCATTTGGGTCCAGTTTGCACGTGCACACGAGCACTTTCACATCTCGAAAGCGGCTTTGCCATTGCGCTCAGAATCATCATTTATTGATCCGTTAAAGGAGCATTCGGCTTCACTATTACGTAGTTTGCAGGTCTCATGCGCGTTTCTCTTCATGATTGCGAATTCGATTAATACAGTATGTTAGTTGATTTGACAATATGTATTGTGTATTTAAGATGAAGCTCAGCAGTAACATTCATGACATCATCAAAGCATCGTCAAAGCATATGAACTATGAATACATGAAAATAATGTTCATGGTCGTACATAGACTGTGGGATGAGTGGCGATATACTCATACCAATCTGAGTGCACATAATGATGCATCATTTCATTCACCCATGAGCCTCTTTAACCCGCGCCCGGGTGGGTGGGCCTTTCAGCCAACTTCGCCATTGCGATGGGAGGAGGGGGGACGTATTTGTCCACGCCATATTATCTCGCAAAGGAAGAAAGGTAGAAAGATGCGGAAAAGGCAGTAGGTAGCTCGCTATAAGAACTTTGAGAATCATCAGACAATTTTTCGATCAGTTCATCGCTAAAGGTCACTGGTGTCTGGTGATCACCAAAAGTTCACGAATTCTGTTTTCTATTTTAACAACGTTCCACAAATCAGCGCACACAAGTAAATGAGGGGCCTTCTGCTCTTGAACACTTATGTTGAGCCACGCAAGAAATAATTAAGCCAGTCATTAGCAGGTCACACTTGGTAGGCATTTCGACTGTTGCAGTCTTGCTGAGCTTCCATTCATTTCTTGACGGCTCCAGCCTCCACCGTGTTTAATTGCAGTAGCAACTTACAACTGAAGTTCGTCAATCTTTTTTACTTTATATCTTGGCCACAAGTCGGGCTATGTCTGGTTCAGTTGGCAGATGAATTTCAGCACACTCCAGAAGCCTTTCAGCAACAGGAACATAGGCCTGTGCCTTCTTAGGTAGACCTTGGGTAGACCTCTTCCAAACCGTTTCTTATGACATTTGTTAAGATTGCAAGTGTCTCTCAGTTTTTTTCTTCTCTTGACTCTAGCCATTATGATAAAATTATCAGTGTCTGGCTGCTCTAGCAGATAAACAGGATAAATTTAAAGAAAATGAAATAAAATGCTTTAATTACATAGATACCAAATATCTCAGATCACACTGCTTGAAATGCTTGCTGTAATAACGTAAGTCAATTTTATCGCCTTGAAATGATTCACTTATCACGTGCAATATGTGCATGATATTTGTTTGTGCTCTTTATTGGTGGCAAACTATCTTTTCTTGTTTAATATGCACAGGATTGTCAACACACCTTATGCAATTTGCAATGCGGCAACAATAAATGATGCCGAGGACTTTGTTTATTCCGTTACCATGGAGACGATTTCGTGAGGCTTGACTTCAAACCTTAAACGTTTAAATAAATGTTTTGTAGTAAATGTAAGCGTTCTGATACACATTTAAAAATAAATTAACGTTAAATATTTAACACACTTTTATTTCTACGTCCGTGCTTAAAGGTTAGGATTGCCCTTATCCTGCGCTGTAATTTCAGAAAACAATTTGCTTCTTTGGTCGACGTGGAACGCCGCAAAAACGTGAGTAGTTCGTCTATAATGTATGACTTAAGAGTCATGTTACCTTTTCCTCAAGTTATAATGAATATGAAATAATATTTTCGGAGTTTCTTGAGTGATATATATTGAAAAATTGATAGCAAATATTTCGATACTCGTAGTGGTACCTTTTTCAATGCGAGTGATGCACAGTGCGAGCTTTGTTAAGCACAACAAAATAACACAATTCCCATGCAATCGGTGGAGCTGGGTCCTCCAGTGCAGATAAAATAACCTATACGATACCGCCTTCCATGGGTGTCGATTTGTATACCTTTGGGGGTGCTGCAGCACCCCCAATGCTCAAATGAGCACCCCCAATGGTTTTCCGGGCACCCCCAATGATTTTGTCCCTCAATAACTCCCACTAACTCTGCTTGAGGAAAATAATTGTTCTGCAGTCTTTCACTACAAAAAATAAAACAATTACGCAATTTACAAGGCATGAAATAAAGATGTAAAGAAAAGAAAAGTTAGTTTTAAGAAGAAGGGCGAAAAAGACGGTAAATTGCAAAGACACTTGTATTGGTCCGTCGTACACGGGTGTCGGACTCTTAGAGCTGCTGGTGCGTACCCTTTACAAGCCGGCAGGGGGCTCCAGAGACCGGCGACGGGCCCTCAGAGGCCGGCAAAGGGCCATCAGAGGCCGGTGGTACCTTCAGAAACCCTGTGGGGTCGTCTTTAGAGACCGGAACGGACTCAGACGCCGATGGGGCCCTCAGAGTCGCCGGTGTGGGGCCTTCAAATGTCACCGGTGGCAGGGTGGCCGTCACATGCGCACTAGTGGGGCCTTCAGAAGCTACGATGCTGGGCCCTCAGAGCCGCCGATATAGGGCCTTAAGAGGCACTAGTGTGGGGCCCTCAGATATGGCAATGTGGGGCCCTCGGACTGGAGGCGCCGGTGTGGGGGCTTCGCAGTCGCCGGTGACGGCCCTCACAGGCGCCGTTGTGGGGGCTCTCAGAGACACTGGTTTAGGGCCATCACAGGCGCGCGTGGGGCCCTCAGAACTGCTGTTACGGAACGGACCCTTCATGGGCCGACAAAAAGATATCAAGAGGTCACCGGTGCCTTTAGGAGCCTTGTGGGGTTCTCAGAGACTGGCATGGTGCGCTCAGACGCCGCTGGGAACCTCCGAGTCACCTGTGTGAGCCGTCAGGGTCGCTGGTAACTGACAATGGCCCTCAGAACCGCCCATGTAGGGTTTTTAAAGGCATTGGTGTAGGGCCTCAGAGTTAGGGGTGTGGGGCCCTCAGGGACGCCGGTGTGGCGCTCAGGGGCGCCGGTGAGGGCCCTTACAGTCGCCGTTATATGGGCCCTCAGAGAAATGGGTGTGGGGCCATTATAGGCGGGTGTGCAGCTCCTAGAGCTGGCCCCCTATAGGCCGGTTAAGACCCCCAGCAAGTGGCCCTCAGAGGCTGGCTTGGGGCCCTTATGGAGATCTTAATGTTGGTACTTGTGGGCCCATGAGGTGTTCTTACGAGCCCTGTGGGGCCCTTCTGAGTCTAAATATAGCCAACGTGGACCCTCAGCGGCCAATTGACGCCGCAGGGCCCCTCAGGCCCGAATAACCCGATGGGCCCCTGAACCTGATGGGGGGGGGGGAATCCCGTGATTATCAGTACCTTATGGGGATACCCAACCATGCCTTGCACGGTTGTGCCCCATGGCAAAGCTGCAATCTTTCACCCGGTGCAGGAGTTGAGCACCCCCAACCATTTTGAAAAATCGACACCCCTGCCGCCTTCCTAAGAACTTATACAATATCACTGTCTATCACGGAATTTTAATTAAATATTTAGACAATCAGCGCTAATTTAATAAAAAGAGCGTCACTTCAGTTACAGGTAAGTCACACTTACACAAGGTGACCCCCCCCCCCCTCGCGTGTTCGTTCAGCGTGCCAACCACTATTTTTTTAGCACAATGTCCCATATTGGGCTCAGCTGGACGCCACCGCTGTGGAGATTCATTGACGGGCGCAGCTGTCGGATCTCGATGGCCTCCCTGATTTTACGTTTTTTCCAGTGGCGTTCGATGGCTAGGGTTCTCGCCTCGAACGGGTTCAAGTCACCGCCACAGGTACAAAAGTGTCTGGCCGTCGCTGACGTATCGCAGCGTCCGTGCTTGATATCGGCGGTGTGCTCCTTCAATCTGTCCTGTTTTGGTCGCCCTGACTCTCCGATATAGCTGGAGCCGCACGAGCACTTTATCTCATATACGGCCCCTTTCTTCTTGCTCTGCTCCACGGGATCTTTGACGTTAACCAGGTGACCCCTCAATCGCTTGGATTTGTGAGCTACCTTGATTCTGTGTGGCCTGAGAACCTTGGCTATCCTTTCGCTGAGACCTGGGACGTAGGGCACTGCCGCATAGGCTTCTTGGTCTCTGGCGGCGGCTTCCCCCTGTACGGTCTGGCTGGCGTCACGGCGTCTCATAGCCCTCTTGATAAACGGCTCCGGATAGCCATTGGCTACGAACACATCCCGTATCTTGCTCTTCTCCTCCTTCACACTTGACATGTCGCTGCAGACCCGTCTTGCTCTGGCTTCCATGCATCTTATTAGACCAGCTTTCATGGCCGCGGGGTGGCTCGAGTTGTACTTCAGGTACACGTTTGATGCGGTCGCCTTCCGGTAGACTGAGGTGCCCAGCCGACCTTCTGACCTCTGGACAAGAACGTCCAAAAACGGCAGTTTCTGGTCCACCTCCCGCTCCAGTGTAAACTGGATACTTGGGCAGAAATCGTTCAACCGCTGGTGGAACTCTTGCAGAGCTTCATCGCCGTGGGGCCACAGGATGAAAGTGTCGTCAACATAGCGTCTCCAGAGTGTGGGCTTCAGAGTGGCGGATATCAGGATGGACTGCTCCAAATGTTCCATATAGGCATTCGCCAAGACGACAGATAGGCTGAGCCCCATCGGAGCGCCCTCCTTCTGCTCGTAGAATGCACCTAGGCATAGGAAGTAGCGACATTCCAAGCAGGCCAACATGAGCTTCCGTATGGAATCCACGCCGATCTCACTCCTTTCAAACAGGGTGTCATCTTCAGCCAGCTTGTCACAAATGACGTCAACCGCCTCCTGCACCGGAACTCTGGTGAAGAGTGACACGACATCAAAGCTCATCATTTCTTCAGATCCATTCAAATCCAGCTGCTTTAGCTCATCAACAAATGAGCTCGAATTGGGCACCGTGTACTCGGTCTTCCCTAGAGCAGGACTGATGATCTTGGTCAAGTAGGCGGCTATGCCGTAAGCGGGGGAGCCAATCATGGAAGTGATCGGGCGCAGAGGTACTCCCTCCTTGTGGATCTTTGGAAGACCGTACATCCGAGGCGCTGATGAATGGCTGGGCTTCAGTTTCTTAGCTAGCTCTTCTGACATTTGACCTCTCCGACAGATGTCGTCTACTACACTCCGCATTTGTCTCTCTCGCTTGGCTGTAGGATCTCTGTCAACTCTAACATAGGCTGGGTCGTCAAGAAGTTGTGACATCTTATCGCGGTAGTCCTCGGCTGATAGCACGACTGTCGTGTTACCCTTGTCAGCGGGGAGAATTTTGATATCAGCGCGTTTTCCTAGGTCTCTCAGAGCCTTTCTTTCAGCTGCGGTCAGATTATCATTCGTGGGCTGACTTCTGGATCTGGTGAGCATATTGCTGACTCTCGACCTTACGACATTCGCATCTCTTTCCGCGACCTTTGAGAGGCTGGCTTCCACAGCGCAGATAATTTCTTTCACTGGAAGTCTGTCAGGCGTAGGAGCGAAGCTTAGCCCTTTCTCCAGAACACTGAGCTCGTTTGGGGTCAGCTCATGACCGCTCAGGTTTTCAACCGACTTTGTGATGACCGTGTTCTTACGTACGCTGGATCTCTCCTTGTCTGATAGGAGTGCGGCAAACTTCTTGCGTTGGGTCCTCTTTATTGCTTCAAAAACACCACTTTCAGCCTTGTCGGTAGCCTGCTGCACCGAGTTGAAGTCGGCCTCTGACATGGTGTTCTGCAGCGAGAGAATAACCCTACTCTTCGTTTTCAGTTCAGCTGCCTTCCTCCGTTTCAGACTATTGATTTGATCCCTGACAAGCGCGTGTTCAGCAATCTTCAAAATATTACTTGCCTTAGTTGATGATAAGACGCAACGAAGCTTCATACCTTTTGGCACGATCCCGTTGTCCCGGCACCGAATCAGGAATATTATATGATTGGTTATTTTGGCTAGCTTGCACTTAACGGTTTTCAGCACTGTCGTAAGATGGTATATTCTCCCTCCGTAGAGCTCCGTAATGTATGACTTAAGAGTCATGTTACCTTTTCCTCAAGTTATAATGAATATGAAATAATATTTTCGGAGTTTCTTGAGTGATATATATTGAAAAATTGATAGCAAATATTTCGATACTCGTAGTGGTACCTTTTTCAATGCGAGTGATGCACAGTGCGAGCTTTGTTAAGCACAACAAAATAACACAATTCCCATGCAATCGGTGGAGCTGGGTCCTCCAGTGCAGATAAAATAACCTATACGATACCGCCTTCCTAAGAACTTATACAATATCACTGTCTATCACGGAATTTTAATTAAATATTTAGACAATCAGCGCTAATTTAATAAAAAGAGCGTCACTTCAGTTACAGGTAAGTCACACTTACACAAGGTGACCCCCCCCCCCCCTCGCGTGTTCGTTCAGCGTGCCAACCACTATTTTTTTAGCACAATGTCCCATATTGGGCTCAGCTGGACGCCACCGCTGTGGAGATTCATTGACGGGCGCAGCTGTCGGATCTCGATGGCCTCCCTGATTTTACGTTTTTTCCAGTGGCGTTCGATGGCTAGGGTTCTCGCCTCGAACGGGTTCAAGTCACCGCCACAGGTACAAAAGTGTCTGGCCGTCGCTGACGTATCGCAGCGTCCGTGCTTGATATCGGCGGTGTGCTCCTTCAATCTGTCCTGTTTTGGTCGCCCTGACTCTCCGATATAGCTGGAGCCGCACGAGCACTTTATCTCATATACGGCCCCTTTCTTCTTGCTCTGCTCCACGGGATCTTTGACGTTAACCAGGTGACCCCTCAATCGCTTGGATTTGTGAGCTACCTTGATTCTGTGTGGCCTGAGAACCTTGGCTATCCTTTCGCTGAGACCTGGGACGTAGGGCACTGCCGCATAGGCTTCTTGGTCTCTGGCGGCGGCTTCCCCCTGTACGGTCTGGCTGGCGTCACGGCGTCTCATAGCCCTCTTGATAAACGGCTCCGGATAGCCATTGGCTACGAACACATCCCGTATCTTGCTCTTCTCCTCCTTCACACTTGACATGTCGCTGCAGACCCGTCTTGCTCTGGCTCTGGCTTCCATGCTTCCATGAGCAAGACGGGTCTGCAGCGACATGTCAAGTGTGAAGGAGGAGAAGAGCAAGATACGGGATGTGTTCGTAGCCAATGGCTATCCGGAGCCGTTTATCAAGAGGGCTATGAGACGCCGTGACGCCAGCCAGACCGTACAGGGGGAAGCCGCCGCCAGAGACCAAGAAGCCTATGCGGCAGTGCCCTACGTCCCAGGTCTCAGCGAAAGGATAGCCAAGGTTCTCAGGCCACACAGAATCAAGGTAGCTCACAAATCCAAGCGATTGAGGGGTCACCTGGTTAACGTCAAAGATCCCGTGGAGCAGAGCAAGAAGAAAGGGGCCGTATATGAGATAAAGTGCTCGTGCGGCTCCAGCTATATCGGAGAGTCAGGGCGACCAAAACAGGACAGATTGAAGGAGCACACCGCCGATATCAAGCACGGACGCTGCGATACGTCAGCGACGGCCAGACACTTTTGTACCTGTGGCGGTGACTTGAACCCGTTCGAGGCGAGAACCCTAGCCATCGAACGCCACTGGAAAAAACGTAAAATCAGGGAGGCCATCGAGATCCGACAGCTGCGCCCGTCAATGAATCTCCACAGCGGTGGCGTCCAGCTGAGCCCAATATGGGACATTGTGCTAAAAAAATAGTGGTTGGCACGCTGAACGAACACGCGAGGGGGGGGGGGTCACCTTGTGTAAGTGTGACTTACCTGTAACTGAAGTGACGCTCTTTTTATTAAATTAGCGCTGATTGTCTAAATATTTAATTAAAATTCCGTGATAGACAGTGATATTGTATAAGTTCTTAGGAAGGCGGTATCGTATAGGTTATTTTATCTGCACTGGAGGACCCAGCTCCACCGATTGCATGGGAATTGTGTTATTTTGTTGTGCTTAACAAAGCTCGCACTGTGCATCACTCGCATTGAAAAAGGTACCACTACGAGTATCGAAATATTTGCTATCAATTTTTCAATATATATCACTCAAGAAACTCCGAAAATATTATTTCATAGTTCGTCTATACTTATTATAGGTCAATGTTAAAAACAGGAAGAGGTCGGCCAAAGTGGCCACACGGATGCACGTGACGATGTTTTAAACACTCCTTATACTAAAAATATGCTGCTTTAGCTGGTGTTTGAAGGACACACCTGGCTCGGTAACTGGGAGCTGGTTGAAAGCTTGTACAGCCCCATAGCACAGCCTGCGTCGTCCCGCTTCCGTTCGGATGCGTGGGAGAGCAAGTTCAGAGGCGCGTCGCGTATTATGAGCGTGTCTCTGTCTCGCCGTCTGACCGAGCGTGTCGGCTATTTCCTCGGGCTGACCACTGACAAGAACGCTGCGCAAACTACACACGCGGCAGTACATCGCCATCTCAGATGCAGTGAACCACCCCATATCATGGAATACATCGGAGATATGGTCCCGTTTTCGTTTCCCGGACACTACACGTGCACAGAAGTTCAGAATCTTCTGAACGCGGTGTAACTGGGTCTGGCCACAAGTCCCGTACACTGACATGCAATATCTCACGATTGATATAACAAGAGCTTGAACTATTGGCTCATAGGCGTAGGAACGTTTTCGAAAGTGGGGGGGCCAGGGTCCCAGAGGTCCAAAACCTAACCTACCCCCAAAATCCGATTTCTCCTCGGATTTCGGCCACTTTGTTTTCGCAAACATGCTCAGAGGTAAAAAAAAAATCGAGACAAAAAAAGAAAAAAAAATTGGTTGAAATTTCAGGGAGTCTCCCGTCCATAAGCTCAAACTGATGGACGCGTTCCCCTGACCTCCGCAGCCGTTGGCACCCTTGCAAATTCCAGAGGCATCCAGCAACTTTTTCATTACGAGCAAGCGTGAAACGTGCAAAGCGAGTCTTTTCAATATACCTATAAAAAGCAGCATGAACGGCCCAGCTAGGCTCAGCCAGGCCTATAACGTTTTTAAGAGGTTTTATATCAGCGACCACTGCAACTGGGCTGATTGACTATCACTTATCAGAGGCCGGTGTGGGATTTTTAGACGGTCTGGGCCTTCAGAGGCCAGTTTAACCCTCCACGGCCCGGTCCTATAGGTTTTCTACATACGCGCTGGCCGAAGGGGCGGGCCGGCGGGTACGACCCCCTCGCCGTTTCGCCCCAGGTGGAGCTAGCGCGTCGCGGTAAAACGAGCGTGTGCGCCGTTACGGGACGCAGAGATCGATACCCGATTTTATGGTCCTAGGTCAACCGGTGACCTCTGACACCGTTCCGTGCTTCTATCCTCAGGATACTGAAATCCTTCTCCTCCACACCGCAACCCCCTCCGGGCTGGACAGGCAACTTTATCTCATGCGGGCTGCTCCCTTGGAGCGGCACCGCTGCTCCCGAGGGAGCGCACCCCGTAGCCGGGTGCAGTGAGTGCCTTGGGGCTGGGTGGCCTGTCCTCTGGACGGGCTCAGCCCCGGCGACTCACTAGGGTGCCTGCCCAGACCAATGTCTCCCCCTATATCATATCATCCTTCCGGCTCTGAAATGGTCTCATTGGACCGAAAGGGCCTAACCCAACAAAACAAACAAAAACCGGTGAACTCTGAGGTCAGGTCAAGTGCCTCAAGGCACGGTTCCGTTTTTGGTGAATAACTTCGCAAAAAAATGGCCGCAGAGCCGCGATTTTGCCAGCATCGTGTTCGCCTCTCTCAGGCGCGTCGAATGATATACTTTTTGTTTGGGTGAGGTAAACTTAGGGTGTTGACCTCGGGTCACGGTCAGGTCGGCGTCCCCAGGTCACGAAATTGGTCGAAGGAGGTCATGTCGCATATCATTCGATTCGGCAGGTCTTCTTGAGTCCATAGGTGGCTTTCCCGACTCGCTAGCTCAATTTGATCGGTACCTAGTTATTGACGAAAAACTAATAAGACCCTTATAACTTCATAAATGACGTCGCGCAAGGTCAACATTGCAAAAGTGACGCATCGAACCTTGCAAGGAGTGCATGAAATCACGATTCGGTGTGCTTGAGATAGTTGGAGATCGATCATTCCCGGCGCCAGAAAAAGTTTTCAGTTTATCCCCATTGACTTATACCTAATGGTGAGGTCACGAAAATGACCTGACCTCATATGAACTTTAGGAAAAATCCGAGATATACATTATACAAGTTGAAAGACTCCTATTGGATACTAGGTCCTCCAAGGTTCATTTCCCTGTGAAATCTCCTCTGGCAGTGAGGGCGTTGCGAAGTTGCGACATCTGAAGACCGTGCAGAGGTTCACTTATGACCACATGGGTCAGTGACCTGATCTGACCCGAAAATGCGGTTGGTGTCAAAAGATCCCGTTTGATTCAAAGGTCAGGTATGCCAAGCTTCAGCTCTCTATCGCCGGCGCGTTCGGAGCTATCGCGAAAAAAAAAAACTATGGAGGGGCGGCACCCCCCCCCCCCCGGCTGGCGAGGGTTAAGGCCCTCAGAGACCAGTACAGGGCCTGCAAAGGGCAGGATGAGACCTTAAGATGCCGACTTGGGCCATCAGAGGCTAATGTGGGTCCTTACAGGCCAGTATGGGCCCTCAGAGGTCAGTGTGGGACCCTAAAATGCCGGCATGGGCCGGTGTTGGACCCCAGAGGCCAGCAGAAGACCCTCAAAAACCAAGATGGGCCTCAGAGGCCAGCATCGGGTCTTCAGAATCCAGTGCAAGGCCCTCAGAGACTAATGCGTGTCCTTACAGGCCAGCATGGGCCCTTAGAGGTCAGTGTGGGGCCGTAACAGACCGGCATGGGAGGGACTTGGAACCTAGAGACCAGCGGAGGGCCCTCATAGGCCAAGGTGGGCCCTCAGAGGCCGATGCGGACCGTTGGAGACCGGCATCGGATCTCCGGAATCCAGTGCGGGGCCCTTAGAGGTCAATGTGGGACCCTAAAATACCGGCATGGGCCGGTGTTGGAACCCAGAGACCAGCAGAAGGCCCTCAAAAACCAAGATGGGCCTCAGAGGCCGGCATCAGGTCTTCAGAATCCCGTGCAAGGCCTCATAGGCTAATGTGGGTCCTTACAGGTCAGCATGGGCCCTTAGAGGTCAGTGTGGGGCCCTAAAAGACCGGCATGGGCCGGCGTTGGACCCCTCAGGCCAAGGTGGACCCTCAGAGGCCGATGCGGACCCTTAGAGGCCGGCATCGGGTCTTCAGAATTCAGTGCGGGGCCCTCAAAGGCACCTAAAGGCACCCCAGAGACAGAAATGAGGCCACCAGAGGCCGGTGTGAGGCCCTCAGACGCCGGCTGGGCCCTTGAGGCCGGTTTAGGGGCCCTCAAATGAGGTCAATGTGGGTTCTCAGCGGTCAATGTGGGCGCTTGACCGCCACTGAAGGGCCCTCCGAGATCAGTGTAGGACCCTCAAAGACTGGTTTGGGAGCTGTTAATAGCTAGCGTGGGATTCTTGAGTCTCGTGACAATCGAATAAGGGCCAGAGCCCCATACGCCCATGGGGGCCCATTGGTTGTTTGGGGGGGGCCAAATGATATGATGGCCCCCTGATTAGCCTTTGGAGGGGGGAAGGGCATGGCCCTGATCCCCCTCTGCGACCGTCACTGCACTGAAAGTGGAAGGGGGAGGGGCAGAAACAGACATTGCTGGCCCCCAGCCTGTTTGAAACGAGGCTGAGGCACGGTCACCCTGGCCCCCAGCTAGTACGTCTTTGACGAACTATGCCGACCCCAAGCAGATAAGGTCAAGCGTTGGTCGTTTGTATACGCATTCTCCTGCACCGTGCTAGTATTGTCTTAGTATTGCCTATACCTTTTTAGTGCTCGCTGTCCCGCGCCTCGTATTCAACAAAATGCTGTCACCAGGACTCACAGTCTTGTCTCTGATATGGTTTCCTTCATTGAGTGAAGGAAATTGCGGTCAATAACGCTGTAGAAACAAAAAGGAATCCTCATTAAAGGGCAAGCTGAATAGTTGTCAAGTTACCGGGTGGTAGGTTAGGTACAGACAGACACTTAAGTCAGCAAAAAGTGGGGGGGCCAGTTAACATTGCTGGCCCCCCCACCTCCGAAAGTGGGGGGGCCATGGCCCCCCCGGCCCCCCCTGTTCCTACGCCTATGTATTGGCTTCAGCGCACGCCTTGGGATCACATGTCTCGCATGGCTCAGCGCAACGAGGACGCCGTTGCATTTACGTGTCATCTCGTCAATATGCTATGCAGCCAGGCTGCATGGTGAAGTTCTTTTATTTACGAGCATAATTGCTGTGTGAACTTCTGGCAAACCGCGGTTCGCTTTCTTGTCCTCGAAGGTATTGCACGGGAAACTTTGTTTGTGTGTCATAGTTAAAATGTTTGTTAGTCTGTTTATCAGTATCTCTAGTCTATCTACTATGTGTCTGTCTGTCTGTCTGTATGTCTGTCTGTCTGTCTGTCTGTCTGTGTGTCTGTCTGCCTGCCTGCCTGTCTGTCTGCTCTTCTGTCTATCTGCCCTCCAGCTAAGGCTCCAGCCTCCAAAGTCACCCAGGGGGAGGCGCGGGCAGCAGGATCGATGCCGGTGTCAATATCGCCGGCACCGCCATTAGTGTTCCGGTACTGGTATCGGTGTCAGCATTGACGTCGATCTCGGTTACATTTACGGTGTCGGGTGTCTTAGTGCGTCCGTGTCTGCGCCTATTGCAGTGTCAGTGTTAGTGTATACTGTCTGTGTCGGTTTCGTTGCAGGTGTCGAAACCACTGTTCGCGCTAATGTCGGTGTCAGTGTCGGTGTCAAAGTTGGTGCTAATTTCGGTGTCAGTCTCTATCAGTATCGGTGTCAAAACCTTTGTTTGTGTAATACCCGTATCCTAGCCAATGTCAGTGGTGCTAGTGTCAGTGTCAGTGTCTGTAGTTGTGTCGGTATCGGTGCTCGTGTAAGCGTCGGTAGGGATTGGTGTTTTCAACGTCAGTGTACGTATTGGTGCGGTGTATAAAAGCGCTGTTGCGATGTCAGCCTCGCTGAGTCCATCCCAGCTATATTTTATCTGTGGCGCCGCCCCGCCTCGTGACCGCGGAGAACTGTCTGGAAGGAGAGAATGGGTGCCTGGGGGTCCAGCCCCCCTCCCCTCGAGTCAGAGGCGACGGGTGCAACCGCATTGCGTCATTCCAAGTCCATTCGTCCCAAGTAATACACTAGAGTTCTGCGGAAAATTGGAAAACGGACGTGCCATCTCACGGCGTTCCTGCATACATGCCGGAACTGGCATTACAGATTACCTACATACCTTGTGCTGCATAGCGAGATGGGTGTCGGCGGTATTCGGCTAACAAAGAGCCATCGAAGCTGTTACTGCTGTGATGATGGGTGCTGAGACGCGAACAGTGGTGTGTTTGGCTTGTTTTCAAGCGGGCTGAGGTATTCGGCGGCCAATGCTGGACACCTGGCACCGGTCTGAGGCTGGCTGGCCGGGCCGGCGGGGCGACCCGCGAGCGCTGCCAATTTGGCACAATCGGCCCCACCTTCCCGGAAGGAATGCACTAAACTGATACACAGTACAGCGTGACAGCGGAGATTGGGAAGTTACCTTCACTTTTTGCTGAACGCTATTGCAATATCCGGAATGTGGCTTCTAAACTGCCGCGCTTAATAATGTTTCCCATGTGACGTTACTGAATTGATGTCGCGTTTCTCCTAATCGCTAGACGGTGACAGTCTGAATGGATCCAAATGAAGGCGCAGTCTGAATGAAGGCGACCATATATCTGCCAGCTGCCGCAGACAGGAAATGCAGCATGCATCGCTGCTTAGCAAATGTCTGCTGCGAGTTCTGCGTTGACAGCTCAAATGCTATACATCTACTGCAGCACAGCTAAGTTCATCTATTGGCTACGCATGACTGTTAAATAGTCAGGTAAATGGTCCAAGTTCCAACTCGCAACGCTGTAGCTGAAACTGTGCGAGACGATGCTCAGAGGATAGAGGTTCACTTGTAAGAAGACGGGACTGCATAGCAGATAAGACAGTAGTTAGACGTCATTTTTGAGACGGTGGAATAGTGGGACGGTAAGAGCGGCTGGACGGTGGAATAGTGGGACGCGAGCGGCTGGACGGTGGAACGGTGGGACGGTAAGAGCGGCTGGACGATGGAATAGTGGGACGGTAAGAGCGGCTGGACGGTGGAATAGTGGGGCGTTAAGAGCGTCTGGACGGTGAAACGGTGGAGGAACAATGTTACGGTGCGACGGGAGACAGGAGGACACTGTGACGCTGGGACGATGTAACGGTTAGACGGCAGAGCAGCGAAAGTGCAAAACGGAACGGAGGAACGGTGGAACGGTGGAAGACGATGTAGTGGTGGAACGGCGGATAACGATATAGCGGTGGACGGCGGCACAGTAGTGATACGATGAGACGGTTGAACGGTAGAATGGCGGAACGGTGGAATGGTAGAGGATGATGTAACGGTGGGACGCCAGTGATGGAGAGCGGGGTCCGGCTGACTCACAGGCACTGTCCGCAGAGGCATGCCCCGACCTGGCGGCGGGCCAGGGCGACCCGCCCACCGACCGATGGGACGGCATACTGGGCGACCGCTCCCCCTCCCCACCCTGCCGGCCGATGGGACGGCATATTGAGCGCCTTCTCCAACCCAACCCCATCCCCACCCCAGTGCAGACACTGCTGTGGCGGAATCACTACACTGAATCGGCATCTACTTCGTGTGTAGGTCCTGTCCTGCGATCTGCCGGTTCAGAAGGACTGTATTATAGAACTCAGTCGTTCCGCCTCGGTCGTCTGCCTGTGGGCATCCGATTCATTTCAAACAGCGTGGAACACCCCATTATGTGACAGCTATTAGGCTTCTGTGTGCAAAATGATGCGCTGTAACTTCGAAATTGCCGTTGTTGAGGCCAGACGAGTTATGGTCGAAGGTCGAAATCACCGTGGTGAAAGTTGTGTTAGTGTTGGCGCCAAACTGCTCGATGAGCGTTAGGTGCATTGGTCACGCGTCGGTGTCGCCGCCGCCGAGCGCTACAATTTGACGGGACACAACGAATAAACGTCACAGGCTATGGCCGTAATTCGCGGGACAACACTTGATGACCCGACATAAAACCAGGCTAGTTGTCTTTAGCGAGCTTTTGTGGTAAATTTTCACCGCTGAACAGCCCTGACAGTTAATTGTCTCCACCATAAGTCCCCTCATACCCTGTAAATATTCCGAGGGCGTCGTTTCCGGCATCGACCCGGCGAACGGCGGTCGGGACTAGCCTACAAGGTGCCGCCTTCGGCGCCGTAACCGAGCCTCCTCCTAATTTCACCGTCCGCACTGGAACATGGGTTGGTTCTGCACCTATCCTACCCACCTCCCACCCCATGACCTGATCGATTTCCAGTATGACCAACCAGCTCCCGTGCGGTGATTTTTTAAGCCTGTGTAACCAGCCATGATCCTGTGCGTCCCATTCTGAATCCTTGTGGCCTGGCCTGGTCCTTTTTGACTAAGGCTGATCTCTAAGTGACTTGTCCTGACCTTTTATGGCCCACTCTGGTTTCGTGTAACCCTTTGCGTGCCACACTTCCTGGCCTTAGAAGACTCGGCATTACCCTTGTATTTACGATAAACAGCGACTTATGAACACTGTTAGGTCCGAAGAACAGTACCTAAACAACTAAAGCCAAAGACAAAGAACACTGTCCCTGCACCATCCCCCTCTGTCCCTCCTGTGCCACCCGTGATGCCGTGTGGGACCCGTCCTCGAACTCTGTGGCGCCGCCGCGAACGGTCTCCGGTCACGGTTCGCCTGAGGCGCGGGGGTCGCGGTGCAACCCGACGTTCCTCGCCCCGGCCTTGTATGGCCTCCGCGACCTTGAGCGACCTTGGACGTCGACAGCGGCGCGGTCACAAGGCTCTGTTTGGTTGGGTTGTCCGGGATCGGGGTCGGCGAGGGCCATCGCACCGCGGCCGCTCACACGGTCACAGGAAACATGACGCTTTATGGGAGACGAGCGACGACCGGTCATGCTCGCGATAATGACAAACACGACTGGGTGGTACGTTATAAAACGGTGCCCTGGGTGTGTGCTCTGTCACGGGAGCATACCACGGGGTACAAATGAGCACATGTCTGGAAAGGAGAAAAGGTGTGTAGAAACTATCAAACAACGACAATGTTGACTTGAGAACGGATCGCGGACTATGACGTAGCCGTTAACGTTGATCGGCACTGAATATAATCATCGGGAAATGTGAGCCTCCCACACATTGTTATTTAATTGATACGCTCTTATAAACTTACAAGAAACTCAACGAGGTCAACTGTGAATGCAGCTAACATTCTCTTTAAGCATTTTCTTTCTTTAAACGTTTTCCATTTACCTATTTAAAATTTGAGCGCAATCGGTCCAGCCGTTCCCGAGATCTGGAAACGACCCCTGCACGTGCGCACGTGCAGCAGCACCCCAACTCTGGCACATGGATATGCAGTGCCTAGTGGGTGCCTACCTACATGCCAACTTTCAGCGCAATCGGCCAAGTAGTTACCGAGATATTGCAACAATTACAAAACTGACACCTCTTCGTTTTGCACGTGGCACGTGCATAAGGGGTCACCCACATGCATCGGGAATAGTCCAATACTTGGTAGAAGGAATGAAGCTACCCTACAAAAATTACCGCGTGTAAATCGGTCAAGTGGTTGCTGAGATATAAGCCTCGCAAAAGCGTGACCACGGCCGGCCGGCCGGCCGGCCGGCCGGCCGCTCATACTCAGAAATTTCCGTTAATCTAAGGAAAGACTACGCTCGCTTCGCTCGCTCCGTAATAATTGCAGATGAGCCTATATAAATTCCCACTCAAACAGCCTCTCATTTTGACGCCGCGTGCCTCTTGTCCCGACAGGCACCTACCAAGGCCAGTGGCAGCGCGGCTTCCGGCATGGCTACGGCGTGCGCACGTCCTCTTCATTCGGCGCTGCCAGCTCCTCCAAGAGCAAGGCGCACCACCAGTCGTCGGCCTCGCTGCGGAGCGAGGGAGCCGGGGAGCCGACCGCCGAACGCGACAGGCGCATGGCCGACACGCGCGGCGGCTTCGTGCTCAAAGCGCGCTCCGATGAGCCGCCACCGCGCCGCGGCTCGCTCGTCGAGAAGAGCACCACACTCAGGAAGAATATTCTGCAGGTGAGATTGTGAGACGCTGTACGTATGAGAGTGGTGCAGGGGTGAAAATGCATGTGCAAGAGTGGTGAGGAGGAGTGGAAATGTTATGCTGGTATGGGACTGTGGGCTTCGGTTGAACAAGAAAACGCGAGAGCGTAATGCGTGGACTGTCAATTTGTAGCATGGACTGTGTCCGGTCTTATGCATTTTAGTAGTAGGGATTCTGGTTCATGACTCAGTGCCACAGCCGCATCAGCAGGATTCTCTACCTGTTCATCATTTTTCTCGTTTATCATTAAGGTGAGCTTTCAAATAATTAATTTTTTTTTACGTGACATCTGATATAAGTCCATTAGTATCTCCACCATCAAGCGCCTGTCGCCGCTGGTGACTTCCTTTCAACCAACGCATGAAGTATCGTTATCAGTGCTGTTTTGAAGTTGTGCAGCGTTGCAGCTGAGCTCCAACACTCAGCTTTCCGGCTGAGTGACGGCGGCCCTGTCCGGTATATCTGTCACCGGTCTCGGCCACGGGCCGGCGACCTGCTGCCGCTGCAGGTCGCCGCCATGTGATCCCTCGCCGCCGCGCCGCGCCCCACGGCGGCTCTATTTCGGGCCGGCCGCGCGAATCAGACCCAGCGACCGGCGAGGCGGCCGCCGCGCTCCTGGCGAGCCACCGATCAGCCGCCGGCCGCCGATGGAGATCGGAACACGGCGCCGGGCGCGGCCAACCCAACCCTAATGACCGCCGCGTCGGCAACCCCACCCCTACCCGCCCCGTCTGATTTCCGCCCACCTCTGACCCCCCCCCCCGCTGATCTCTCCGCCCGCCTCTGAATCTCGCCCCCTCGTCCGCCTCTAACCCTCTTCCTCACCCGTCTCTGACCCCCATCTCTGAGCCTCCTCTGACATCCCCTCCCCCCGTCTAACACCGCAGGGCCTGCGGCTGCGGAAACAGCGCAGCACGGGCGACCTGGAGAAGCGCGGCACCGGCAGCAGCATCCGCTCCACCAACAGCAGCGTCTCCTGGATGTCCACCGACTCGGCAAAGTCCAACATGACCAACGGCAGCTTCCACACAGAGTCCAACGGCAGCTTCGTCGTGGAGGTCAGTCGGTGTTGGGCTTGGCTTTACGGTTTGCCCGATGGAAAGTAATGAAGGTGATCATTGTTGTTTGCGTAGTCAAAATGTATCCATTAAATAAATTGATTTTAAAATATACATTGTTGATGTTTGGTTGATTTGTGACTTCTTAGGAATCAGGTATTTATGCAGTAGGTAATTGCCTATCATTTATTGAGTTCGAAAGTTCACTTATGCTTTTTCAGGAGTTGAGTGCTCATTAATCTACCCTATCAGGATATACATTCATTTGTGTATATCCGTCTACCTTTTATTTAAGTGATGTTTTCAGCAGGTATAGGTCTTCCTGCACTATTAGCCGGACAGAATGTCCTCCATCACAGACGACCAATGCAATGGCTGTTCAATTGTGCATGGAGTGCTGCATCAGTATACATGTCCTATCCATATTCGATCTATCGCTGACTGGAATATGACAGCGCCTATCCGACAACGTTTGCTTATGCACAATTCAGCTGTTTTTTTTTTGTGGACGAGCACGGTGCTTGCGTGACAAGGTGGTAAGAGACGGGATAGGAACACGACCAAACCTGGCGTGACCGCACAAGACCGGTGTCTAATCTGTTGCTAAGAATAGAAAAAGTAAGGTGAGGGATGATCGGCAGATGAGAAAACGCCCGTGTCTAATGAGAAATACCGTCAAGCATCAAGCTGAATGCGGGGCAGAGCTTATCGATCGTGTGCGGTGGGCGCTGTGCACCGAATAAGTGAATCAAAGTTTCCCTCCTACCCCTTCCCGTCCCTTCCATGAGTCCCACCTCGATCCGTTTCGTCTCCAAAATAGTCGGCTATTGCTATCGCCTATCGACTATGCGGTCCCGTTGAGCCACCAGCGAGCGATGTCTGCTGATAGACTGTGCCGCAATGCAGCCGTGTACGGCGGCACAGACTACCAGCGCAGGCATCCCGTGCCCAGGCGCAGGCGCTACAGACCGAACTGGAGAAAATTTGGACGGACGGATGGCATTTGCTTATTTGCTTATATGGTTTAATTCTCAGTGTCGAAAATTTTCTTAAGGATGTGTGATTAATCCTGCCCTCTTATCCATGCAAATCGAGAAAACGGTTGCATGTAAAACTGCGAAAACGGTACGCTTAGCGAATTGAGCAGCCTCGCGGTTCACTCCGGCCCGCCGAGAGTCTAAGGCTGATGGCCACTGACTGTTGTGTACTGACTGCTGGCTGCTGATGTTGTCGTTTCTAGGACGAGCAGCTGGACAGTAGCACCACGGAAACCTACATGGGCGAGTGGAAAAACGACCGGCGCGTCGGTTACGGCGTCTGCGAGCGCTCCGACGGACTCAAGTACGAGGGCGAGTGGTACAACAACAAAAAGTACGGCTACGGCGTCACCACCTTCAAGGACGGCACGCGTGAGGAGGGCAAGTACAAGAACAACGTCATTATCACGTCCAACAAGAAGAAGCACCTGTTCCTCATCCGGTCGGCAAAGTTCCGCGAGAGGATCGAGGCGGCCGTCAACGCGGCCAACCGGGCGTCCAAGATCGCTCTTCAGAAAGCGGACATCGCCATTAGCAGGTCAGTTCAGTTGGAAAACTCGCGTGTCAGTAAGAGTCAGTCACAAAACAACGACTTCATGTTTCTGGTGGGAGTGTTGGCGATGCAGGAGTTAATTTCTGACGGCTAATGGTAACGCTGAATGAGTAACCAACATTTAGAGTAGATAGCGTGGCCGACTAATACCAGAAAACCGGCGAAACTGCGGACGCCGCATGCAGGCCTGTCCGCACCGACCCGCAGCTGCAGCTCGTGGTGCGGTGTTCCGGCTCCACTTAGCCGCATGACACGGCCGTGCAAATGGCCGGGACCGCGTTAGGCCATTACTGGCGGCGTCTGGTGCGCCGTCCGTCCGTCTGTCGACCGTCGTCGGCCGCCAGGCGCCGAGTTCATTGCCGGGTCCCGTGTCACCAGCTGCCGTCTGGTCGGCGTTGGCAGCCGGCCGCCGTCGCCAAATGTGGCGCCGCCGCGACAGACGCGGCGCTCCGGCGACCTGGACTGGCTGGGCCGGGCCGGCTTTATAGGGAGCTGACGACTAACCGACTGCGTCAGCGAAACGTCACCAAACCATCCCAGTTTGAACGTGGCATATTTGAAATATAATAATATGTCACATGCTTTGGTCTAGAATACATTCCGGTGAGGTTCTAAGAAACCTGGTTTGAGGCTTCATCTGATTAATTTTAAATTCATGGACCGAATATGAAACGTTTGTCTTGGTTACAATAGTTATGTAACACGTAAACCGAAGTATTATTTTCCAATTTTATTTCAAACTTAGCGTCTCTCGGTGATTCCAACGAATGGACGACTGGATATGGTCGCTACTGGACCTCAGAAGTGTACCTACTTCACTTTCCTGGAGAGTGGAAATTTTGGCGAGACCGTGGTGTCCGAAACATCAAACAAAATCCTGTTCAATTGTTATCTCAAATCTCAATCGCACAACTGGAGTGCCGTCATTCCGCTTCCGTCTATAGCCCGGTTTTCATTCAATGCGGATGTGGTGGTTTATTTTCCACTGTCGGCCGCGTCCGCTCGGGTCCGAACAGCTCAGTATACGGGTGTTGTGTGACGGTTCCCCGTCCGCGGCCGACCCGACCCGCCCTGCCCGCCGCCTATTTGTGTTGGCCGGGGAAGGCGGGTCCGGGATGCGACGGCAGAACAACACGAGCGCTGTGGCGGCGCCGGCCGACCGAAACCCGCTGTTTACCGGCGCCCACCGCTGTTTACCGCGATTATCCCTTCGCAGCACCTCCGAGCAAAAATGAGAGATTCTTACCGGTGAAGGAAGCGTCGGTTTTGGACGGTTTTGGATGGTGGAAATGTCGAAACGTTCATGGGAATCAGTGCTTATTATGGACTGCATTTAGTCCGTCATGAATTCTGCGGTAGTGTAGCGGGGTTTCGCGGCGTTGCGGGGCTAACCGGGCAGTGTCTTTCGGTAGTGGGATGAGCTCCGTCGGCGCGCTCCATAGAAGCCCATCTCTTTATCCGGCCCCTCGCGAACCCGTTCCGACTGTGAATCTAGCTTTCCGGGGCGATCAATCATCGGAAACACATAGGCCAGGGTTAAGGAATGGGAGGAGGGATAATATTAACCTATTACCTTGATCACACTGAAATACGAACCCAACTCTACTAAACAAAGGTCCCACTCTCAAACAATAGCACCCGTCCTAGCTGAGGGTTATCTCCCACCGGATATACATGCCAATCATACGTTCATTTGCCCGTCCCCTCTCATTTCTGTCATACGCCCAGCCATACCTTATAAATTTTCAGAGTTAACCATCTCTGATCCCCCCCCCCCCTTTGCCTAACTTCCCCCGGTGGTGCTAGGGCGCGCGCAAAGTCGTTATCGAGTCATTGGCCTTAAATGTCATTTAACCGTTATCCCTTCATAACCACAATGTTCCGTACATCAGACAAACGCTTCATAATGCTCACGCTACACAATTAGAGATACGACCCACCACATATTTCGGCACTCGACCTTCGCGTTACGTGACTTATTGCGGTCCGTCCCATCACCATGTCGAACTACCTACACAAAAAAACATAAATGTCTTCGGCCAGCGGTTCCGAGACTACGGCTCGCAGGACACTGTGTAGTCCGGTTTCCGCGGGGGACTTATTTGAAATTTGAGACCGGGGCTGGGTAACTAAGGTCCGTCCGGGCTGCCTGCGTCGTCTCCGTATAGCCGCGGTTTTCGGGCCAGCCCCCGGCGACCGAAAAGGGTTAGTCGTTCGTCGGCTTTACACGAATCCATGACTACCAGCTTATGCCAAATTGCCTATAATAAAACGAAAACTAAGCGTACCACGGCCCGCAATGGGCTTATCTAAAATTTGAAACCGGGCTGGGTAACTAGGTCCGTCCGGGCTGCCTGCATCGTCTCCGTATAGCCACGGCTTTTGGAACAGCACCGGCGACCGAACGGGTAAGCCTCCGTTGGCTTCACACAATCCACGACTACCAGCGTTATAGGTGCCCGAAGCCCTATCTATCCGTTGCTGGTAGTTAAGCTGTCGTCACAGACCTAACCGAAATGACCGCTGCACGGCCGGAGTAAATCGACTGACAGCGGGGTGGCCAGTACCGACTTACCGCGATCACCCGACTCGCATGCTTTGGTATTTAATGTTCACCCCCGTCCTGCAGCATCACACGTTTCTTCGCGGGACATTACTTAACCGGCGGCATACGTCTCCTCGCTGGGACGCCTGGGGTCCTAACCATCTCCGAAACTACCTACGTCACTTATCGAATGTCATCCTGCGCTGATCACTCAATGGACCGATAGCGGACCTAACCTATCTTTTAAAACCGGGCGGGGTCACTAGGTCCCTCCGGGCTGCCTGCATCGTCTCCGTATAGCCACGGCTTTATGGGGCCCGCGCCGGCAACCGAACGGATTAGCCTTCGTCGGCTATGCACTCATCCTCAATAATCGATCCTCAACTCGCTCTCACCCTTCCTCTTCACTTCGCGACTTATTGCACGTATCCAGGGCTTACCCAAGCGAGGCCTACTATTTAAGTGGGGTCTATCCGAGCTGAGCTTCATTCAGGAAATCCGATTCCTCTACGTGTACAGTCTTCAATTCCATTTCACTCGCTTCTTATCTCCCTCCTAACCCATGGCCGCGTCGGTGGGCTTTCCACGCACAGGGGCGTGACGTGCATCATCTATCTCCCCGGTTCCGTCCCTTGCAGTGTCCCCAGTGTCCATGTGGGGTAAAGTTACAAATATTTCGTGTGCGGCAAGGTCTATGTGTGCTCCTTATATTCGGACCGCTGGATAGGATAGAGCGCCAGGAAATCCGCTGGCGAGGGCACTTGGGAGTCAACCGGAGAAGCTCCAGTATCGGTTGGGCTAGGGAGGTCCCGTATGTGTTGTGTATAATCGATATCATTTGGACCGTGGGATAATTTGGGGAGGATGGAGTGCCAGGAAATCCACTGGCAAGGGCACTTAGGAGTCAACCGGAGAAGCTCCAGTATCGGTTAGGCTAGGGAGGTCCTGTGTGTATTGTGTGTAATCGCTATTGTTTGGACCGTGGGATAATTTGGGGAGGATGGAGTGCCAGGAAATCCACTGGCAAGGGCACTTAGGAGTCAACCGGAGAAGCTCCAGTATCGGCTAGGCTAGGGAGGTCCTGTGTGTGTGTGTTGTGTATAATCGCTATTGTTGGACCGTGGGATAATTTGGGGAGGATGGAGTGCCAGGAAATCCACTGGCAAGGGCACTTAGGAGTCAACCGGAGAAGCTCCAGTATCGGCTAGGCTAGGGAGGTCCTGTGTGTGTGTTGTGTATAATCGCTATTGTTGGACCGTGGGATAATTTGGGGAGGATGAAGTGCCAGGAAATCCACTGGCAAGGGCACTTAGGAGTCAACCGGAGAAGCTCCAGTATCGGTTTGGCTAGGGAGGTCCTGTGGGTGTTGTGTGTAATCGCTATTGTTGGACCGTGGGATGATTTGGGGAGGATGGAGTGCCAGGAAATCCACTGGCAAGGGCACTTAGGAGTCAACCGGAGAAACTCCAGTATCGGTTAGGCTAGGGAGGCCCTGCATGTGTTGTGTATAATCGCTTTGTGCACTGTGTAAACTCAACAGATAAAGAGAACTGATCGTTGTAAATTACTCTGGCCGGACACCTTGGAAACGACCTCTTTCCTGACTGTGGGTTATCATATGGCCTTTTATGCTCCATCCTCCGATCCCTGCCCCTTCAGCACTACTCACACTCGTATTTCAATATTTACAAGTCCCATTTATTTACATACTCCGACGCAACACCTTAAATTCCCTTACAAGTCAAATTTAAAGGAAACATTCTGGGCCCAGGCCGCCCATCAACTGAGCCCCACAAGCCGCGCGGTGCGGTACACAGTCGCCCGTCCCTTTCCCGACTCCCCACGGTGCATAATCCCCTCCGTCCGCTTAAATCACAACGGGGCGCCAGACGACTGAAGAGGGCCCACGTCGGCACGCGTGTCGCACTACGCGCACAGTTACATAATTGATCGAAATCGAATTGTGAAATTAAGCTACCTAGACTGAAAGTCCCAAGAATAAATTTAAATACCCAAGCTGAATGGCCTAAAATATTGCGGACGACACCTAAAAGGGGAATATAATGTGGCTCACATAGCAGTAACGAAAGGGGGGGGGGTTACTTGGAGGATTTAGGGACTAGGTGCGCACCCGTGTTCACCGCGTGACCTTACTTGAGATGGAGTCGCTGACATGATGGTCGTGACCGTCCAGCGCCCGGCCAGGCGGCCGGAGCCGCCGCCGGCGCCGTGATGCCTGCCGCTGGTGTCTCGTGGGCTGTCCACGATGTCAGATGTGAGCCGAGAGCGAAGAGCGGCCTCGAATGCGTCGTCCAAGAGAGTTTTTCAGTTCCGTTTCATCAACTTATACTTCTGATGACGTCATACTTCAGAGGGCCGGGCAGCATCACCTTGTCCAATCTCCGTCCTCCATTCTCAGAAGCTGCACTCGGCTCCGCCCTCGAAAGTTCGTGATTTGCTGACAAAGTTCGGTTCCCCTCCGGCCATGGCAGTCGCACCCTTTCACGCAGCGATCGGGTGGAATTCGCCGCCGGCGCTCACGGCGCCTGAGGCGCCAGGTGGCGGGCCTGGCCCTCTGCTCCCCTTGTTTTGAAGTCAGGTCCGGCCAGATGTCCTATATTTTGTCGTTGGCGACCGAGTTCCATTTCATCCTGTTTTCGTACAAACCGGGTCGGTCTCCACTCCCCTTTCTTGTTTTGGTTCAAATCAGGGCCGGTCTGCCCTCCCCTCTCCTTGTTCTCTGGCGGGGTGCCGAGCGTGGGACAGAGTCTTGTTTTCCAAAGGCTAAACTGATTAATGGCTCGAGGCTGGCAGAATGGCGCGTTTCGGTATGCTATTTGTTGGCTTCAGATCCGGGTTCTCATGAAGTGGGGTGGTCATCTATAGAGGACCCCTGTTTGTCAGAGCCGACTGCGCCGTCTGTGTGGACGCCAGCTGGGACGGAGAGAGGGTATCACAGCCGATTTAGCCGGCTGACCGTGTCTGTGCGGCGCTCGCAGATGGCCGTGTTTCAGCTTGTGGCACAGCTTGCAGTTCAGCATGAAAGATGAAAAATGTAACGCATCTGCGTTACATTTTCAGACCTCTTTTTATAGTCGCGCCCCGCGACTAAACGTTTGAGAGCCCACTTCTGCCGTGCTATTTGGTGCCGTTTCGTCGTGTTTCTTGGTGACTTCTTTGACGAGAGCGGGTGGCCGTCTTCTAAAGGATTGGTAGTTATTTCAACAGGAGTGTTCGGTTGGGGAGAATGGTAGGACGAGCTTGGATGATTAGGACATAAGGATTGCGGGTTTTGTGTCATTGCACAGTATTTCAGGCCATTCTTACATTTCCAGAACTAAACATTCACGTACTATCCCGTAAAACACCACCAACTACACATCAAATAATTAGCGCGCAAAACTATGGAAATTGAATTAACCATTGAAATAATCGACACATGACAATACAAAAATAACATTGCTACATTTGGTTACTATAATTCTGATCAAATTAGCGATAACATACCGGTGCAGATTAGGTATGGTATGCCAAAGAAGTGAGCCCGGCACCTGATGGTGGCTCCATGAGCCACGACAGATCCGGTCCGGGATGGCCGTGATGACGGACTGGAGGTCGTCCGCGACTTGGTCTCGAATCGGCCGGCTGCTACTGTAGTCTGGTCCCAGTTCCGGATTTCCCCAGTCTCGTAGTTGTAGACGTAGTCCTCGCCGACCATCGATGTCGAACGCAGCTGCCCTGGTGAGCTGTCAGGGCTGGCTATGATCGGCTCCAAACTCGTCGTCTGTGGCTGAGCCTGGGTTGAACGTGGCTCTAGCGCACCTCCGAGCTGTTCCTGTTGGTCTGGTGGACGCAGAGGCTGCGCTCTGGTGTAGACTGCCGATGATGGTTTGGCTGTCACATCCAGCGGCAGACGTGGCTATTGGCTACACTGCAGCCTTTCCGATGATTTGCGGCTGTTGTTGTAGATGAGCCACAGCTCTGGTCGCTGCCGGCACCCTGCAGTTGGTCTGGTAGTCACGGGAGAGGTAGCCCACCTTGACTGCCGATGCTGGAACGGATGCAGTCGGTGTTGTTACCCAGGCCTGTTGTCCTTGCTGTCTGCTCTACGGTTATTTGGCTGCGATGATGGGCCCTTCGTTCTGACTTGCAGCACATCTCATGAGTCGGTCTCCAAGCCTGGGAAGTGGGAAGTGGGAGCCGCCTGCATTTGATGGAAGGGCAGATTACCACCTTCCAGTGCAGCGGGCGGCCAGAAATCGGCTCTCAGGCTGGTCCGGTCCATTACGGCTGTTCATTGTGGTCCGTGGTCGAATCTGGTGACATTCAGATCTGTCCGAACGGTTGTGCCAATGATGTTCCATGGTTGTAGTTCTCGTCACCATTATTCCGGTTGCCGTCTGATTTTGTCGTCATAGACGTGCGATGGTAGCTGCTAACAACATTGTAGTTTTGGTTCTATTCGTGTCTCCTTCTCCTTCTTCCGGTCTTCTGTTGTTATTTATTTCAGGCGTTGTCTTCATTTTGAGTCTCCTTTGGTACTGGTTGTCAGCATCAGCCAGTCTGCTGTTGATGACTAGCATTTTGTGCCGGCGTCTCTCGTCACTCCTTGTTGCGCGCTTGCTCTCCCCACTTTCTCATTTTGGGAAGAGAATGCGCGAGATCTCATTATTTTCAAAGCATTTCATCTTTTTCTTCTCAGATGTTGTTTCCCTTCTGTGGTTTCAGGTCTGCATTGTAATTCAGTATTAGTGGCATCGTTTTCATCGGTCTCCTTCATTTTGTTTTCTTCCGCCGTCAATCTCCGCTGTGTGCCTTCCTTCTTTTCACTTTACTGTTCTTCATATTACTTCAATAACAACCTCGATCATCTTCAATCTCTGCCGTCACCTTTTTTCAATATGATGCGTCTTATGTATCATTCTTGCCTTCTTCAGCCCTGATTTCATTCGACAACATTCGATACCTTCATAGCGTCGCGCTCAGTCGTATCTTCATTATATACATCGGATTCGGCAACACACATGACTGCCTGCTTTGTAACGGGGTTTTCCGTCGCGGAAAACGGCTCGTGGACGGTTGCCGGTCTCCTGTCAGTTCTCTCCAGAGGCGGGTCAGTCCACGGGTCACACATAGGTCACTGCACCTTTTTGGTATAGGATGGGTACAATCTCTTAAAAATTGGGTTAAAATGGCATCCTCGGTGTGATTACTCTAGCTTTGGATCACGGGATTTCACTCAAGGTTAGGGTTCGCTAGATGTAAGCCACATAATTTTAGTTAGCGATACCTGTAGCCGAAAAAAATACACCAAGCCCGCTCGCCCGTCACTTAAAATTGATCCTCGATTTACCCTTATCACTTCATGATATATACACCCTCCAGCAATCCACGCTTTCTGATTTCAATCAAATCAATTTAACCCGAGTAACGCTGCACTGAGTGACCAGCTCCCACTGCATCTAGCTCAGACATAATACGTTTTCTCACTCACGCTCGCATTTCCTCTGAAATTTTAGCTTTGGGTTCGGCAATGCACGTCCGTCCACCGACTTCATGTTTCCTTTGATTGATCCTACCCCACGTTGGGTGCGCCAAATCTGTAGCGGGGTTTCGCGGCGTTGCGGGGCTAACCGGGCAGTGTCTTTCGGTAGTGGGATGAGCTCCGTCGGCGCGCTCCATAGAAGCCCATCTCTTTATCCGGCCCCTCGCGAACCCGTTCCGACTGTGAATCTAGCTTTCCGGGGCGATCAATCATCGGAAACACATAGGCCAGGGTTAAGGAATGGGAGGAGGGATAATATTAACCTATTACCTTGATCACACTGAAATACGAACCCAACTCTACTAAACAAAGGTCCCACTCTCAAACAATAGCACCCGTCCTAGCTGAGGGTTATCTCCCACCGGATATACATGCCAATCATACGTTCATTTGCCCGTCCCCTCTCATTTCTGTCATACGCCCAGCCATACCTTATAAATTTTCAGAGTTAACCATCTCTGATCCCCCCCCCTTTGCCTAACTTCCCCCGGTGGTGCTAGGGCGCGCGCAAAGTCGTTATCGAGTCATTGGCCTTAAATGTCATTTAACCGTTATCCCTTCATAACCACAATGTTCCGTACATCAGACAAACGCTTCATAATGCTCACGCTACACAATTAGAGATACGACCCACCACATATTTCGGCACTCGACCTTCGCGTTACGTGACTTATTGCGGTCCGTCCCATCACCATGTCGAACTACCTACACAAAAAAACATAAATGTCTTCGGCCAGCGGTTCCGAGACTACGGCTCGCAGGACACTGTGTAGTCCGGTTTCCGCGGGGGACTTATTTGAAATTTGAGACCGGGGCTGGGTAACTAAGGTCCGTCCGGGCTGCCTGCGTCGTCTCCGTATAGCCGCGGTTTTCGGGCCAGCCCCCGGCGACCGAAAAGGGTTAGTCGTTCGTCGGCTTTACACGAATCCATGACTACCAGTTTATGCCAAATTGCCTATAATAAAACGAAAACTAAGCGTACCACGGCCCGCAATGGGCTTATCTAAAATTTGAAACCGGGCTGGGTAACTAGGTCCGTCCGGGCTGCCTGCATCGTCTCCGTATAGCCACGGCTTTTGGAACAGCACCGGCGACCGAACGGGTAAGCCTCCGTTGGCTTCACACAATCCACGACTACCAGCGTTATAGGTGCCCGAAGCCCTATCTATCCGTTGCTGGTAGTTAAGCTGTCGTCACAGACCTAACCGAAATGACCGCTGCACGGCCGGAGTAAATCGACTGACAGCGGGGTGGCCAGTACCGACTTACCGCGATCACCCGACTCGCATGCTTTGGTATTTAATGTTCACCCCCGTCCTGCAGCATCACACGTTTCTTCGCGGGACATTACTTAACCGGCGGCATACGTCTCCTCGCTGGGACGCCTGGGGTCCTAACCATCTCCGAAACTACCTACGTCACTTATCGAATGTCATCCTGCGCTGATCACTCAATGGACCGATAGCGGACCTAACCTATCTTTTAAAACCGGGCGGGGTCACTAGGTCCCTCCGGGCTGCCTGCATCGTCTCCGTATAGCCACGGCTTTATGGGGCCCGCGCCGGCAACCGAACGGATTAGCCTTCGTCGGCTATGCACTCATCCTCAATAATCGATCCTCAACTCGCTCTCACCCTTCCTCTTCACTTCGCGACTTATTGCACGTATCCAGGGCTTACCCAAGCGAGGCCTACTATTTAAGTGGGGTCTATCCGAGCTGAGCTTCATTCAGGAAATCCGATTCCTCTACGTGTACAGTCTTCAATTCCATTTCACTCGCTTCTTATCTCCCTCCTAACCCATGGCCGCGTCGGTGGGCTTTCCACGCACAGGGGCGTGACGTGCATCATCTATCTCCCCGGTTCCGTCCCTTGCAGTGTCCTCAGTGTCCATGTGGGGTAAAGTTACAAATATTTCGTGTGCGGCAAGGTCTATGTGTGCTCCTTATATTCGGACCGCTGGATAGGATAGAGCGCCAGGAAATCCGCTGGCGAGGGCACTTGGGAGTCAACCGGAGAAGCTCCAGTATCGGTTGGGCTAGGGAGGTCCCGTATGTGTTGTGTATAATCGATATCATTTGGACCGTGGGATAATTTGGGGAGGATGGAGTGCCAGGAAATCCACTGGCAAGGGCACTTAGGAGTCAACCGGAGAAGCTCCAGTATCGGTTAGGCTAGGGAGGTCCTGTGTGTATTGTGTGTAATCGCTATTGTTTGGACCGTGGGATAATTTGGGGAGGATGGAGTGCCAGGAAATCCACTGGCAAGGGCACTTAGGAGTCAACCGGAGAAGCTCCAGTATCGGCTAGGCTAGGGAGGTCCTGTGTGTGTGTGTGTTGTGTATAATCGCTATTGTTGGACCGTGGGATAATTTGGGGAGGATGGAGTGCCAGGAAATCCACTGGCAAGGGCACTTAGGAGTCAACCGGAGAAGCTCCAGTATCGGCTAGGCTAGGGACGTCCTGTGTGTGTGTTGTGTATAATCGCTATTGTTGGACCGTGGGATAATTTGGGGAGGATGAAGTGCCAGGAAATCCACTGGCAAGGGCACTTAGGAGTCAACCGGAGAAGCTCCAGTATCGGTTTGGCTAGGGAGGTCCTGTGGGTGTTGTGTGTAATCGCTATTGTTGGACCGTGGGATGATTTGGGGAGGATGGAGTGCCAGGAAATCCACTGGCAAGGGCACTTAGGAGTCAACCGGAGAAACTCCAGTATCGGTTAGGCTAGGGAGGCCCTGCATGTGTTGTGTATAATCGCTTTGTGCACTGTGTAAACTCAACAGATAAAGAGAACTGATCGTTGTAAATTACTCTGGCCGGACACCTTGGAAACGACCTCTTTCCTGACTGTGGGTTATCATATGGCCTTTTATGCTCCATCCTCCGATCCCTGCCCCTTCAGCACTACTCACACTCGTATTTCAATATTTACAAGTCCCATTTATTTACATACTCCGACGCAACACCTTAAATTCCCTTACAAGTCAAATTTAAAGGAAACATTCTGGGCCCAGGCCGCCCATCAACTGAGCCCCACAAGCCGCGCGGTGCGGTACACAGTCGCCCGTCCCTTTCCCGACTCCCCACGGTGCATAATCCCCTCCGTCCGCTTAAATCACAACGGGGCGCCAGACGACTGAAGAGGGCCCACGTCGGCACGCGTGTCGCACTACGCGCACAGTTACATAATTGATCGAAATCGAATTGTGAAATTAAGCTACCTAGACTGAAAGTCCCAAGAATAAATTTAAATACCCAAGCTGAATGGCCTAAAATATTGCGGACGACACCTAAAAGGGGAATATAATGTGGCTCACATAGCAGTAACGAAAGGGGGGGGGGGTTACTTGGAGGATTTAGGGACTAGGTGCGCACCCGTGTTCACCGCGTGACCTTACTTGAGATGGAGTCGCTGACATGATGGTCGTGACCGTCCAGCGCCCGGCCAGGCGGCCGGAGCCGCCGCCGGCGCCGTGATGCCTGCCGCTGGTGTCTCGTGGGCTGTCCACGATGTCAGATGTGAGCCGAGAGCGAAGAGCGGCCTCGAATGCGTCGTCCAAGAGAGTTTTTCAGTTCCGTTTCATCAACTTATACTTCTGATGACGTCATACTTCAGAGGGCCGGGCAGCATCACCTTGTCCAATCTCCGTCCTCCATTCTCAGAAGCTGCACTCGGCTCCGCCCTCGAAAGTTCGTGATTTGCTGACAAAGTTCGGTTCCCCTCCGGCCATGGCAGTCGCACCCTTTCACGCAGCGATCGGGTGGAATTCGCCGCCGGCGCTCACGGCGCCTGAGGCGCCAGGTGGCGGGCCTGGCCCTCTGCTCCCCTTGTTTTGAAGTCAGGTCCGGCCAGATGTCCTATATTTTGTCGTTGGCGACCGAGTTCCATTTCATCCTGTTTTCGTACAAACCGGGTCGGTCTCCACTCCCCTTTCTTGTTTTGGTTCAAATCAGGGCCGGTCTGCCCTCCCCTCTCCTTGTTCTCTGGCGGGGTGCCGAGCGTGGGACAGAGTCTTGTTTTCCAAAGGCTAAACTGATTAATGGCTCGAGGCTGGCAGAATGGCGCGTTTCGGTATGCTATTTGTTGGCTTCAGATCCGGGTTCTCATGAAGTGGGGTGGTCATCTATAGAGGACCCCTGTTTGTCAGAGCCGACTGCGCCGTCTGTGTGGACGCCAGCTGGGACGGAGAGAGGGTATCACAGCCGATTTAGCCGGCTGACCGTGTCTGTGCGGCGCTCGCAGATGGCCGTGTTTCAGCTTGTGGCACAGCTTGCAGTTCAGCATGAAAGATGAAAATGTAACGCATCTGCGTTACAGTAGTTTGGTCATCGCTGACGCTGCCGTATCGTCTTGCCATAAGATATAGGCCGGAAAAGCGGGGGAATGCTAAATGCGTCATGGGTCATGCAATATGTTGGACTATAATGGGCTTTAGATGTGTTGTATGGATATGGTTCTCAGATGTGAATACGAACATGCACTCGTCTCGTATTTACGTCTTTCATTACGGGGACAGTAGACGTGTACGCGCGACATTCAATATTCCACCAGTAAATGGCGTGTTGGATAGATCCACTATTCACCAATAATCAAACTCCGATAGGCACGTATTAGGTAACTCCCGAGACTCTGAGATTGTAGACCGAGCTCTTCGTATCCAGGACTTCCCCGTCCCAGGACTTCCTGTCTGCTCAAAAGACCGTCTGTCTTTGAGCATTGAGAGTCGATAACACGGCGTATGGGTTTACCAAGATTCAATTTACCGTCTGTCACGTATCCGGCTGCACTCCGACATCAGATCAAAGTCAACTTTGGAAAGAACAACTATCCGAAAAAAAAAACATTCCACTAAAGTTCCATTCCCTTTGTTTACATCGACCACTTCCACGCTTATATAATCGTTGTATAACAACGCATCGTGCTTTGCTTCATTGCATGTTTAATTTTCGCCGCACCATTATCGCCTCCGGGTATAGAGGTCACGTGACGGTCGGTACACCGCCACCACCGCGTGGTGGGGAAGGCACGTGGCCGTGGCTGCACCCGGCATCGAGCGTGGCTGGGGCGGGGCGGGGTAGAGAGGGGGTGAGGTGGGGGGGGGGCGAGACCGACCGGGCGGTGATCCAGCACCGATTGGCTATTGACAATCGATTCTCGCCGTGCCGCCCTGGCCGAATGAAATAATTAACAGAGTGGCGGTACAAATCGTTGGTGCGATCGAAACCACTCTCTGCAGCGGCTGATCGCTAATGAAAATTTATTTTTGACTCCAAGAATATCACGAATGTCATAAATAGACATCACTGGCATTACCATCTAGAGATCGCGTCATGACATCGTCTAGACATTTGTATATCGTCTTGTGATTTTATCGCAAGAAAACCATTATTTTTAGGGCTTTCCTACCCGCCCGTGATCGCCTTATTTCCCATGTTTGCACATTATCAACCACGCAGAGTTTTGAACCCTTCGTTACTGGACGAACCCTCAACTGACGGAGCCCACCCCTCTGCAGGACGGCCACAGCGCGCGGAAAGGCGGAGCAGGCAGACATCGCGGCCATCCACTCCAGGGAGGACTCGGACGTCGCCCGTATTCACGCCAAACAGTTCGCGCCCGAGTTTCATCAGCCGGGTGAGTTTGGTCGCAATACGGACGTCCGTTCTGCTGTGTAGGACTGAAAAGACGTTGCTAGAAGTGAATTACAGTCATGGTGTATTCATTGTCCTGCCAACGCCTAGTCGGTAAGTTTCTGCTTATTGTTTGGTAGTTAATCAAAGCAGCAAAACCGACATTGTGTGGAAGAGATTGTTAGGTCTCCGCACCGGACCACCCTCCGGTGCATGGCAGCGCCGGACGATTAATACCGTCCCATCTATATTACTATTTGAGGAGGGCGTAGTTTCTGTCTATTACGAAGGTCGCGACATGGTGCTACGTAGCGCGGGTTACAGATCACACCGTTGCACCTACCGAGCTGAAATTTGCGCAAGTTATAGAACAAGGATGGACAACGTGCCTTTGAGCGGTCTCGGCTCGATCGGATCGATAGCGAGCGCGTGGCGCGTGCCCAAAAAGTGCAAATTCACGTCATAGACTTTACATGTATTAATCGGCTGGCAAAAACGGGCGAAAATGGCTAAATTTGCCCGACACGGGTCCGGTCCCGGTGCAATATCTCGGTAGCCGTGCGCCCGATCGGCACGGGGAAAACAGCATCGTGTAGAGAATCGAACGGGCTATCGAATAGTGTGCGGTGCAGGGGTGGCACGCGCCACGTGCAAGTGTGAGGGCATTTTCATTTCAAAAAGTGCCATTTTAAACGGATTTTGGATTTTATTTTATTTTCCCGTGACCATCAGACTGAGAGAGTTGAAACAACGTCAATTGCCAAGAGAAATGTACCGCCTCTCATGGAAAAATTGTGGACAGCTAATTGATTAAAAACAATGTGGAAAAATCGCTGAATTAAAATGGTATTTGTCCATAATGTGCCACTAAAAAGATACACGGGATTTGCTGCTTAACCTGATACGCTTGACAATTGAAAATGCTATCATTAGAAAGAGCATTCAATTCTCTCCAAGATCCAATCATCACGTTTGCATGACAAGCAACAGTATTCTTAAAAATATAAATGTTTTAAACCTCTGCAAAACGATTTTTAGCGAAAATTATCTACGCCTTTCATTTGTCTTAAAACTACGCACCTCAATTATAAAGCACATTTGACAGATTCTGAAGTGGAAAGCATGCTTATCAGACACGGGCACCTCGATGCGGTGGATATTTTTTCCACAAACCAAAACGTTTAGCCGTCAAAAAGCAATCGACCGAAATGGATAGATAACCCAACCGACACAAGAACAACCGAACACCCGCCGATCGCAAATATCCCTTTTCGCGTTGCGGAGCACGCGGGTCACCCTAGTCTATATTACTATTTGAGGAGGGCGTAGTTTCTGTCTATTACGAAGGTCGCGACATGGTGCTACGTAGCGCGGGTTACAGATCACACCGTTGCACCTACCGCGCTGAAATTTGCGCAAGTTATAGAACAAGGATGGACAACGTGCCTTTGAGCGGTCTCGGCTCGATCGGATCGATAGCGAGCGCGTGGCGCGTGCCCAAAAAGTGCAAATTCGCGTCATAGACCTTACATGTATAAATCGGCTGGCAAAAACGGGCGAAAATGGCTAAATTTGCCCGACACGGGTCCGTTCCCCGTGCAATATCTCGGTAGCCGTGCGCCCGATCGGCACGGGGAAAACAGCATCGTGTAGAGAATCGAACGGGCAATCGAATAGTGTGCGGTGCAGGGGTGGCACGCGCCACGTGCAAGTGTGAGGGCAATTTCATTTCAAAAAGTGCCATTTTAAACGGATTTTGGAATTTATATTAATTTCAGGTGATCGTCAGACGGAATGAGTTGAAACAGCGCCTATTAGCAATAAAAATGTACCGTCTCTCATGGAAAAATTGTGAAAAGCTAATTGATCAAAAACAATGTGGAAAAAATCGCTGAATTAAATGGTATTTGTCCAAAATGTGCCACTAAAAAGTTACACGGGATTTGCTGCTTAACCTGATACGCTTGACAATTGAAAATGCTATCATTAGAAAGAGCATTCAATTCTCTCCAAGATCCAATCATCACGTTTGCATGACAAGCAACAGAATTCTTAAAAATATAAATGTTTTAAACCTCTGCAAAGTGATTTTTAGCGAAAAATATCTACGCCTTTCATTTGTCTGAAAACTACGCACCTCAATTATAAAGCACATTTGGCAGATTCTGAAGTGGAAAGCATGCTTATCAGACACGGGCACCTCGATGCGGTGGATATTTTTTCCACAAGCCAAAACGTTTAGCCGTCAAAAAGCAATCGACCGAAATGGATAGATAACCCAACCGACACAAGGACAACCGAACACCCGCCGATCGAAAATATCCCTTTTCGCGTTGCGGAGCACGCGGGTCACCCTAGTATATCTCTATTTCCCCGACAGGAGCAACGCAGACCGCCCCTGCGCCGAGCTCTGCACAGACGGGATCTGCGTCGTGTGGTGCAATCGACAGGTGCCGGGGCCACGCCGTGTTCTGACATGTTCCCAGTGCGCACCACCGGCTCTCCAGTGGCCCCGTGACCGAGATTTCGTGCCCTGGGCCCCCGGTAGGACGGGGGGAGGGTAGGGGCAGAGAGTGGAGGTCGGCGGGGTTTCGTCACCACCCGTACCCCCTCCCTGCGGAGCTGTGCTGACTCACGACCCCCAGCGCTGACGGAACACCGAACAATGCACCAGTAGCCGGAACGCGGCCCCGTTCGCAGAACCGATCGGCTCTTGGCGGACGCGTCGGCGCCGACGCCACATACCACGGCGACGACCGTTTATACGAGTTGCCCGGCTGCGTATACAGGCCAGCGCGGCGCTAGTTAGTGAACGGGGCTCTGTTGCGGGGAGGCGCCGCACCGAACAGAGGTCGGGCGATGTGGGAAGCGGGTCAGTGGTGAGGTTTCGGCACCGAATCGGTGGCCGACCGGACAAGGTGGCGGTGTTTAGCCAGACGGTCCAGCCGCCCCCCTCCCCACCCTGGCCGGTCCGGACGCAGGTCCATGGGGTCCGCCTGGCAGTCTCGCTCGCTCAGACCGGCCGGCCAGGCCACGGTCAGGTTAACTAGGTCGGACGGGCCCCGCTCGCAGCTCCCTCACTTCCGCCTGTCTGACCGGGGCGGGGGGGGGGGGGGCGGCAGGAGCGCGTGCTGTGTTGATATGCCGGGAGGGCGGGGAGGGCAGGCGACCCGGCTGCCCGGCTGCCGGGGCGCTAGGACAGAAATAGCTGGTCAGGCCGCCGGGCCACCGGGGGGCGCGGGCAACCCGCCGTCACCGGCCGCCCGGTCGCCACCCGGCTGCCGACGCTAAATCGGAGCGGCGCCGTCACGTGCAATTAGTGCAGACCCGCCCATAGGCGGCGGAACGGGGAGGGCACCGGGGCACCGTGCCCCCCTCTTGATTTTGGCATTTTAACATTAGCGCTATTGGCGTTGCATGGAAAGAATGGGACCAAAAGTCGGCAGTGCCCCCCCCCCCCTTAATTGAAGGTGTTCCGCCGCTACTGGACCCGCCCCGAGTCCGGCGCGACCCCGGCGGCCCGGCGCCGCCAGCAGACCCACGCCCGGCAGTCTGCAGCGGTGCACCGGGCGCGGCCAGGATCCGGCGGGGCAGCTGGAACCCGGGATCGGCGCAGCGGGTGGGGTCTACGAACCGATGCGTGTGCCCCATGGAGCCAGTTAAGTGCTATGCGAACTGCAACAGTTTTACACAAAAGAATCATTCAACTGCACCGGTTCACAGAAGAAGTGTCCTGATGGAATATGATGGTGCCGTCGGCAGGGTTGGTCTGGGTTGGACGTGGTCCGCTCCCGTCTGGAAGCACATGAAAGCTGCAAAAACGTCGTTCGAAAGGACGGCTGGAACTGCGCAATATCGATCAAGATTCAAGGAATTGCTTCTCCAACTAGAAATTTCTTCTAGTTCTGCATATCACCAATTCAATCCTAAACAGAAACGGGAGAAGGACTTGATGCAGATGCTACCGGCTGCGAGTGGGCACTGCACTGGCAGCCAGCCTTCACGTTATACCAGGATGCTGTGCCGCCCGGCCGCTATGTAATGCGGCACAGTCTACCAGCTCAGGCCCGCCGGCAAGCCGATAGAGAGCAGCCAGTCCGCTGTAGGACAGCTTCAGCAGGCGGAAACGGCATCCCCATTCCGAATTCCGCACAGATGGCGGAGCAGGACGGCAGCGAGAGAGAGAGAGAGAGAGAGAGAGAGAGAGAGAGAGAGAGAGAGAGAGAGAGAGAGAGAGAGAGAGAGAGAGAGAGAGAGAGAGAGAGAGAGAGAGAGAAGAGTGTGATGAGTCAGATGGCATGGCTGGCCTGCTGCCTAATGGCCTCATGTGTGCGCCAGTTTGTACTTACAGCGAGGGTAGGGTTCACCGACCCCAGAGTTCTCCGCATGTCGAACGACGGTGGTTCGGTGAAGTTGCGGGAAGCCAGCACTCTGGAATTATTTTTTAATCCCCGGCAGCTCCCGCAGAGAGTAATAGAACCCGGATGTGAGATGAATGGAAGCAATGCGGATGTGAGATGAAAGCAGCGCGTGTGCAAGAGACTGGAAATCATAATTCGTCGCGCAAATGTGGCGGCAAAAAGAGTTCGTTCGCCTTACAGTTGACTTGAGAAAACAATTCCATGAACAAGCCGGGTATGCTAGCGCGTAGTTTCATGTGGCATGTCTCCACTCTCTCTATTTCTCCAATCGTATCAAATTGTTGACTGTCCCCTTTTGGTCTGACCTCCCCCAGCGCTCGTGTTTAATCTCCCGTTCGCCTAGCCTCCGTTCGTCTGACTGCCCAGCCGGTTTGACCTCACCCAGCGTTCTTCTGACCTTCCTTTCCGCCGTTGGCAGGGTCGGATGTGGTCCGCTCCCGGCTGGAGGCACGCGGCGGCGCCGCCAACATGAACACACTCGCCCCTCCCAAGGCGCGCGACGAGAACTCGCTGCACCAGAGGTCGCGCTCGCTGTATGTGCGGCCGCGCGGCGAGGAGCAGCCGCCGCCGAACGGCCTGCCGCCGGGCCTGAACGCAGAGGACAGTGGGGACTCGGAGCGCGAGCTGCCGCCGATCCCGGGCCCGGTGACCGTGCCGCACCCGGCGCCGCTCTCCGTGTCACCCCTGGCGCACATGACGCCCGCTCATCAGACGGAAGAGAACGACCTCTCCGCCACGACGCTTGCCGATCACCGACTCAACGGAGACGCCGCGCTCGACGGCGGCCCGTCGTCACCGGCGGCGGCGGACAGCGCCGACGGCCGGCCGCGCGGCAGGATGCTGGCACGGGCCGGCTCTCGGCCGGCGCGCGCCAGCTCGCGGGGCCCGTCAGCCGGCGGCGGCGGGCAGTTCCAGGCGGCCATGAACGATCATTTCGACCACTACCGGCGGCCGCCGAGCCGGGACGTGTCCGTGGACAGGTTCAGCCGGTCGGCGCGCCAGACGCCGCAGCCGGAGCCGCCGCCAGTCCGCCTGCCTCCCGACCTGGTGGCGCGCGTGCGCGGCAACTCGCGGCCGCCGCCGGGCGCGCCCGAGCCGCCCGAGCCGGAGGAGGTGCCCGTGGGCGGCCGGCGGCAGACGCTGCCCAATCTGGCCGACCAGGAGGTCACCGGCGGCCTGTTCATCCCGAACACACCCGAGGAGGCGGCCCGGCTGCTGACTCCGCCCGCCGGAGGGAGCGGCGTCAAACGCACCGAGAGCACTGTCACCGCCGGGCCGACGGCGCGCCGCGGAGCCACGGTCAGTAGCCAGTAGCCAGTAGCCACTGAACAACCCCTCGCATTAGTAGAGGCATTACTAGTCAGTAGCCACTGATCAACTCCTCGCATTAGTAGAGGCATTACTAGTCAGTAGCCACTGATCAACTCGCATTATTATAGCCAGTAGCCACTCGACAGCCACCGTCATTAGCCTCTCGACAACCTCTCAAAAGCCACGACCAGTAGCCGGTGCACAGACACGGTCAGTAGCCACTGGACAGTCACTTTTGCTGACAACTGTGCCAGGAGCACAACCGAAGCATCTTTTGGCCCATATTTCGAGCACAATTGATGAGCTATTGATGTCATATACGACCCATCCGTTCTCGTTTGATTTCACCCATCTAATTGACCGAACAGGGCCTGACTGGATGTGGATGTTCAGTCACTCAGTGGGTGAATCCACGTCCACCACCTGTATCCACCACCGCGAATCCACCACGTCCCTGGCACCTGTATGATTAGTTCTCGGTTTGTCCGCCAGCCGTCGCTGTCGTCGAGCGGCACCTTGCAGCGGAAGAAGTCGCTACCTGACGCCTCCGCGCTACCAGTGAAGGCGCGTGTCATGCCACGAGAGGAGGCTAACATGCTGGCCGCGCACCGTCGTGAGGACGTGCGACGCCAGGCGGCCGAGGCGGAAATGTACCGGGCCAACCCGCTCCTCTACGTGGTCAATCCAAAGGTCAAGGTCAGTTGCTGTGGGAGGTCTGCCAGGTGGAAAGGGTCTTGACTGGGGAGTGGGGAGGATAAATGGACATAGTGCACTGGAATCGTTTCAATTTCTACGGTAACGGGTAGATGCCAGTTATTCATTTTAAAATCATTTTCACATGGGCTCCACTTCATCACTGATCATCCCTGGCTTACAGAAAAAGGGTCAGAACAGGTAACTACTAAATTGGTGATCTAGTAATAAACAGCCGTTTGAAGTGGAGCCCAACCTCATCCTCGGTGAGCGCAGAGGCGGATCCAGCTCAGAGTTTTTTGGGGGGGGAGGGGCAAACCATAACAATTTATCGATTCTTTCCATGCCTCGTCCATAGGCGTAATGTTAAAATTACGCCGTTTGAGAGGGGCAAATGCCCATTTTGCCCCCCCCCCCCTGGATCCGCCACTGGGTGAGCGTGTCTGGCTGGTGACTGACTGGTGTCTGACTGGTGACGCCGTTTCGCCAGGATTGGCTGTCGCGGCAGAGGCTCATCATGGCCGTCATCGTCCTCAACATCTCCCTGGCGGTGCTGTTCATCAAGCTGCTTACGTAGCGACGCGCAATGCAACGCCACACATCCCGCCCGGTGCTGATTGGCCCGCGAGCGCCTGACGTCATCGACCCAGCGACCAATCCGTGCCTTCCCTCTATACGAAGCCAAGCCTTCTCGGGGACTGAAACGGAGACACTGACGAAACGAAAACGAGTGAAGCGTTTTCATGCAGGTTCAAGGACCTCGATACTGTGCCTTTGAACTTGTTTTTAACGCGCTAAATTAGTGTTTATCAGCCCAGAGTGCTACTTGTGAATACCCCTCTTGTATTGTTACCGCGTTCGAATCAAAGAGGAGGAAGTGCGTGAGTGCGTGTTACAAGACTATAGAGTGACAGTGCGAGAGTGAGATCACTTTTGCGCCGGACTCGTTTGTTTTTTCTCCGCTTGACATCCGGCCCCAGGTTATGCGTCCATTCTCGATCAGCTCCTGATTTTCTGCCAGTCGTCCCTGCTTATACCGTCGTGATGCCTCGAGGCGTCTGTTTTTGCGTCCTCGCACACATATTACACACGTCTATATCTCTTCTCGATTCGTCTCAGCACCGAGGATCTGACCGAGTCCGGTGCTGCTGCGCCTTCTCCCTGTGATACGAACTGGACTGACCTGCGACACCGCAGGGCAGCGGACCGGCTAAATCACCGCTATAGGTGGCAGCACCAGTCGGTATATAGGTGACGCCGTCGGCGCACGCAGCCGCCGCTAGCAATGCTCAGTAACACTTGCGGCGCTGGTCCGACGGCCGCTCGAGGTCGGCCGACGCGGCCGAGTGATATGGGCCGCGTGCGCGTGTGCAATCTTTTTCCCACCGCCCGCTCCGAGGATACTGTGCCCTTACAATAAACACGAACCCATGACAGCGGCGAGTTTGACCGGCCGAACGGTTTGAGTCAGTGCGTGCGAATGTGGCCTTTCTTGTTTTCCATCCATAATCAGATCGATAATAATTCAGGCAAACTCACAAACTTATCAACATAGCGCCCAACATTCCCGTCCCGGCGGCGGTGGAGGTCGGACGCTCCGAGCGCGAGGGTCGCCGGCCGTGCCCTGAGGGACGGGTACCGGGCCGGTAGGGTCGCCTAGCCGCGCCAGTTACCGGCCGGCCGCTGGAATAGCCTTGTGGAACACTTGTGTTTGTGTACGCCTGTACCCGTTCGCGGTGGACACAGTGATATTTTCGGCTCGTCTCGGTGTCGATGCGTGAAATGACCACGGACACTGGTGGATCGGAGCTGGACTCCGTGTTCGGTGACGCCGAGGACACTGATCGCTCCGTTCTGATAGGGAGAGGTGGCCGAAAACGTCAGTGTTCTTTCCCAGAGATGATGCAGGCTCTGGATGACGGACACGGACAAAGACGTCAAAAAAGAGCAAGCGTTCCAGCAGAGAAAAAGACAGCGCAGAAAAAGGTGAGCACTCATGCCGTCTGGACGGCGAGTCCTTAGATGCCGTGAAATCAATTATAGATAAAGGCATCGAAAAGGTGACGAAGCTCATGGAGGAAAAGTTTAGAAGTATGGAGAGACGTATTGAAATCATGGAAGGTGAACTGTTCTTGAAAGATGCCGAAACAAACGTACTGAAGGACAGAGTTAGCTCTCAAGAAGCTACCATTAAGGCTCTACAGGAGCAGCTAGAAGGCATAGATACCAACAGACGAATGAACAGCCTGATACTCAAGAGCGAGGAATTTGGAAAAAGGGAGCGCGATGAAGATATCGAAGGAAAGGTGATATCTGTCCTCAATCGACGCCTCCCTGAGGTACATGTCACCGGCAGCGACATCCAGACCGCTCACAGACTCCAGGGTGACAGCACAGTCATTGTAAAGTTTTTCAAGACCAAGGTTAAGGACGACATTTACGAGAGAAGGATGAAGCAAGCCAGAGTACAAAACCATGGAGATCGACCGGCGGCACCTCTCTATATCAATGAGTCGTTATCAGCTATGAACAAGGAGATCTTCAACGCTCTGCTCGAAGCAAAAAAGCGTAAAAAAATCTACACCGTGTACTCAAGGAGAGGTGCGGTCTTCTGCAAGTTGGACAGCGAGTCTCGAGGTCAGAAGATGGTCAGCATGGACCAGGTGACGTCACTCCTCGGCGGGGCCGCCCGTCCCGACGGCCGGCGTCCGGCGGCGGCTGGCGGGGCCGATGTCGATCGCTCCGGTGCCGCTGCTGCTGCTGATGTTCGTGCCGTCCGCGACGCAAACGACGACGGCGGCGGCGGAGCGCGCGGGGGCCCCCTGGACGCGCGGCTGGCGCCGGCGGCGTGGCGGTCTGGCCGAGTTGACGGCGGCTCCGGTCGGTCGGCTGCCGAGCCCGGCTCGGGCGGCGCGGCCGCGGACGGGCGACGGTGATCTGTCGCGACGGCTCGTCTCCGGTACAGCCTGGCGCGACGTCTGTACCTGGACTAATGCAGGTGACCACGGTTTCGTCGGCAATTACCTGTACAGGTAACAGTACCGCGGGTTGCAGGGGAGGGGTGTGTCGGTGTGTGTATTGCTGGGGGTACTGATATCTCTTGAATTTCCTTGGAATGCAGGCTACATCGCGATGATCGTTCTGACAAGGGTCGCAGTGCTTTACATTGTATGAAAGTTACGGAAACGTTACATAAAATTATGGCGATGTGCTTTACATTTTGCGTTTCTTTTTCGTAAGTGAGATGTAACGTTAGCGTGCCTACGTTTAAATAATGCGTATGCTGATTTTTTTGTTTTTTCGCGCGAAATAAAAACGCCATCTGGCGGCCGGCCGGCGGTGCGGCTGCGGGCGATCGGTGCCGGCTCGTTGGCACAGCGTGCGTACGCTGCGTCCAGTGGGAGGGGGGATGGGAGGGTTCTGCGGGAGCATTACGGGTCAAAACTCAAAATATTATCGAAACAGTATTACATTGCACTCCATCTATAAATTTCACAGATGGAGCGACGATGCGCATGCAGACCGTGGAATGCTAAATTTAGGAAATGTTTGTGTCTCCTAAGCTTAAAATAGCGTCTCTCAACGTAAACGGGCTACGAGGCTGCGCTCAACGAAAAATGCCAAAAAGGCGTAAAATATTTACCTGGTTTAAACAGAAAGCAATAGATATTATTCTTCTTCAAGAAACGCATTCATCAGAATCAGACGCCCAGATGTGGTTAAATCAATGGGGAGGCAGTGGATATTTCGCTCATGGAGAGAAAAACAGCAGAGGCGTGGGAATACTAGCACGACCAAACTCTGGCATCGTTTTTAGCAATGTTTTTAGTGACGATAATGGTCGCTACATTATCCTCAACGCCGAATTCAATGGTGCTAGGATGACGATAGGGAACGTTTATGCGCCAAATCACGATAACCCAAGCATGCTAGAAGATTTTTGCGCAAAACTAAATGATTACGACGATAGCACGATTGTTGTAGGAGGTGACTTTAATTTCTGCTTCGACTTGGGAAAAGATAGACGAAGTTCAGCAAGGATTGTAGCAAATAATAATAGAAACAAAGAAGTCATCCTAAGCCTGATGTCTGAAAAGAACTTAATCGATATTTGGCGTGAAATCAATCCAGTAAAGGAGGAGTACACCTTTATCCGAAATAACCCGACTAGTAGATCACGCATAGATTTTTTCCTCGTGAGCGAAACTTTAATGTACAGTGAAAAGAGGCCAAGCGCAAAGATTGTAGACGGATACCTAACAGATCACAAGTTAATTACTTTGTCGATAAATATTTCCAATGTTGACATAGGAAAAGGATATTGGAAATTTAATAATGATCTTTTGAAAGACGATCAATTTGTATCATTGATCCAAAACAGAATACCTGAAGTAATTAGTTCAAACGAACAAAGTGCCTCCTCCAGTACAATATTGCTGGAGACGACGCTTTGTGTTGTAAGGGGAGAAATCATAAAGTACGTTGCAACCAAGAAACGAATTTGTTTGAACGAACTCAAAGAAATTGAAATGAAAATAAACGAAAAGCAAGGTGATAATGCGTTGAATGGCGAGTGTGACGAACTGCGAAGGAAGAGAGATGAAATTATTTCTGATCAAACAGAAAAAGGAATATTTTGGAATAAAGTGCGCTGGAGGGCATTCGCAGAGAAGGGTTCAAAATATTTCCACGGCATAACTAAGCGAAATTTCCCCAAAAACATTACGAGAGAAATGTATATAAATGAGGGCAACCAGAGTACCATTACTAACAAAACCGAGGAAATGTTGGAGGAAGGAAAAAGGTACTTCGAAACGCTATTTGAACGCCGTATTGGGAATGAGTCACGAATTGACTTTACAGAAGGGTTAAGTCAAGTAACACAACATGATAGACAAACATGCGATGCAGACATTACGATGGAAGAGCTGACCCGAACAGTTTTTTCATTAAAAAATAATACCTCTCCTGGGCCATCAGGATACACTGGAGAATTTTACAAAGTATTTTGGTCAGAGCTGAAAACATTAGTATTCGCTACATGTAAAGAAATTTTTAGTTCCGGAGTAATGCCGTCAAATCTTAAGAAGAGTGTCACAGTTTTGATACCCAAAAAGAACAAAGATCCAAGAAGAATCGAAAACTTAAGGCCTATTAGTCTCCTGAATACATTTTACAAAATCATAACAAAGTTGCTAGCCACAAGACTAGCGAATGCTGCACCGAACATAATAAATGTAGATCAGACTGGATTCCTGAAAGGGAGATACATAGGTGAAAACATTCGATTAATACTTGACGTCATGCAGGCATGTAAAAACAAAAATATTCCTGCAATCCTACTAGCATGTGACCAAGAAAAGGCTTACGATAGCGTTGATTGGTCTTACATGAAAAAGACATTGAAACGATTTGGGTTTGGAAGAGACTTTTGTAGATGGATTGATATTATTTACAATGGTGGGCAGGATACATCATGTCAGGCAAATGTGCAAATAAACGGTAAATTGTCAAGCCCGTATAAAATTGAGCGAGGCCTTAGACAGGGATGCCCTTTGAGTTGTCTCTTATTTATCATATGCTTTGAACCACTTCTAGAGAGAATTCGTAAAGAAAATGCAATTAAAGGACTGACAATTAACGGAGCAAATGTTAAAGTATCTAGCTACGCTGACGACTTAACGATTATCATGGATGGATCTGAGCTATCTCTAAATAAATGTATGGATACCTTTGAGGACTTCGAAACAGCATCTGGGCTGAAATTGAACCGGCATAAGTCACAAGCTCTATGGTTGGGTAGGAACGGGCATTTAAGAAAGCCGATTTGCACGCAATTTAATATCCAGTGGCCAACGACACCCATTAATGTATTGGGCGTGAAGGTATCTAACAACCCGAATATTAACATTTCAGAAATAAATTATAATGAGAAATTTGTCATAATGAAGGATAAACTAGCGCCATGGATAGGTCGCGGTCTTACTCCATACGGGCGCGTTCACCTTTTGAAAACCGAATTGATATCTCAGCTGGTGTATGTTATGACAGTGCTTCCAGCTCCTCCAAAACCATTTATAAAAGAAGTAGAAAAGCTCATGTTCAAATTCATATGGGGCGGAAAGAAAGATAAAGTCAAACGTATGACATTAAAAAGTAAATATAAAGGTGGCGGCCTAAAGGTGCCAGACTTAGCACTTCAGGCACAGAGTTTAAAGGTTACCTGGATAAAAAGACTCCTAGATAAAAGCCACGATGCTAAGTGGAAGGGCCTGGTGACCCCAATGCTTTTTCTAAATGACGACATAACGCTGTTTCACTGCAATACAAATGCAAAGTACATAAAAAACACGGTGAAGAATACTTTTTGGGAGGAAACGTGCATTGCATGGAATAACATTAACGGAGCTAATCTTAGTGCCACAGATCAATTGCAAAATAGCATATTATGGGCGAACAAAGATTTGAACATAGAAAGCAATGCCAATATCAACAGGAAACATTTAATAGAAAAAGGTATCATTAGACTAGCAGATATATGTAACTTACGAAAGAAAGAATTAATGACAGTTAATGAAATTTCACAAAAATTTGGTGTGCACCCAATGGTTTCAGCGGCAATAAAAAACGCAGTGCCAACCGCTTGGAGCAATAAAATACGAAACCTTCAGAGAAGTGTCAATGCAACATCTATAGAACAGTTGCAAAATTCATCTAAACCAGCAAGATGGGCATACTCCAAGTTATTAGAACAAGTATTAGATACTACTCGGGGTGAAAAATCGCACACAAAGTGGGAAGCAGAGCTTGAAGGTGGAAGGCGGCTGAATTGGCCTGCTATTTACGCACGATTGCATTACGCTGTTGAAGATGTTAATCTAAAATGGTTGAATTACAGATGCATAAAAAGAATTTTACCAACAAACAAACTTCTTTTTACTTGTAACATCAAAGATACGGATCGATGTACGTACTGTCACCAGGTGGAAACAATTGGACATTTATTCTGGCATTGCCACCGAGTAAGGGCTTTTTGGAGCAGTATTGGTGAGTTATTTAACGAGCGCAATATTACATACAAAGTCGTAGTCACCGGTTTTGAGCACAACGATTCCGCGGTCTGCAAGCGCATCAATACTATTCTTTCATTGGGAAAACAGTTTATATGGTATAAGAGGGAATGCAATAGTCACTTATCTGAGCCCACATTCGTCACTTACCTGTACAACTATCTTAAAGTAGAAAGGTATGCTTATAAAATAAATGATCGAGAAACGAAATTCAACGATACCTGGGGCTCGCTGTTTTGCGCTTTAGCGGAGCGTGTAGAAAGGTAACCGCCTTAGAATATGAAACAAGCACTTTGTGACTAATTATTGTTGTGTGTCACGATGTTTGCGTAGTGCAACATGATGTGTACAGTTTTTTTTTCTACGATGGGAAGGGGGAAGGGGCAAATGTCAGGTGTCGATGATACACAATGTTAAAATGACTGTCCCTTGTATGTATGCATATGGTGTTTGTTATATAAAGTGTTAGTGGAAAACGATGTGCGCGCTACAAGCCCCCGCCCCCATGACCCATCCGGGCCAACCCGGGACTGGCCCCTCCTGTGAGGGGCCGGTCGGCCGGCCGGGCGTGCGGAGCGCCGACCTAGACGGGTCGACGCTTCGCTCGCCCGGTCGGTGGCTAGGGGGCACCGCCCGGGGCTGCTTGCCGGGCGGTGCGGGCGGGGGCTGGCGGCCCGCCTGGAGCGCCGGGGAGGTAGCCATCAGATCTCCCCGGCTGGGGAGGTATCCCACAGCTCTCCCCGGGGCCGGGACGGCATATGTCACGGATTGACACCGTCCCGGCCTGGCCAGGCGGGTCGCCGATGGGAGCACAAAAATGTTTTATGCTTATTTTTGTTTGTGTTTTATGTGAATTGTGTTAATAAAATGTATGAAAAAAAAAAAAAAAAAAAAACATAGCGCCCAACAAATTTTGCCAGTTATAATCCCTGTAGACCTATGGCCAATGGCCATAGCATGAGCCACCGACATAATTTAGCTGACAAAATGTCTGCTAACATTTCAGAAGGGATGGGGAGAAGCTAGTTAGTCCGCAACGGAAAACGCGCCACGCAACGCTGAAGCCCGCGAGTGACGATGTGTTATTATGAGTCTAATATATAGAGCGCAGGAGCGACTCGTGCCCGGGCCCTCGCTACCGCGGCCAGTCCAACGCTCATCCAACTGATCTACCGGACAGGCATGCCGATAAGTGTTACAGTACCACGAGCCAATATCCGCCGTGACGTGTTGCACAACCCAGAGTCCCCACCGGCTGTTGCAACCAAGCCCGCGTACCCGTACAGTTGACAACCGCTCTGCTGTGGCGTGCTACACGTCTGTACGGCTCATATACCAGCGCGCTGTGGAAGTCTGCCACCCGGTGTAACTTCCCCATTCTCCCCGCCCCGTTATTTGGAGACACGCCGTGTCTTGCCTTCGTGTGGCAGAGCGACCCCCGCCAGCAGTCCCCTCTCTCCCTTACCCCAGTCCCACCCTGTCAGACACTGCGGGCTCCACGGCGGGTGGTGTATTGGTTCGTAACGGTCTGACACGGTGATCACTTGCCCTTGGCGGCCTTCTTGGCTGCCGCCTTTCCGGCGATCTCCTGATCCTCGGCCGCCTCCTTGGCGCGCTTGGCACGGAGACCCCACATGCGCGCTGTGGCGCGACTCTGGAACACGAGACACCGGCCCGGTCAGCCACGGTCGGCGGGAGGGAGCGGACAGCGGTAGAGAGGGGCGAACAGATAGAACAACCAGACATTACTGACTGTGAGGGCGGTAAGCAGCGGGCGAGCCAAAACAGGCACGACACGGGAAGGCTGTATCAGTTTTAAAGGGACTATCCCACCTTCTAAAATGTTGTTAAAACCAGTTAAATTGTGCCCAACTTTATAGATTGGATGACCAGGAACACGGTTCTGGCATTTATTTTTCATTAAACATCTTAGGCTTCCCATATTCCAAACACAAACTTTCAAATATGTGACGTCACAGCCCAAATTTACCTCCTTCCCCAGGCCACATTACTGCCATAAAGCTGATTCTTTTTACTCTGTAGGCACCACAACAAAGTTCAGACCAAGTTTTAAGCGATTTTTCAACGAACAAACCCATTTAAATCAGAATGACTAAACGAGGTGACGTCACACTAACGGTCGCTCCATGTTGAAGATAGGGCCTTGCACAAGGCCCATTTTCAAATGAAGGAAACGAATTTCTTCAACACCAAGAGGCCGCGGGGGTTGCAACCTAGATAGATAGTGGTTTCTGAACCTCGCCGCAAACTTGGCTATCTCAACTCAAACCCCATGTTAAAGATGGGATAGTCCCTTTAACCCAGCTTCAAACACGAACAGAATTATAAAACATCGGTAATAATACGTTCCACGGAGATGTAAATGCATCCCCCTCCCGGAAAAAAGAAACATAAAAATGTTACTATATATTAATCCGCGAGTAGGTAGAACAAATCTTTTAAACGTCGAGCCGATAGGCGAGACGTTTAAAAGATTTTCCTACCTACGAGCGGTTTAATAATTTTATCCCGTACCGCCGGTATCTTTCGGGAGCTTAAAGGTAAAAAATACATTTTATACAAAAATACGACATATTTCAGCAGAGCCAGAGACAACGAGAAGCAGAGACGGATGAAGCTTTGAAAAACGGTCCAAACAATGTGATCAGTCTGAAATTGACAGGTACATTGAAGATGAAGTCCAAAATAGAACTAAAAAGGAAAAGGAAAATGATGTTTAATTGCGTTTCCCTGCACATGGGGGAGAGTGGGGTAAGATGCCCAGGGTGGGTAAGACGCCCCACCCCCTCTAGCGGCGAAACAAAGAATCGAGCCCGGAAATTAATGTTCTTAGCGTAAAGCGGATTAAGCCTGCCTTGTTAACTGCACAAAAATTTCCGAAGCTCAGTTGGGCAACAGCTGGATGGTGAGTGCATGTTTTTTTATTTGATGCTTTCAAAAAATATTTTGGTGTCAAAACATTGTAAATATCAAAGAAGGTAGATAATTTTTGCGTCCCTTGCCATAGTCGTGATACATTAACATGCGTGTACTGTGTCCAAACAGTTTGTTTCAGGGTGTAGTTTTATGGCTAACAAATTGTACTGATTTAACGTTACCTCGGCACCTTGGGGTAAGATGCCCCCTGTCCTGATGGGGAAAGACGCCCCCCTAAATCCGTAGGCTGTCCTTCAAGCAGCCCGTCAAATAATTTATTACATGCTTGTGATGAGAGACAAAAGCCGATCTGGGACTATTGAGAGTCCAGCACGGTCGGGTGCTCCCCATGCCGGTCTCTCGGCCCACACAGCGACTTTTTGGGCGGCATCTGACTCTGAGAGCCCTCACGACGGCCTCTGTGGGCCCGATTATTGGCTCCAGGGCCCCTCACGACATCCTTTGAGGGCTCCCACGTTGGCTCCACGGGTCGCGCTGGCATCTGAGGTCCCCACGATGGGCTCGAGGGCCCTCAAGCATCATGAAGACCTATAAAGGCCCCACAGTGGTCTCCGAACGCCACCACGGAGGCTTGTTTGGCCGCGCTGGACTATGATGGCCCTAACAATGACCTCTGAAGCCCCTTACGACCACTTTTGAGGGCCCTTACGATGACGTTTGGTGTCTACTGCAGGCTCGAAGGGACTACTGATTCGTTCAGGCGATTCACGTGCCCATTTATGTCACTTATAGTGCAGGGGGCATCTTCCCCAACGCCAGGGGGCGTATTTCCCACCCTGTGGGGTAAGATGCCCCCTTTCACTTCTTCAAGAAAATGCTTAATAGCAAAAAATGTTATCATATTTCAGGCACGATAGTGTGATATTTTTGGAGAAAAATGATGTCGGCTTCCGTTGAAACTCCAAGTTTTTGCTTTGCGATCGTCATTTTCGAATTATATTTGACATAGTAAAACCCTGGGCATCTTTCCCCACTCTCCCCTACTGGTAAAAATAACGAGACGGTTAAATGGCAGAAATGTCTACTAGACGTTTAACAGTTTGTTAATCGTCACTAGACATTTAACAAATCAGTTAAACGACATCTGATAATTTTCTCTCTTTGCACGTGGAGCAATTGTACACTGTCTACGGTGCGAGATAGTATTTGAATAACACAATATCGATCAGATTCTGGGCAACTAAATTGGTCTAGTGTCATATAAATTAACCATCCATCCAAAACAAATAATACATCTGGCAAAAAAAAAGACAACTAGACCGCAGCCGTTCACCGAGTGTAATATCCGTTGCCCAGCCCCCATACCAGCTGACCACCGCCGACATCCCGTCACTCACCCTGCGGAGGGTGTTGAAGGCCTGGAACTTCTGGTCGTCCTCGGTGATGGCCCGCGAGGTGACGCGCAGCTTGCCGGAGCGCCGCGACGGCAGCGGCATCAGCTTGCCCTTCAGCTGACTGGCCAGCTTCAGCTCCTCCTCCTGCAGACAAGATGCGCAACAGACTGTCAGATCGCAGGTGTTTGAATGGACTTTGGGTGAGCCGACTACTGAGTTCATCTTCCCCCAATTCAGACGGCAAGCATCGGACGTGCGCTTAAGACTTGATAACGAGTGCGCAAACATTGTAACAGTAACAGCCACGATAAATTTTGACGTCTGAATATAATCCTGCAGAGATCCATAATTGGCACTCGGCCATAAAGTTGCACGTGTGCATATGGCCGGTGGCACAAGTTGCACGTGTGCCACCATTATGCAAACAGCACGAGGAAAGTAACGCATTCAAATCTGCTTTTAAAACGGCTTACTGTCAAGAACAAGGGCATCAAACGATCTCGAGGTAACTACGTCGATTGCAAATCCACTACTGTGGACGTCAAACCGCGTGGGACGCGACTTTTTCGCAATAACTTTTGAATACGTTGCCTCTCAAGAACGAAACTTCGGCAATGGACGTTTCAGACCCCGGCCTAATTTTTATTACAAAGGTTTTTCAATGTCCGATCAATATTTAGGGCACTTCCCGTTCACTCGTAATGCTAAGTGAAATATCAGCCCGGATGGCGGCTATCGTCAGGCTGCTCGCGAAGCCCCGCCTACCAACTACGAATTCCCTGCCATCTACCGTTCAGACACGACTGCCATCTGTCGGTCGATCCTCACTCAGAACCGGTTCTGCATGCTGTGTGCGTCGGGTCTCAGATGGGCGGACATCTCGAAACCGAGATTGTTCAGTATGGCCTTTTACCAGGTTTTTTAATCCGAGAAAAAACCGAGATTGTTCAGTATGGCCCTTTACCAAATTAACTATACGAATTATTGACTTAGCAGCAGGGATGCAGAGCCTTGAAAATTTGAGTCAGCTCCAGCTCCGGCTCCGGCTCCGAGTAAAATGGCTATACGGCTCCGGCTCCGGCTCCCACTCAGGGCAAAATATGACGGCTCCGGCGGATCCGGCTCCCCACCGGCTATGCGTACCGGTGCATTATGGAAACATTTAAGTTGGGGCATATTGGGGCTTGGCAGGATAACACGAAGTGTACTAACGTTCCTGGCGGTTTGATATCTACAAGAACCTAAAATTAAAATTTTAATTAAAAAAATTAACTTGACTGTGTAAATATATTATATTATTATGTATCTCGTATTTCGTATTATTATGTATCGTATTCAGCCCGTATTTTTTGTTTAATAAACTTGGTTATGATGATGATGATGATGATCTCATTTACGTAGGTAATTACGTTGACAAACTTATTAAATAATCATTTAATTATTTTCTGTTATTCTTAAATCATCGTAATATTTGGCGTACGCGTATATTCTTCATATCTGGGTGACATTCTAAGCGAGTCGAGAAAATATTTCATTGATAGAAGTGCGAACAGTCAACACAAGCATGAATAACGTACGCCATGCGGCTGGGTGTGTTGGCAGGAAGCACCGCGTACCAACCCCTACGGACCGCGACTGACCGGTCTCGGGTCAGGTAGCGCCTCAGGCAACGGCCAGCCGAGGCGGAGCTTAGCTCCAACGTCACACTATGGCTCCGCCCCTTGTGGAGTAGCCTCTGCTCACCGAGAGAGTTTCAGGAGCAAAATTTAACATTACGAGTGAACGGGAAGTGCCCTAAATATTGATCGGACATTGAAAAACCTTAGTAATAAAAATTAGGCCGGGGTCTGAAACGTCCATTGCCGAAGTTTCGTTCTTGAGAGGCAACGCATTCAAAAGTTATTGCGAAAAAGTCGCGTCCCACGCAGTTTGACGTCCACAGTAGGTAATAAGTAGGATAAGACGACAGAGAAACAAACGGAAACATACCGACTCAAGGGTAAATAAAGAAAAAGAATAACGCGGAAGCATACATACCAGCAATAAAGCAAGGCTGTTAGCCAAAGGAAAGGAAAATATCTTGATGTGATAAAAACGCCTAACACCTCAATTGCAGCAGTATGATACTGCGTGTACTCGCCACTCACCGAGCTGTCTCCCTTCTTGGGCTTGTTGGCCGTCTTGGGGAAGAGGATCAGCTTGCTCTTGTACTCCTTGAGCCGGCGCACGTTGCCCTGCATGGCCTCGACCGACTTGTTGCGGCGTCGGTGGTCCACTGTGATGCCGATGGTCGGCGCCAGCCTCTTGGGGATACCGGCGGCCTGTCGGCGAGAGGTACACGTGAATCCGGGCACAAATAAATCACACCGCGTCGTGACAGTATCTCGACTAAATCTTACCAGCATTGATATGATCTGTGTTAATGGTGCAGAATTAATTAATGTTGATCTGTGTCTTGAGGGTGAATGTTCAGTGCATGCTTAACAGTTAATGGAAATCTAAAAAAAAAAACGAAATTAGCTATAGCATGCACACAATCAGCCGAGGTTGCCCTGTTAGGTGATTTGGGGGTTGTGTTGATGATGTTTTAGGGGTTAAGGACACCTGTCCTGGACTGCAGTGGTCATTGGTGCGCATTCAATAGGAGCAACTGGAGAACACCTCGCCATAAAGTTATGACATGGTATCACTGGTGCCGTCTCAAGCCAGCACTGCTCTCTTTAGCCAAAAACAAAGTGCAAAAACTGTTATAAGATACCTCACATTTTTTAATATAATAAGTGACTCTTGAGAACTAAGCAAGCTGGAGCAGCATCTGCCTAATTAATATCAATGGCCTGTAAAAGCACAATACTCTGGCTTGCTAGCAAACTTACAAAACTCAAGTCAATGTTCAAAGAAAATAAAACTGACAATATTTGACAAAACACCTGTCCCCATGCCAAAAATACAATAGCTGTGAAAACTGGTATGCATACATCATACAATCTCAATAAACAAACTTATCACAAATAGCAATCAAATACAACACATCCCTCTACCTAACCTTGTCACTTAACCATATCTAACACTTGACTAACAATAACAACGAGCACCTTGACCTACACAATCTCAGTACTGTCTGTGTGGTCATTTCCCTCTTTTGCACTCTTTAAAAACTGAAGAAATTAAAAAAAAATCATGAAAAGAAAGAACACATCCTTCTAAGGTACCTAGAAAAGATCACATATATATATTTATGATACTTTTTACACAAAACATTTATAAGTTACACCCAACCGCTCGTTGAGTCAGATAGGGTTATGTGGTATGTAAGTAGATTTAGGTTGGAGGTTAGGTTGTAGGGAAGGTTGTAGGTTGGGTATTAGTAGAGCAGATGTCACAAGAAGGTTTTACAACCAAGGAGAGGCGCTATGCCTGGAGGTACTTCTTTCTAACAAAACCTAAACAAACCTAACCTAACCTGACCTAACCTACAACATACAACCTATAAACCTACAACCTAAAAAACTACAACCTACAACCTACAAACCTACCCTACAACCTACAAACGTACAGCGCCTCTCCTTGGTTGGAAAACCTTCATGTGGCATCTGCTCTACCAATGCCGGTAGGTTGTAGGTTATGTTGTAGGTTGGTAGGTTAGTAGGTAAGGTTAGGTTAGGTTAGGTTAGATAAGGTTTTTATTTCGGCTTGTATTGTATCTATATTTAGCATTGAATAAATGTATGAACAATTTTCTAGGTTGATACATGGTTTGTGACAATATGGTATGGTTTTTATTCAATTTTGAGCCCAGGGTGCAAGAGAGATTTGACTGTCTGTGTGCATCATCCTCTAAAGGCTAGTTTGCCGCACTTTTCACAAGCATTTATAAGGTTTTCTTTCCTTTTACTCTTATTCTACAAATCCATTCACGCAAATCTCATTGCACAATGCACATCAATGAGCAATCATAAAAATAATAACATTGAGGCTATGGTACAATATTTGTCTTAATAATTTCAGCTTAACAATTATGGTGTAAGTCAAGTGAAAAAAATTTATCACATAAACAAACATACCTTCAGCTCCTCCAGAGTGAACCCACGGCCAGTCCTCTGCTTGGTGTTGTAGCGGAATGTGGGGCAGCGAACTACAGGCTTCAGCTTGTTGGCAGGCCTGGGGGCCATTTTCCTGGCCTTCTCGACACGCTTCTCATGCCTCCTGATTTTCCGGGCAGGCTGATTGAACCAGCACTTCACGTGCTCCTGCCACTTCTTGTGGAAGTGCCCGTTTGGCACCACGTTATTCCTTTTGGGCGCCATGGTGACACTGTAAGATAGAAAAGAACAGCGAGCCGCAATGAAACTATTCAACCTGGCTAATAAATCACTCTGAAACCACACAAAGAGCACCTAACAACACAAATTACGGAAATATGTCCAAAATGTAACCACACTCACCCGTAAACACACGAGAAAGGAAGACAGGGTTGCCATTTGCAGAAAACATCACTCAAGAATCTCTTTAAGAATATTTCCGTAGTTAGCCGGTAAATTACTTGAATTTTACGTTTTATATATTTTGTATGAATCAAAAATAAATCATAGAATTTTTAATTAAAATTTTTTCATAATGATCAATAGTAGACCACTAAATTAAAATGTATATTATGGCATTCATTCCTTCGCTTTACAGCATCAGATTCAGGACACAGGAAGATGAAGATGAGTATTTTTTCCCAGGGACTTGATCCCCATACCGGTGCCTTATCTTCAAAAATTGCCCTAGGGTGCGGCCGAATACCCCTTCTTCCAGCCCTCGTGATTATTCCTGCTCAACATAGGCGGCGGAACGAGGAGGGCACCGGGGCACCGTGCCCCCTTTGATTTTGGCATTGGCATTTTAACATTAGCTCTATGGGCGTTGCATGGAAAGAATGGGACCAAAAGTCGGCAGTGCCCCGCCGCTTCTGCTGCTCAATGGCGGTTCGTATTTCGTAGCCCGGCAATGACAAAGACTATGTAGCCTGGAGCTATAGCCTATAGCCCCAGGATAAGCGTACAAGTCTCTGTAGTCTGTGCACTGTCCCAGCCAGCAATTTGGCTTGGCTCAATCAAGTCCATGGCATTTTGCCCCAGCGACTCATACATACCAGATTTGGGCCCGGAACGCCATCGGAACAGGGGTTTGGGTCGATATGGCTCCATTCCGTTGAGCCAGTATGTAAAGTCTTTGCCGTAGCGCTCCAGAGTTGGTAGTGGTTTCGGCCACCGCCAAGTCCGACTCCCTGCCAAGTGCCATGGCATGCTACGGCCATGTCCGGCTGCCTCGCCTAGCAGCTCTGGCTTAGTTTGGCTGAAGTACGGTTGAGGTACGGCACGGCTGAGGGATAAGTCCGGCTGTGGTGCGCGCGAGCTCCGGGATATCGTGTGTCAGCCCGAGTAGAGCTCCAGACCTTGCCCGTACTTCGGCCGGAGCAAGAGCGTCGGAGCCAGGCCCAGCCAGAGTAAAACCATTTACGGCCCAGACCAATTTTGCTGGCTGAAGTAATCACGCCCCTTTTCACGGGTGATCGTTTCACTGCTCTGCTGCGGCGTCGGTGTGCGGGCGGTGTTCCACAGTAAGCCCGGTGTCCGGCGGTCCGTTGACTGCTGATAAGCCTCTGGTTCCGTATCATTGGCGAATCACGAAAGGTAGGACTGCCGACCGGTGCTCGCGCGCCAACCGCCCGGGCTGGGGTGGGGGGCTGTGTTTGAACAACCGGGGAAAAAACATCCCCGGCCAGGCGAGGGTTAAAAAGAGAAAGCTCATCGTATTTCACTACAGGGGCATTCCACGTCAAATCGAACAAAAATCGGCTGTTTTGCACCTTACCATAAGCGATTTTATTATAAATTTGTGAGCGAGTTCCTGTGTCGCCCCGAACATTACATTGATGTTTTTTGCACATTCTGACCACAGGTCTTCTAAATATAGGGCATCGAATTTTTACAAAATGTTGCATCTTTATATTTTTGAACGACCATAACTTTGGTTGTACCTGTTTGATTTGAATGAAATAAACCTTACTGTTTAGGTAATTTCTTAAGCAGTTGTTTAGAATTGCACATACTTAAATATATGACCTTGAAATTTGCTTAACTCTGTTCTTAAGCACAAAAATTGAAATAGCAAAAAACACGTCACATTCGATTTGGCTGATTTTCATATATTTTATTGCCTACCATATTCTTAACAACCTGTGAAAAAATTAGAGTGGGCCATTCATAAGTTTTGAAGAAAATGGCACATATGCAAACGTATGTTTGCACGCGCAGTGGAGGGAGAAGAGTGAATTTCGCCCCAACCCTCCTGTTTTTCGCCAATATCTCATAGTAGTAATGCGAAATTAATTATAGCTACCTGTCCAAAATTGAATTGCACATCTCATCGTGCAAGCAAGAAGAAAATCGGTTCACAACTGGTCTAGTAATAGCGGTGTAAAGTGAACATCCTGTCGCCGCGGCGACGCGGCGACTCGGCAGCCGGCGCCGACCGCTAGCCGCCGCCTGAATTGTAGACTGTGCCGGGACGGAACGGAACGGTTCCGTCTTTACATCGCGCTCCTTACCGCTGATTACGTTCGATTCGCGTCAAATTTTGTGAGAAGACTAAGAAATGTATAGACAATCTTATGGTGTAAGAATTTTGAAAATCGGTTGGTAAACAATTGAAATATGAACGTGTAAACACAAAATTGTGATTGTTGCGTTTCCCGCGTCGGCCGATCCCGCCTCAGCCGGCGACATGTTACTCTTAGCAGGTCTCTAACTGCCATATTTATTATTGGATTAACTAGAAATTCCCCTTACATACTCAAAAATGTATTTTCTTTCGTATAGTGGATAAAAAGACGTAAAGATATCGTTGCGTGATAATGTTTTCGTTGAATTTTTGGCTTCATGATGCGTTTCCACACGGCTCAAAATTCACCGCAAAATACCGTTTGCCTGAGACACTTTTACTATGGAACTTGAATGCTTGACTACGATGACTATGTATTTCCATCCTCGCAGAGTTTGGGATATCACTTATCAGCAATCATTCATTTCAGAAAGTGTACACAAGCAATCAGGTCTTGACTCTGTCTTTCAAGGTCACGCGCGGTTGCGTGATGTTGATGCCTGAAAACGGGATTTGCCGCGAAAGTTATGAATGGCCCACTCCAATTTTTTCACAGATGGTTAGGAACATTGTGACGGACATAATATGTAAAAATTACCCGAATCGAAGGTGACGTGTTTTTTGCTATTTAAATTTTTCTGTTTTAATTCAAGGTCAAATGCATTTCAAGGTCACTTCAATTTAATTTCATAATTAAAAATCAAAGCCTTATCAATTGCCTACAAGACCCTGTTAATATCATTTTGATACCAGAAAAGGAACCAGAGTTATAGACATTTAAAAAATTGATGTGTGGCATTTTTGGCTATATTTGATGACCTATATCTCAGCGATACTTAATCAAATTTCGAAAATATTATACGTAACTCAGTTTTGAACCATGCCCAGTCTGCCTACAAATTTTCAGAAAAATCGAAGGGGATGACGGATTTCGGTGTTTGATTTGACGTGGAATGCCCCTACATGCTCATGAACGAGTTTCTGTGCCGTTGGAAGAAAGCGCCTCCCCTTGGATCAGCAAGTGCGATGCCTACGATGCCTACCCGCCCCGCCCAAAGCTCGAATATCCGGTCCAATATCCTTCGCCAATCACCGGTACAAAGCTCCGGTCCAGTCCTATCCGGCGCCCCGCTGAGAGGTATGTACTAAACTGCTCCGATCCGTTCCCCGTTCCAGTGCTTTGCCTTTGTTGTGTGTGTAGGTAGCCCTACCCGGTGTCCGGTGCTCGGTCCGGTCCGATGCCCCACTCAGTATCCAAGTGCCCCGGTCTGATACCCAGCCCAATGTTCCGGTATAATGTCCCGCCCGGTGGCCAGCGCTCTATCCTGATCCCCTACCCAGTGCTCCGGTGTTCACTGTCCTGGACCACCAGTGTTCCATGGGCTCCACCACCGGGGGGGGGGACGGGGGGACCTGTCCCCCGAATATTTTACATTTTTAACATTATGCCTATGGGTGCTGCATGGAAAAAATCGACTTCAAACGGCCTTCGTCCGCCTCAGCCATCGGGTAGTGACGGAGCCCCTGCAGTGTTCCAGTACCGGTACCCTGCCCGGTGCCTTATTGTGTCCAGTACCAGCCGCTCATGATCGATGTCTCTCGGCCCACCCCAATGTTCGGTGACTAAACAAACGTGTCTTTCGGTTGACCCGAGTATAAATATTTCACTACCTTTCTGACGTAATCAGCAGCAGACTGTATCAGTGTGAGCCGCATATCGCAAAAATTACATTCTCCGCCCACAAACCCTCTCAAGCGAAACATGACAGACTAAGCACGTATTTATTTCAAAGTCAGATACGGTACTATACAAGTTACGGCGTGACTATACAAGTTAAAACGGTGACTAAAAGCTCCGCGGAAGACTACTGACGATTGACAATGATTATGAAGCTGCTGGTCTCATTTCCGCGGCAGTAGTTTGTTCTGCAACAGAGAACATGACGTCACACACGGGCCAGTAGGGTTGGTGCGTGGCGCAGGGGCGGTACAGCTAACACAGCTTGTGGCACGGAACACAGTGGGTGGCTGGTGGGGGTTATGTTTGTTGTTTGTTTATTGGGTTTTAAGGGCGCAGTGGGAAGGGTTAGCCCGCAGGACAGCCGGGTCTACGACGCATGAAACACAAGGCACATTACACGTCAAAAACCGCCGTGACAGAGCAGGTAATGAGCACGACTTATCTTAACCCTCGCCCGTAAACGGCGATCTGCCACCTTCGCCCATGCAGGGGGGGGGGGTTGGTGCGACCCCCCCCCCTTGGCGTTTGAAAACGGAGCGTCGTAGAGCTTAGCGGAAAAGACCAACGGATTGCTCTCGCCGAGATCTCGCGATTGGTGGTATATTTTTTGGTCCTAGGTCAACATTTGACCTACTTTTGACCGGTCAAAGGTCAAATTTTCGGAAAAATAGACTTTTTTTCAACTTTCGGCGGCGATTGCGGCAAAACGGTGGGAGATATCGACTTGAAACCTTCACTATCGTGTTCCTTGATCAATTCTCTATCGTTTGGTATGTATTTCGTTTCCCTAGCTCTAAAAATGGCGCGTTGGGAGCGCCGGAAGTCGGCAAGGTCACAGTCGGCGGCAGAAATTCGAAAAATCAAAATTTAAATTTTTGAAATCTGATTGTATTTTTGGATTTGGGAGGTCCATTTGCTCCCTATAGAAGCTAATATTGCTGCATATTCCCATTGAGGTGACAAGAATTAGCAAAATAGTGGTTCGGGCGCTTTTCAAAAATAGTACCGGACGCTGTTCCTCTTGTGACGTCATAGCTCCGTTACCTGACCTGACCCGGTCAAGTTTCTTATACCATATGATAGCCAATACTTGCCCCAACAAGCATGGGAAGTTTCATCGCGATCCATCAACCGATGTCCGTACCACCGGCAGGAAACCTCGGGCGTTGGCACTCAGTTTGTGAAAATCCGGCCGGAGGCTGTTCCCTTTGTGACGTCATAACTCCGTGACCTGACATGACCCGGTCAAATTTTTTTTTTTATCAAAAGATGCGCAAGGTTTGCCCCATAAGGTACCCCAAATTTGGCGGCGCTGCGCGCCGCCGTTTTTGCACTATTTCCGAAAAACCTCAGGGGGGGTTGCACCAACCCCCCCCTACATGGGCGAGGGTTAAAGGGACCCTCCCACCTTCAAAAAAGTTAATGAATTGGCGTGAAAGTGATGTCGCTCGGTTCAGAAAGAGCGAAAACGAATATCTACCAAATTTCACCGAAAAATATTCACCGGTTTTCAAGATATTAGACTTTTACTTTTGTTTACTTTTTGGGATCTCCGCTGTTCCTAGCGAGTTGATTTGGAAGCAATGAAGTTTGGCAGCTGAAAGTGCGGCACTTGTTGCGCGCAAAGCAACATATACCGCGTGCTACCAAACGTTTTAGTAAAAGATTCAAAATGGTTAGATCTGTGCTGACGTCACACATTCAGAGGGGGCATTCAAATGCATAAGCCCAGCTGAATCCAAAGTGCTGCACCTTTGAAATGAGATATTTTTTCGATTTGAGGCATTTTTCGATGTTAAGAGTGCTCAAACCGGTAAGTACAAGCCAGGGACCCCATTTTGGCTATCTCAACTCAAAACTGACACTAAGGTGGGAGGGTCGCTTTAAGGGAATAAGACACAGAAAAGTCCTGGGAAATACGGTAAAAAAAAACACTTAACACTTCCTAGTGTAAAAAAATTAACGTAAAAGGTGATCAGGATGTGTACTTTGTGTAAACAACTTCAAAAGAGCACCACATGCATATTGCATAGTACAACCATCTCCGCTTTCCATGCATAATCCTAATCGTCACTTTACTACTGACGGATCAAAGGAGAGTGTCGTCCAAACTTGACGATCGTAATTAGTTCATCGATAAGCTGTAGCCACGATAAGCTGCAGCCAGTGCAGCCCCCTCCACCGGCCAGTCGCAGTCACCAAGCCGAGAGACTTCTAACCAGCATACCAGATATAACACCAATACTCAGGCCAGTGAGCAGTGCGTCATGCAAGTGTGCTTTGTGCTATTGAATGGGGACGTGCTGTTCCGCCATCTGACATTTTGATCCATTAAATTAAAAAAAAAACACCCAACAAAAGTCGCCATTGCGTCAATACTCGATACGATATGGACTCCTAGAGAAGTGGAAGCCCTATCAAGCCCAAGAAAGCAATGATTTCTGTCTCAATACGCCTTGTAAAAACCCTGCGGTAACCCCTTTTGAACCAAAGTATGGGCGCTGATAGCTAAACCATACAACAGTGCAGTATCCTACGTTCCAAATATGCAATGTGTGATAGTGCTGGCGTAGCTACAATACCGCAATAGCCTCAACCATCTATGGTGAATACGCATGCTGCATTACGATGTGCGTTGACTCGGTGCTACCACAGTGCGTCCCTCCGATAGTGCTGTTCTCCCCAGTGCCCACCGATGCCGCCGCACTCATCCGCCTTTACCTGCACGTTATACACCCGCGACGAGTTGAAGGGATTTTTGACGCTGCGCGATCTGGCAGCCTTCTGCGACACGTTGGACGTGTTGAAAGCGTGCAGCGACGACGTGCTGCCTATGGACGTGTAGGAGCCGTCGATGGACTGCCAGAGGGAGTGGCAGCGTCAGTCAGCGTCAGTCACGGCGACTGATGGCGCCCGGCGGTGGAGGCGTGTCAGGCGTTAGAGCCGCTCCGGTTAGTTTCCCGGGTAGCTGCCCAGTTAGTAGTTATGTGTCGGGGTGTGTTGGTGGAGCAGACATCCACCGGCCGTGCTACCGTGTTAGTAACCAGTAACCACTCCCGCTGGGTTACTGCGGAGCCGGGACGGAGCGCCCGGCTGGGACGGCGACTGGACATGACGCACTGGACACTACAACAGACTACAAACCTGCGACAGCAGAGTCGCGGCTCTGTGGCGTGGGACAGACCACCGCCTCTGAGAGCTCAGCAATATACAACTACGAGAGGTCAAACACAAACAGATACACAGAAAATCATAAAGCTACGGAAACTGCGAAATAAAAATAACCGACAGACAACACTAAATGATAGTTCGAACTACCGAGCATACTAGGCTCACTGTTACACAGCCACTCACTCACTCAGTCACTCACCCACCAACTCACTGGTTACTCACCTTTTCACCTTCAAAAACGCTCACTCACTCACTCACTCATTCACTAACTCTCTGCTCACCCCACTCACTATCCCGGACCGCTCACTCCCCTCCCGCTCACCCTATCCGAGGCTCTGTGGTTCTCTTTAGTTGCTCGTGCCGACCGGAACAGCTTTTTAAACGAGGGCGTCTTGGCCTTTTTGCGCTGCTGACCGACATCCAGCAGCGGGGTGGGCGGCTCGGCGGCCGGCGGCACGTCCACGGGCAGCTCCTGGCTGGTCAAGCTGGCGCGCGTGCTGCTCAGGCTGTCGTCGTCGCCCGGCTTGATGTTTTTGGCCGGGGTCAGGTTGCCGCGCCTCGGGCGCGCGTACGACGTCTGATGCGACAGGGCGGCGGTCCAGCCGGGTCAGCGGGGGCCGACCCACAGCGGCCGGTGGGCAGAGCGTCACTGGGCGGAGAGGCGGCTGATGGTAAGGAGGTCGAGGATTGTTGGATCAGCAGAGGGTCCTGGATTAGCGGAGGATCAGCGAAGGATTCTTGGATTAGCAGGGGTCATTGGAGTCAGCGGAGAGTCGGCACAGCATGGCGTCGGGTGGAGTGGCTACGCCGAGTCGTCAGAAGGGTCACAAGCAGATCAGCCCAACGGGGCACAGTGATGCAAATGGGGTTCACGAGTGGCCATAAATACCAAAAAGTAAAGTTTACCAAACCGAGTAAATCGCTATATGGCTAACCAAAGAAATGTTTGGCGCATCTGAATTCACATAGATTTCATATTTTTGTCAAAACCGGCCTCGTGTATGATTGTCAGAAGTCGTGACATTTTCTATGTTGTAAAATGACTTTCAGATACTCGCAACTTCAAACACCGCTAGCGTGCGTTCATTTCATACAAATGACAAAAATTATACATGGCAATGATCCCTCAGGCCTGCTGCTTCTCAAGCCGGGTCACAAAAAGCCGCATCTTTTTTGATTTGGCGGTGATCTAATCATTTGTCATCATGTTGCAATCGCAGTTTTTTACTAAGAAATATTTGCTTTCGTTTCACCTACAGCAGTGTACACAGTGTGTGCCCGTTAGTGCACCATACCATATCATTCCCTAACCATTTCTGAGTCACACTGTGAAAGAATTAAGGCGCTAGCACAGGGCAGACCGGCGCTATTGAAGTTTTTGTCCGGCGCGGTCGGGTGTCGCGGTCGGGGCGGATTGCTTTCACCGCGGATCGCAATTTCGACAGATGTTTAACTTTGAACTGCTATAAGTAGGTCAAATATTGACCTTAACCCGCGCACCGACGGGGGGGGGCGGATATCCGCCCCCCCCTGAGGTTTTTCGCGAATAGCGGAAAAACCGCGGCGCGTAGCGCCGCGAAATTTGGTATGACTATTCCCTTATCAATTTTACACATGGTGTGCAAGTTTGAACCTCCTACCTTTCAAGGTCAGGTCACCAGGTCACTTTGAATGACCCAACCTCAAGTCACTTTTTTGCAACTTTGTCACCGTGCCAGAGCTACAGTAGATGTCGGAGGCCTTTGAAAGTCGCAGGATGTTATTAGGTCATTAGTAGCTACAATTTGTATATCTCGGAATTTTGATATCGGTGACCTAAGGTCAGGTCAATTTCGCGACCTCCCCATTATAAGTCAATGGGGGAAAAATCAACTCCCTGTTTTTACCACTAAAACGGGTCGGAATGGCCCCATATACCATACATGACTTCATATACGATCAACCTTCACTACCTTGAGGTCTGTTTTGCTGTTGGGCAGCTGTGAGGTCATGTGACGTCATCAAAGGTCACCAAAGGTTTTTGGCCAATAACTCCGTACAGGAACAAGATACAGACGCGTGGATGGTCTCATTGTGTTCAGCTCGTCAAGACGCATCGAATGATATACATGATGACCTCGAGGTCACGTGACCTGAGGTCAACCTTTGACCTTGACCTTTCGAGGTCAACATATATATCATTCGATGCGGATTGACGAGAGGATCACGATGATGCCCTTAGTTTGTTCCTATCTTGACTAATTCGAAAGTTATTCGAGAAAAACTCTCTCCATATTTAGCGCCGCCATTTTGACTTTTATGACCCCTGTGACGTCATCTTTGACCTGACCTGAAAATGACCTTAGTAAAAATTGTAGATCTTGACCGTGCGTATCCGATGCCGTTTACCGCTTGTCGCTATCTTGCTTCGTTCTCGAGATCTCAGGGGGGGGCGGTCATCCGCCCCCCCCCGTCGGTACTAAGTTGGCGCAGACCCCCGTCGGTGCGCGGGTTAAGTCAAAAGTAATGTGCTCACTCGCGAGATCTTGTCAAGAGCAATCCATTGGTTTTTGTCGCGAGGCGATAGGACACTTTGTTAGGAACATCAGAGGGATGCACCGACGAACCCCCGCTGAGGCCGCCCGCCCGCGGCGCGGCCGCCCGGGCTGCCCACCGCGCCCGACCGCAACGGACGAAAACTTTAGTAGCGCCGGTCAGCCCTGTGCTAGCGCCTTCATTCTTTCACAGTGCGGCTCAGAAATGATTAGGGAATGCTATGGTATGATGCACTAACGGGCACACACTGTGTAAACTGCTCTAGGTGAAACGAAAGCAAATATTTTTAAATAAAAAACTGCGATTGCAACATGATGACAAATAGTTAGATAAACGCCAAACCAAAAGAGATACGGCTTTTTGTGACCCGGCTTGAGAAGCAGCAGGCCTGAGGGATCATTGCCATGTATAATATTTGTCATTTGTATGAAATGGACGCACGCTAGCGGCGTTTGAAGTTGAGAGTATCTGACAGTCATTTTACGGCATAGAAAATGTCACGACTTCTGACAGTCATACACGAGGCCGGTTTTGACAAAAACATTAAAGTCATGTTTTTTTCAGACACTTCAAACATTTGCCTGACTGGCCATATTACGATTTATTCAATTAGGTGAACTTGAAATTTGGGCCTTTTCGGTATTTATGGCCACTCGTGAGCCCCATTTGCATCACTGTGCGGGGACGGTCGGACAGCCAGACCCAGAGGTCAGTTAGCGGGCTCCCGTAATTAACCAGTGCCAGAACTGCAGCAAACATGCCATGACTGACCGCATACGAGGAACATTACCGCTCGAGATTATATAAATAATAAGACTGTAGATCAGGTTAACGCTACAAATTAAGAGTTATACTGCTTAGAAACATAAGAGATGATGTACAAAATTGCTTTTCATTTCCATACGCTGTGTAAGTGCGGTGGCAAAATACATAAATTTTTAACTAGCCGCCAGTCGGAACATTTTAAACTAGTAAAACTATATCTATACTATTCACTCTCACACATGCCATATATTTCTGTTACGGCAAACCAAAAAGTTGTGTGGCATGCTAGCAAAATATGATCTATAGTTTATAAAGAATAACGCAGATGTAACTTGCCTGAATTCATCTACAGATGTAAAGCAAAACAGTTCATTGCTAAGTCCTAAGCTACCGTCCAGTGACCATACGCAGCAATTCAAGTGCATTCGTTAGTTCCCGAGCTGCCGAAATTGAACGCATGCACATTGCACAATAGCTACACGTTAAAATGATCAACAGTGCGCGCTAAAAAGTATTCATTTTAATACACCCTTATCAAGTTTAAATTAAATAGACTCGCGGTGCCTGGGCGTATGACTGGAATGAATACAATGATCGCAAAAAGGTAGCCAATAACAAGGGAAAAATTACAGCGACAAAAAATTAAAAAGTTGAAGCAATCATGTGATTGCACTGCTGCAAAAAGTAACATTGATATAAATAATAATTCGTCTATGTTCTCATGCCCCCCCCCCCCCAGAAATGCTGTTTATGCGCGTCTTTGTAAGGTCTAAACTCCGAAACCATTGCATACGTCGAGCTAAATGTCGAGCGGCACCGGCAGAGTCAGGGGCAGACCTTCGGCCGGCCGGTCACCTCGGCACACACTCGTACCTGCAGCTGATCACGCCGGCGGCGCTTGCTGTTGATGCTGCACGTGCTCGAGTTGCTGTCCAGGCTGTCAGAGAGCACGTCGGCAGCGCTCTCGGCCGACTTGCGTTTGGCCGAGCGCGTGTTGGCCGCCGGCGAGTCCAGAGTGACGCGGCGCGTGCGCGCGCTCAGGCGCGAGATGTCGTCACCGTTCTGCGCGCGTCGCCGTCGCCATGACAACGACGAGTTAGAGAGGGCGAAAGACAGGCAGATGGATAAAAGATAGAATGAAGCTGACGAGCGATACACTACGTAAGACAGATTTAGAAATTTCTACAAGAGCACCCAAAGGTCGATAAATAGAAACTGTCTTACTGATTCATCAGTTTAAACACTAAATGAGATAACAGTCCTACGCTACAACCAAAACAAATCCCCAAAACAAAAGTTCTATCATGATCGAAAACGAAAAAAACATAAAAACGTACAGCATATCGCAGCCCCACAACTACAAGCACTACATCTATTGCTCTGCTGTCATATCTACCACTAACTGCGTGTTCAGCCGTTGAATGTCCCATTACTCACCCGTAGTTCATTCTCCGACATGGTGGCCGAGGCCTGGCCAAGCACATTGATCTCCGGCGCGTAGCACGAGCGCAGGTGGGGCGGCATCAGCGAGTTGCGCCGCTGCAGCTCGCTCATCCGACCCAGGTAGTCCACCTCACAGCGTCCTGGCGCGGCACGGGGTGGTGTCAGTGGGTGGAGTCGTAGTCATCTCGGCCAACTGAGCGCTAGTTGATGTCAAAGCAGCAAGCTCTTTTTTGTCAAACGCTTACACTTTTATCACAAGCCGCACATTACTGACGCCATTTGTCGTTGGTCAGTTTTTGAATCATGCCCACTAAAAAAATGCGTATAATATATTCAATTTGTAGAAAAAACAGCCCATGACATAACTACTCGCTAAAATAATAACTTTATTTTAAGATTGATAATGATCTAGACGCATTATAACTATGATCAGAACAGTACCAGGTAAGCAGAAAACGGTGACACTACAGGGTCTTTCATAATGAATGTGATTTTTAAAACGCGAAGTTGAAGGTGCTCGTAAATAATAAAAGCATACATTTTGTATTTACCTTATTGCAAATTTCTTGGAATTTCTGTTGATGTAATTAAAACTGTCACACTTCACCAAACTTCCCTTTTGTACGGACATGAAATGCCTCCCCCTACAACACGGGTCAGCTCTTTTTTTTACGTAGGCGTTTTGGGTGGTCGTGGGAAACGGCTCACTGAAGCGCACGGCTGTCCACCGTAAGATTTGGGGACACTTTTAAAAGAAGCACAATATCCGCTCTAAAATGATCAGAGGCTTGTGAACAGATTCCAGAATGTCACGGTTGACTGCAAGGAACAAAACGCACGAAAGGTCATGTTTTGGGCTGCCGTGGTCGACGGGCGTGTCTTCGTCCACTGGTTCGCTTCCTGCTTATCAGTGACTGAGCTAGCTTATCTGAGGCTGCTCAGTGCTCAAGAAAGAATTCTGGCCTCATGTGCCTGGCGGGGTTTAAAGACAAGGCCGCTGGTTTCAGCAGGACGGCGCTGAAGTGACACAACGGCGGCTGAGCGCCAGTGGTTGGATGGCAACTTTGACAGACGAGTGATCAGCCGTCTCACTGAGCGGCCATGGCCAGCTTGGAGCCCTGATCTCTCGCCGATGGACTTCTGATTTTGGGCAGTCGTCTTGGAGGCCCCAAGTAGAGGCCCTTCCAGTGACCCTCATAGAGCTACAGGTCACAGTGGAGAGGTTTGCTGCAAGGAGGATGCGCTGAGAATGTGAAGCGCGTGGTGCGCCATTTGCGTCAGCGGGCCGAAATCTGTGTCCGAAAGCGAGGCGACACAATTCAAAATCCATGAAGGGTACCTAAATGCGAGTCATGTGTACATAATTTCCCATGATTTGTTATTTCATTCGGGTATTGACAATAACGTTGTGATGTTTATCACCTGAGCTATGGCTATTTTAAAAATAACATTCATTCCAATAGAGATAATCTATTGGCTTCAGGCCAATAGATTATCTCTCTCAATACCTAAAACTTTCTATCAAATATACTCCTCTCAAGGGACTGAGCCAGATTTAACAATTCCGGTTGCAAACTCATGTCTTAAACGAACTAAAACTGTAAAATATCTCGGTATTCTCATTGATGAGAACCTAAAATTCAAATCGCACATTAACAAAGTATCAGGAATTTGTAGTAGAAACTTAGGTATTCTTTACAGAGCCAGATACTTACTTACCCGAGACTTACTGATTCTCCTATATAATTCACTAGTACAACCCTACCTTATGTATTGTTCACATATTTGGGGCTCGAACTATCCGACAACCCTCAAACCTATTATAACAGTCCAGAAGCGAGCCATTCGCCTGATTATGAACAAGGAGCCCAGAACATCTACATCCCCACTCTTCAGAGAGTTGCGAATGCTGAAATTCAACGATCTAGTTAAGTATCAAATCCTATTGGTTCTACATGACTATTTGGTCATCTTCCTAACGCGGTAGCTGACAGACTAGCCATTAACCATGACTCCCCAAGTAGATCGAGACGTACGCAACATTTCCGAGAGCGGAGTAGTACAAGTGGTAATATTCCCAACCACAGACTTACTAACTACCGACGATATGTACTATTCCATGCGGGCCCATTGTTGTGGAATGAAGTTGTAGCCTCACGAATTCCCAATATTAATGATATCCCGGCATCTAAAGCCTTATTTAAAAAATGCATTAAAATCATATTTATTGATACTTATTAACCTGTCTTGCATACTCTCTATATACTTGATACACACCCACACCCGTCTTGCGGTACTCCGGAGCAAGGCGAGCGGCTAGCCAATCTGTATCTTCTTTTCTCTTTCTTTTTTTCTCTCTCTTCTTTTTTTTAAACTACATCTTATCACCACGGTAACCACAAATCCACCTGTGCGTAAATTATCATTTATCACCCTGTCGTTACATGATTTAATCAAATAACTAATTTGTGCTTTGTGTAGTGGCCACGGGAAGCCTTGTGACCTTTGCCACACACAATTGCACGTACAGCCCGGAATATATCATTAGCACATTCAATTTTGTTTATATATTTTCGCAATACATGTATATCAAGCAAAATCAGTGTTAAGAAGCCATTTGTTCGCTATCTATCAATCCTATTCCCCCCCTCTACCCCATGCCCATGACATCACCATCTATATGTCCATTACATACATACCTCACTCCCTGTTTCCAGCACCCTCCGGACGCTGCTCAACTGTCGGCTCACTCTGCTGCCTGGGCTTACGCTGCCCTGCGGAGCTCAGCCACGGGCGACGGGATGTCGGCTCCAACTGTCGCGGCCTGTGCTGCCGATCGGGCCTCAGTCCCTGCCGGCGCCGGATGGGACGCCGACGTCGGCCGCTGCCAATCCGTCTGTGGTCCGCCGATGATCGGACTCGTGCTGGACTCGTGCCATAACTACCTCCGATGTGACTCGCGGCAAGCTGCCGACGTCCATCTCAGTCGCCAGAATGCTGCCATCTGGGCCCTCGTTGCTGTTGGCGAGAGTCGCACTGCGAGTGGCCTAACCTCGACCTCCACTGACCTCGGTCCCTGCCGACACCGGTGGGACGCCACGTCGGCCGCTGCAGATCCGGCTCTGATCCACCGCCGATCAGACTCGTGCCATACCTACCTCCGACTTGATTCTCAGCAAGCCACCAGCGTCCGTCTCAGTCGCCCGTCACAGTCACCAGGATGCTGCAATCTGGGCTCTCGTTGCTGACGGCGCGAATCGCTCTGCGAGTGGCCTAACCTCGACCTCCGCTGACCTCGGACCCTGCCGACGCCGGTGGGATGCCACGTCGGCCGCTGCAGATGATGACCCTGCTCTGAATTGACGCTCCACTGGTCGTGGATGCTGCCGGCCCCGCCTCAAGCGCCGGTGATGCTGCCGCCTGAATGCCGGACTGGGCGCCTGGCCTCGATGTGCGCGAAACAAGCCCAAGCCCCCGCCCCTATGACCCATCCGGGCCAACCCGGGACTGGCCCCTCCTGTGAGGGGCCGGTCGGCCGGCCGGGCGTGCGGAGCGCCGACCTAGACGGGTCGACGCTTCGCTCGCCCGGTCGGTGGTTAGGGGGCACCGTCCGGGGTTGCTTGCCGGGCGGTGCGGGCGGGGGCTGGCGGCCCGCCTGGAGCGCCGGGGAGGTAGCCATCAGATCTCCCCGGCTGGGGAAGCATCCCCCAGCTCTCCCCAGGGCCGTGGACGGCACCGTCCCGGCCTGGCCAGGTGGGCCGCCGATGGTGAGCAGTGGGGACAGTCGTTTGGGCGATCACACTGCCCCGGTGGTGGCGTGAGGGGGATGTGAGATTTCTCCTCAGCTGCATTCACTGTATGCACTGTGTGAATCTAATGGCAATGGCGCTGCTCTTACCTACAACCTACTTAACTACTAACACTGACTGACCACTCTAACAAAACTAGCATGTACATATCCTAAATCCAACCCCCTTCCACGAGCAGCACCATCTATCTATTAGAACTGCCATGTACGCCATCTGTTTTCTGTTCCATGGGCTGCTCTCACTCGCTTTCTTTGTACCTGTTCAAATACACCACCGGTGGGAACCGGAATGAATGAATGAATGAATTATGAAAGACCCTGTATGAATAGTTAATATCCCATCAAGTAGAGTAAGCTTTGTCTCCAAAGCGGAAAAAGCGACCACCCGTTCTCACCTTCCTGCACGCCGAGGTAGGACGAGCTGAAGATCTCCGGCTCCTCATCATTGCAGGGGAACAGCGCGCCGGCGCCCGGCGGCAGCGACGGCCGCGCATACACCTCCCCGTGACTGACGCTCTTGGGCAGCCGCTCCGGCGGCGGCATGCCCTCGTGTGTCGGGCGCAGCACCTCAGACGTGGAGGCCACCAGCGCGCTGCGCGGGCGCGCCGCCTCGGAGCGCGGGCGCGGACTGCCGGCCGTCGAGCCGCGACGGTCCATGTCGCGCAGCCGGCGGTCGGCCAGGGCCAGCTGCGCGTCCAGCGTCTTCCGTTCCGACTCTGAGCGCCGCAGCGCCTGCTCCAGCTGCGTGATACGGCTCTCGTACCCGGAGCGAGCCTGGTCCGACACGCCACTCAGCTGCTTGATCTTGTCGAGGAGCGCGCGGTTCTCGCTAGACAGACGGCTGACCTCGCGGTCGTAAGTGGCCGCCTGGCGCTTCAGATCGGACGCCGCCTTGGCCGTCATCTCGTCGCGCGTCTTGCGGAAGACGGTGTTGAACGTCTCCTGGCACTCGGCCTTGATCTGGTCCTCGAGGTCTGCGCGCAGCCGCTCGGCGGCCTGCCGGTCGGCGCCGTCTCGCTGCTCGGCCAGCTGGCGGTTCTCCAGCCGCAGGCGCTGCAGCTGCAGGTGCTGAGTGCGCTGCTCGCTCTGCGCCCGCTCCATCTGAGACCGCGCCTCCTCCACCTCCGTCCGCAGCGACTGCGTCAGGCGCTCAGACTCGGCGCGCACCGTTTTCAGCTCGGACTTGACGCTCTCTAGTGATGTCTGGAGGTTCCGGAGTTCCTCCTCTTTCTGCTCCACGATAGCCTGAACTTCGGCCTTCACAGTATCCAGTGAAGACTTGAGTTCTTGGAGGGTCTCTTCCTTCTCATCCAGGTCAGACTTGGCTTTAACCCGGGCGCTCTCCAGCGACTCGTGTAGGCTCTGGATGGCGTCTTCTTTCTCATTGATCACAGACTGAGCTTCGGCCTTAGCACTCGCAAGGGAAGTCTCGAGGCTGCGAATGGTCTCCTCTTTCTGTTCGAGGGCAGACTGCGCCTCAGCCTTAGAACTCTCAAGCAAGGCCTGAATGCTCTGGATGGCATCTTCTTTCTCTTTTAGAATAGTCTGAACCTCAGCCTTGGCACTTCCTAGCGAAGTCTCAAGTTTCTGAACAGTCTCGTCCTTCACCACGCGCTCAGATTGAGCCTCAGACTTGGCCTTTTCCAAAGAGGTCTGCAGGTTTTGTATAGTCTCTTCTTTCTTGTCGAGGGCAGATTGAGCATCCGCCTTGGCGTTCTTCAGTGAAAGCTCAAGGTTCTGTATGGTCTCCTCGTTCTTTTCGACCAAAGACTGGGTTTCGGCCCTGGCGCTTTCTAGGGATGCCTGGAGACCACGGATGGTCTCTTCCTTCTGCTCAGCGATAGATTGAGCGTCATCTTGGGCACCCTTCAGGGTTGTCTGAAGGTTCTTGATAGTTTCTTCCTTCTCTTCGAGGACAGATCGAGCCTCGGTCTTCGCACTCTCTAGCAAGGCCTGGAGGTTTTGAATGGTCTCTTCCTTCGCTTCTAGGTTCGACTGAGCCTCAGTCTTAGCACTTTCCAGAGAGGTCTGCAGCAGTCCGATTTGCTCATCCTTCTGGTCCATGGCAGATTGAGCATCTGCCTTCGCACTCTTCAGAGAAGTCTCTAGGCTTTGAACAGTTTCTTCCTTCGTCTCCAGGATCGACTGAATCTCGGCCTTGGCACTCTGCAGTGAGGTCTCAAGGTTTCGGATGGCCTCTTCTTTCTGTTGGAGGGTGGAATGAGATTCAATCTTAGAACTCTGGAGGAGGGCTTGCATGTTCTGTATGGCATCATCCTTCTCCTTAAGAGCAGACTGAGCATCAGCCCTGACATTTTCCAAGCTGGCTTGAAGCTCCTGGACGGCCTCTTGCTTCTTCTCCAGGACAGATTGAATCTCAGCCTTTGAAGTCTCAAGTGCTGCCTCCAGGTTCCGGATGGTCTCCTCCTTCTGCTCTTGGGCAGACTGAGCTTCAGTGCGGGACCTCTCGAGCAAGGTCTCCAGATTCTTGATGGCCTCTCCTTTCTCTTCAAGAACTGACTGAGCTTCAGCCTTCACGCTTTCTAGCAATGTCTGCATGTTCTGAATGGCCTCTTCCTTCTTCTCAGCAACAGATTGACTTTCAGCCTTAGCACTTTCGAGCGAGGACTCGAGATTCCGGATTGCCTCTTCGTTTTGTTCCAGGGCGGACTGAGCATCCGCCTTCGCGTTCTTCAGGGACGTCTCAAGGTCCTGGATGACGTTTTCTTTCCGTTGAAGGAGAGTCTGAGTCTCAGTCTCCATACTCTTTAATGCAGCTTCAAGATTCTTGATGGTCTCTTCCTTCTGATTGAGAACAGACTGGGCGTCGACCTGGGCAGTTTTCAATGCTACCTGAAGGTTCTTCAGGCTCTCTTCCTTCTGCTCCAGGGCAGAGTGAGCCTCAGCCATGGCGGTCTGGTGCAATGTTTGAAGGTTTCGAACAGCCTCATCCTTCTCTTTGAGAGCAGACAGGGCCTCAGCTTTTTCGTTTGCCAGTGTAGCCTGAAGCTTCTGGATCGTCTCTTCTTTCTGCTCGAGGACAGCATGGGTTTCAGCATTGGAGGTTTTCAGCAGTGTTTCAAGGTTCTGTATAGCCCCATCTTTTTCTTCAAGAGCAGACTGTGCCTCAGACTTCGCACTCTCTAGTGAGGTCACGAGGTTCTGGATAGTCTGTTCCTTTCGCTCGAGGTTAGATTGAGCCTCAATCTTGGCATTTTCCAAGCTGGCTTGAAGCTCCTGGACGGCCTCTTGCTTCTTCTCCAGGACAGACTGAATCTCAGCCTTTGCAGTCTCAAGTGCTGCCTCCAGGTTCCGGATGGCCTCCTCCTTCTGCTCTTGGGCAGACTGGGCTTCAGTGAGGGACCTCTCGAGCAAGGTTTCAAGGTTCTTGATGGCCTCTTCTTTCTCTTCAAGAACTGACTGAGCTTCAGCCTTGACACTTTCTAGTAACGTCTGCATATTCTGAATGGCCTCTTCCTTCTTCTCAGCAACAGACTGACTTTCAGTCTTAGCACTTTCGAGCGAGGACTCGAGATTCCGGATTGTCTCTTCGTTTTGTTCCAGGGCGGACTGAGCATCCGCCTTCGCGTTCGTCAGGGACGTCTCAAGGTCCTGGATGACGTTTTCTTTCTGTTGAAGGAGAGTCCGAGTCTCAGTCTTCATACTCTGTAGTGCAGCCTCAAGGTTCCCGATGGCCTCTTCTTTCTGTTTGAGAACAGACTGGGCGTCGTCCTGGGCTGCTTTCAATGCTACCTGAAGGTTCTTCAGGCTCTCTTCCTTCTGCTCCAGGGCAGAGTGAGCCTCAGCCATGGCGGTCTGGTGCAATGTTTGAAGGTTTCGAACAGCCTCGTCCTTCTCTTTGAGAGCAGACAGGGCCTCAGTTTTTTCGTTATCCAGTGTGACCTGGAGCTTCTGAATAGTCTCCTCCCTCAGAGCAAGAACGGACTGAGCCTCGGCCTTGGCGCACTCCAGTGAGCTTTGGAGAGCTCGGATTTCCTCTCCTTTCTGCTCGATCGCAGAGTGAGCCTCGGCCTGGGAACTCTGGAGGCGAGTCTGAAGATCCTGAATGACCTGTTCCTTCTGTTCGAGGGCAGACTGAGCTTCGGCCTTGGCACACTCCAGGGAGGTCTCAAAGTTCTTAATGATGTTTTTCTTCTCCTCAAGGACAGATTCGAACTCAGCTTTGGCACTCTGAAGAGACAGCTGGAGTGTCTGCACGGCTTCTTCCTTTTGGTGGTGCGCACACTGTAGCTCATACTCGGCTTTTTCCAGAGCATCCTGAACGTTCTTGATGCTCTCTTCTTTCTGCTGAAGAGCAGAATGAGCCTCAGCCTTGGCACTTTGAAGCAGGGTCTGAAGGTTCTCGATAGTTTTGTCCTTCTCTTCCAGGGCAGAATCAGCTTCAGACTTGGCACTCGTGAGCAGCGTCTGGATCTCGCGGGTTTCTGCGCGCGCTGTGCGCAGCGCCTCCTGCTGTTTCTCAGCGGCCTCCTGTAGCTGCTGGGTCTGGGTGCGCGCCGCGCGCAGCTCCCGGTCCAGCTGTTCGGCCTGTGTCCGCAGGTCGGCGTTCTCGGCAACGGCCAGCTCGGCAGCCAGGTTTCCGGCGGCCGGGCCGGCCGGGCTGGGAAGCGACTGGTCCATCGCTGCCGACACACAGTGCCGTGGACAGGTCAGAGGGCTGGAAAGCGCCAAACGTAGTAAGCACTCAAAAGTAGTTCTCCGTTTTAATGCTTGAATAGCTTAAAAGAGACAACAAAGCTCGTAAAAATACGAAAGAGCGCCGGAATAACGAACTTAGCTAGATTATACTGTCTAAAAAAAAATCTGTACTTCTCGACACGCTAAGAACAAGCTAACAGTGAGAAAAATTCGTCAGATCAGCCGATCAGCCATCTGCAATACATCGTAGACCCCCATTCGTGACAATGAGAATACAAAAAAAAAACCTACGTGGGCGTGGAAATCCAGGACCCCCAGCGGGACACGGGTTAATATCGACATCATGACTTCCGTTCGTCTACTGCTACCGACCGACTTCAGTATGCAGCCGTACCTCAAAAAGGCCGCGCCCTCAGCACGGCCGGATCTCATACACGCAGGTATGTCGCCTGGTCCTCATCCTTTCCGCCCCACCGGCATCCCACCTGGCCCATATCCCACCGACATCCCACTTCGTCTCTGTCCATCCCACTAGCCGCCCGCTAGCCCCAGGTGGGATGGCCACTCCTCACACTCACAGCCGTCACACTGGTCGCCCCACTCACATTCGTCGCTGGGCGGGCGCGCCTGCAGATCATGGATCATCTGGCTGCTGATGAGCAGCTCGTGTTCCAGCTGCGTCAGCCGGCCCGTCAGCGAGTCGTTCTGCTCAACCAGCTGCACCTGGCTCACCTCGGCGGCGGCCAGAGCGCGCTGCAGCGCCAGCGTCTCCTGCACAGAGCGCTGCTGGGTGGCGCGCACCCGCTCCAGCTGGACGAGAGGGGAGTGATAGTCAGAGACTGGAGGGGACCACATAGAGAACACGGAGTGTCACCGGTCATGGCACGGCGGACGGACTGTGTCTACTTTATACCGTTAAAGAAATTATTAATTGTAAAAATATCAATTGAACAACATCCAATAACCCAATAAATTATTCTGAAGAACTCCGTGTCAATGAACTACAGAGTACAAAGCAACACATTCAGGTAACTTATGACCCGAAATTCACAAATCAGGAAATCACTGTTGAACCATTCATTCCGAAGTATTCAGCCGTAAGTTGAGCTCACCTTTGCGCTGAAGTCGTCCCGTTCGGTGGTAGCGTCCAACAGTTGACATCGGAGCTGTTCATTCTCCTTCAGCAGTGACTGAAAAAAACAACAGCGAATAAACAGCGAATAGTTCAGTCACGGCCGCACATTGTATCAGCATTCGTAATTCGTATTGCAACTTATTGAGTAGACAAAACACTCGGATACCGAAATACTGGGTATCCCGTGGTCAGTGGTGAAAACTGATTCGGGTGCTTATGCATGTATGCTACGAGCTTCGTGAAACTACAGTCGGTATACATCAAACGATAAAATATACAAATTATACATGATAATGCTACTCCGATAAATACGATAAAAACGACAAAACCAAAACGAAACGATAAAATCAAAACTCATTCCCTTGAGGAAACACCCGCGGAGCCTCCCCAGTAAAATTGCCCCCCACCCTGCCCTACCCCCAATCCCGTCCGCGGTGCTCACCTTGTGCTCTCGGAGTCGGCGCCGATGCTCCTCCGTCAGCGGCATCTGACCGTGGTCGCCCAGTTTAGCCTGGAGCTCGGCAATCTCCTGACGCTTCTCATCGAGTCGCTCCCGCAGCTGCTCAGACTTTGACCCTGAAGAACAGCACACAACATCAGTCTCCTTCCAGTTACCAAGGGGAATAGCAGTCGTGAGGGAAACAGTCAGCAAACGCGCGTCAATGTCGTTTTGTGACGGTGACGGGCCAGATCTGGTGCTAAAACCACTGCAATCATTGCAGTCTGGTCCTAAAACCAAACCACCGAGTCTAGCCCCGCGTCCTGACCTAGGACTCCTCTCTGGAGACTTACGCTGGTCGGCGACGCGTTGAGCGTACTGCTCAGCCTCCAGGCGTGCCTCAGCCGTCTCGTCCTCAGCGCGAGCCTTGGCCTCTCGGAGCGCTATCACTTCCTTCTCCGAGGTGTCGAGCGCACGGCTCAGTCGGATCACCTCCTGCAGCACGGGCGACTGGCGGCACCCACAGAGGGGAGAGGTCAGCACGGAGAGAGGGAGAGAGAGAGAGGGAGAGGGAGGGAGGGAGGGAGAGGGTCAGTACGGACAGAGGGGAGAGGGCAGCTGACACAGGGACAGAGGGATGGGTGCTAGCAAGGCGGACGGACAGCGTCATCGAGTGTTTCCAAAATTACATTTTTAGCGCGAGGAAATGTTAAATTACAGATTTCATTACGGAGCGAGCAAAGCGAGCGTAGTCTTTCCTTAGATTAACGGAAATTTCTGAGTATGAGCGGCCGGCCGGCCGTGCGGACGCTTTTGCGAGGCTTATATCTCAGCAACCACTTGACCGATTTACACGCGGTAATTTTTGTAGGGTAGCTTCATTCCTTCTACCAAGTATTGGACTATTCCCGATGCATGTAGGTGACCCCTTATGCACGTGCCACGTGCAAAACGAAGAGGTGTCCGTTTTGTAATTGTTGCAGAATCTCGGTAACTACTTGGCCGATTGTGCTGAAAGTTGGCATGTATGTAGGCACCCACTAGGCACTGCATATCTATGTGCCAAAGTTGGGGTGCTACTGCACGTGCGCACGTGCAGGGGTCGTTTCCAGATCTCGAGAACGGCTGGACCGATTGCGCTCAAATTTGGTGCACGGTTAGGGACCAGTTAGTAGGGTGCCGTGCACAAGTCAGTTGGGACCCATTTTGCACGTGCGCACGTGCAGGGTGCCGCTTCCAGATCTCGAGAACGGCTGGGCCGTGCTCAAATTTGGCATATTGCTAGAGACCGGTTAGTAGGGTGCCGTGCTCAATTCAGTTGGAGGTACCCCCTCGAAATTTCGCACGTGCAAGGCCCACCCTCTCGCTCGCTCCGTTAGTCGCCCCAAAAGGCGTTATACCGGTATATTTTATTCAACAAAACGTACTTGGGTCGTTCCAAAGTTGATGATTCAACAAAGCAAGCCGGCATTACTGGAAAGTTTCGTGGTTTATTGCAGGTAACCACTTCGTCAACGAATAACGTCGCCATAATTTGCCGAATTTTCCAAACATATTTCTAATAGAAAACATACACATATCTCAATGCTTCATCAGCAATCAAAGAACGTAGACCGACTCCCCTAAATTATTCAAAATATACCTAATATCACAAACGAGCAATGGCATCTAAAAATCGTCCGCACTGCTATCGGACAATCACTTCGCTTAATTCAGCATACCCGACAATGTTCGCAGGAGTTTCCGCGGCTCCAGCAGCAGTACTTACATCGAACATAGCCTGCAGGGGCGACTTTCCCGGCGAGTAAGAGTAGAGCGTCGGTGAGGGGGCCGCCGGCGACACGGGCGAAGCGGTGAGGCGGCGCAGTGCCTCGGTGGGTAGTCGCACCATCTCCGCTGCCGGGGTCAACCAGTGTCACACCGGGGACGCAGGGGTGAGCGGCGGGGCACCTCGCGCACGGGCTTAGCGGGGAATACGACAGGTTATGTTGGCAAAATCGCTGGGGGGGGGGAGCAGGGATGCCTGGGAAGCTGCTGTATCGCTTTGATTAAGTGAATATCTATAGAAACACGTGTGGAGACAGCAAAAAGGAGAAAATTGTTCAACCTAATACTAACTAACCGGTTCCACATTTACCGAAGAGGTCAATGACACCACAAACAGTGCATATAGCGCTACTTGTTCATCAATGGAATTAATTACATCAACATCTACCCTTATTCGCTAAGGCACGAGAGGATTTCACTGCTTACCGACGGAGTTGATGACATCTGTGACGTCATCACGGGACACCTGCCCGCGCTTCATCAGCCGCTCGAACACAAACCGCATACCCTCCTGGAATGGACCAGAAGGGGTGACAGATCACGGGGTGGGATCACAGTCACAGGGCGGGGTCAGCTGGCGGGATCACGGGGCGAAGTCGCATATCAACAATCCAGTCCCAGAAATACCTACTCTATCTTCAGGTCCGCACACATATTTAAACCCCTATCCAACACCCGCCTGGCAGTTGATCCCGCCACCCCGCTCCGGCGCCCGTCGAGGAAGCGCCCGTCGCCTCCCGCCGTACCTGTACGGCGTTGGGTAGTTTGGTGAGCCGCTGCTGGAGGCCAGGGTTGCGCGTCTGCACACAGGACAGATAGAGCAGCACAACACCGAGCCGCAGCAGTTCGTCCTGCTGACCGGCGCGCACGCGCACAAAGTTGATCGGCTGCTTCGGAAACCGGCCTGAGGCGGCGAAATTCAGTGAGGAAGTCAGCTGGTGAGTAGAATTGTGCCGCTACGCGAATTGGTAAACATCTAGACCACAAACCCAGGCATCTGAGATCTCTATCTGAGAATAAATGCCTGAAGTTTGAATTAGTAGGTGATTAGCAGGAAATTAGCGGTGAAATACAAACAAAAAGGCTTTGAATGGTTTGATAAGCTTGAATGGTAAAACGTCACCAAGTTCATCGAAGCACACCGACGTGAAATCATTTGTGTTGAGCATTATAAAACTACGCAAAGCATGCAAATACTGAAATCCCCGCATTTGCTATCTAACAACAATCTGAGCAGCACTGACCATTGATGAACTTCTCCAGTGTTGCCACGATATGGCCATCATCAGTGCAGAAGTTGAGGTTACTGTGAACAAGAACAGACCACACGCTCACTTTGACATGGATATTTGTTCGGTGATAAACACAAAACGTTTACAATATTTATTTTTATGCGTGGTACTTGATGATCAATGTCCAAGAGCCACGAAAACTAAAACAGTGCAATATCTTCATATACATCTAGCTCAAGTACTGAAAAGGCAGATTTACAGCCCCAGAGCCCATGATAAGCCTAGTGGTGAGGCTGATAAGGGTAAAGACGTTTGTTCGGGTGTCTGAAGGACCAGGGTTCGATTTCTGATTCCCCCGTGCCCCGGTCCGCAGACTGTCATCCCCAGCTGCACCACCAGAAGCGAGGTAGGTACATACGTTCTCGCAATTGCCGTAGCCTGAACATGAAAAGAGAGCCCCAGTGATTGGGCATATGTGGTCTTTTGGACCACCAAAACAGAGCTCGCTGCGCCGAACCCAATCCTGTCCGGCATATCAGGCAACTAGAGACTGAATCGCGAAGAGTTGAATAGCTACTTGCACCGGGCCAAGGGACGCCGGTGGGACACCCTTTTGCGGTGTTCCGCAAATATCGACGAGGAGCGCTGCCCTTTTTGGCGCAGCCGTTCATGCATCTTTTTCGCACATTGGAAAAATTCAGACCCAGCCCACCAGCTCACGTCAAGTGACCTTACTTCAGAACAAGTTTTAGTGCTCGCCATAACTACACCGAGTGATCGATCGGTTTGAAACTTCCAGCGATTGATAGGAGCAACAGTATGTACAGAATGTTCATCCCAGAATTTTGATATCGGTGACCTAAGATCAGGTTAACCTACTTTTCGACCCCCCCCCCCCCCATTTTAAGTCGATGGGAGGAAATTGAAAGGCGCCTCTTTTAGACGAACGTCATTTTATTTTAACCACTCTCAAACACTGAATTACAAGTAGGTAACTATGACACACTGAACACGAAAATGGCACCCGTGACCCTTATTCATGCCCATGAGGTCATCTCAGGTTACCAAAGGTATACAACAGTTTTCCGCGAATAACTTTTGATAGGGACATGCTAGAGCGATGAAAGCGCTTTAGATGTGTTCAGCTCGACGATAAAAATCAACAAATACGCAAGATGACTCTTTCCGGTCGGGCCATGACCTTGATCCGAGGTCACATTTTGAAGTTGACCTTTCAAGGTTAAATTATGGTTCATTCCATGCGTCTTGACGAGATGAACACCATGCCGTTAAAAGTAAGCTCATGCAAGGTTTGAGTCAAAAGTTATTGCAGAAAAACTGTTTCCGAAAAAAAATCGCATACCTTGGTAGTTTTTGCTCCCTGCAGGCACAACCGTTGACGTTAGGTCAAATCTCAGAAAATACTCAGAAAGAGTGTCTAGGACTATCAAATGCGCTTTTCCGAGGCGCTCTAGCTCTATTAGTTTCCAAGTTATGCTTTGGCTTGTTGCAAATTGCCGACATTCGACCTGAAAGTCGGTGAAATTTGGCCTTCAATGATCTCTGGTGACCTGAACAAAGGTGACCGAAGTAATTTTGTCATTATTCTTGACGCTCTTTCGAACGCCGCCTTCTCCGTATCGCTACGTGCCCCAGGAGCCGATTTAGAAGGGGGGTGTTTAACCCCCCAGCAGTGCGCGGAAATCCAGGACCACCAGCGGGGCGCGGGTTAACACACCTCCTGCGGTCCAACGTGGGTGAATAAGTTTATCGCACTATCATCCCACTCACTGGCGGCAGCTCCTCCCACCAAACGCATACCAACTCAGTAGGGAAGCACCGTATCTCGTCAATCGAACTTTGGAACGACTAAACCCGCGATTTTATCACAGAAAGTCCAATGCTCTACCAACCGAGTCCGTTAGCTCCCGACAAAACGTATCTACCGACTCCCTGGCGGCTGTGGTTGCTGCTACCCAAATAGCAAGAGTAATCAATGCATATTTGAAAGCAAACGTGCCTTCGTCTATCGAGATACGATACGAGATACGTTACACACGACTCTCATGTCAGCACGACCAGGGACGATACCACAGGCAGAAAATAAAAAAATGTACATCTGGGAACGAGGAAGAAATTAACTAACATGATAATAAAAACTGTTTGCACAAAAGTTAACACAAACACAGAAACAAATGCACTAATGTATAACAGGGATACTCACAAAGGCTTGAGAATGATATGGGCCACACTGGGCTCCAGCAGCTCCCGTAGACTTTTCGCCGGAGTTTCTAGCTTGTGGACATTCACCTGAAACAAGCATTGTCATAGCAACTGCACACCTCAAACACACACCCTATAGCACCAAAATCAGAAACAGCAGTTCATATCCCAGTGCTAATCAAAGAAAGAGGATTTATGACCACATATATCAGTGTGTTTTGAGTAATGATTATAGGTTCTCCCAGAAATAACATAGATTAGGTTCGTTAGAAAGGGATAGGATAAACAACTCATCAGACAATCTTTGACAGAACTTTCTGATTCAGGTCAAACAAAATTAAGAAAATATTAACCCGCGCCCCGTTGGGCTCTGCCGAGCAACGCGCCCCGTTGGGGGGGGGGGCATTTTGGCCCCCCCCCCTAAGATCTCGAGAACCACGCAACGTAGCGACAAGCGGCAAACGGTGTTGGATAGCCCTATCAGGGAACTACCTTGTGACCCAATTTTATTGACCTAAGTCAAACCGATGACGTCACAGGTCAGGTCAAAGGTCCAATTTTCACCGTTTACAGGCATTTCAAGAAATGCGTTGTACAATCGAGTAAAATGCATTTCATTGAAAATCATCGATGGGGAAATGTTCTTCAAACACATATTTTGCTAGTTGAGGTCACTGATACCAGGTCAGGTCACAGAGGTCAGGTCACTGGGGGGTCACAATATGAAAGTGTCGTGTGATACATGTTTTATGGTCCATTTTACATGACAAATGCGATTATGCCCGGTCAGGCAGCCTTTGGGGCCAGCTTAGGTCACGTTTTGGTCAAGGTCAGGTCAAGGTCAGGTCAAGGTCAGGTCAAATTAGGTCAAATTTCAAAGTTGATATTTTTGCATAAAATGGGTATCGAATCGATGCAGCTTGTCACGGGGAGTTCAATGGTGGTCTTTGTTTTGCCGTACGAGGTCTAGAATCGCTAAAAATTGAGTTAAAAAATTTGACGTCATCATTTTTGAACAGTTTTTTCGCTATAACTTGGCCAAAAAACGAGATATCGATCTGAAATTTGGTATGTATATAGAACAGCGCAGGGACTATCACATATATTCCGGTTTTTTTCAAAATTCGGAAAAATGTTGGATTTTTTTTTTAGTTTTTCAAAAAAAAATCAATTTTTTGAATTTTTTTGGGTCGAAAACCCAAAATTTTGGAAATTCGAGATAGCAGTTTTGTAGAGCCGCTTTTTGTCTACTAGACCATATAAAGAACTTTGAAATTGCTTGATAACTGTAGATTTGGTGAGCGTTTCAAGATTGCATGTTTTTTGCTCATTTTTGCTCGAACATGACCTCAGTTTGACCTCAATAACTCCTGACCTAAGGTGACCTAAGACTTGAAATTTGGTGTGAAGGTGTCAAATTGATGCCCGGGAAGGTACTGAAAATTTGGCGGCGCTGCGCGCCGCCGTTTTCTTGCTATTCAGGAAAAACCACAGGGGGGGCCAAAATGGCCCCCGCCAACGGGGCGAGGGTTAATATAGGTATTTTAAAAGATAGCCAAGCTGAGAGACACCAGCATGAAAGACATAAACAGTGAATGCTCAAATAGTCATATCAGCAACTGCAATCACAATGTATTTTATGAAAAAATCCACAAGCATAGCCATGCTCTTCTCATTGTCATGCAATCAAAGAGACAGAAAGACATGTGAAAAGGCAAGACATGAGAAATGAGAATACCATTCTGATACATGAACTGATAATGATTATCAACAGTTCAATGCAACTTAAAATTAAAAATAGGTATCTACTTATGAAAAATAAATCCATTACTAACTGTTAGCAGATTGAGATATAAGAAAAAGATGGGAATGTTGGCAGTGGCCTTGTTGGGCGCTGGCTGAGTTGATCATGCAAATTCTACTTACCCATTGTAAAACCAGATCCTCAACACGATTCATGGTGCTGTAGCTGTGCTTACAATGCACCTGTTGGCTGTATTTGCCTTGAATTCCTAAGTAAAAAGCTGTAACAAAGAAAAAATGGTCTATGCATGTCAAATGATCAAACAGGTTTAATTTGCTCAAATCAAAAATGAATTGTAACAGTGAAGAATTGCCATATTCACACATTACCATTATCAGCAGTGATGTGAATGTGATGAAAATAACATAGCTTCACACTTACAGTGACTTACATGTACAGCCCTCAGCAGACTGCGTGGTAGGTATTCTTTTTTGGACAAAACCGCTAATAACTCAAAGGCTATGTTATTAGTCGGTCGGAACTCATTGCACATTGATGCGCCATGCTCCACTCCTTCGATGAGGTCTATCACTAGACAAAGTATACGCCTTGTGCGGCAATAAAATGCAAAAGTTTGTTTTGGGGGCAAATATAAACTTACGGGTTTTGCTGCCTAAGTGGATGGAAAATAAATACGATGATAATGCCAATCTAAGGTGCGGAGTCTCGCGCGTCTTGCTGTTACGATTTTCGAGTGCCCGATAGCATAGTATTCGCGTTGTTCTCGTTTTTGTCGAAAAAATAATACCTACCACGCAGTTTGCAGAGGGCTGTACAGTCAGTCTACAGATAAGTCCCCACCACCAGTGGGCAGGTATCAACCAAGCACTGCTCCTGTTCTGTTCCAACTGCCTGCTTGCGGACAGGACTTATTTTGTAGACCTCCTGTACTTTCCATGATCAAAACTTACAAAAAATGCATTCCTAATGGTGCCTTGTACCTATAGAACACTACACCAGCATCCAAACCTACAATCGGGACCCTGGAGCAATGCTGGTGAAAAGCAAAAGCTCGAGTTGAAAGTTTTCTTAGTCATCAGTCAGCCAATGATCCATCAACATAAATGCATTTCATCCCTTCAATCAACTCAGAAAACTAACACAAATGATAAGAGTAGGCACAGACACATACACAATTTTAATAACATACCAAAAGCAATAACAAAATTAGAAGACAGACATTAAAGACGGTTTTGATTGCAGAATCCGAATCCAGGATTCTGACTTCAACTTTTAGTTTTGGTTGCCCGGATGACCATTGATGATTCGTGGGTCCATTCTCATTCCAGTCTTTCATACATGCGCGTAAAGAAATGTCCTAACATTTGTCAGTAATGGAATAAAATAAATAGCACATTACCTTAAAGGAAGTTACCCCCATTACACTAAAAATCGCCCACAACCACGCACACACCCTCCACTCTCTTCCGGCGAGCCGTTTTGAATTTGGATTCTTCAAATTGAATTCAGCTGACTGCGCTCCAATTACGAAACACCTGCGCCATTTCTGACGACAAGTCTTTGTGTTCTTTTATTAGTTCGGCAGTTCCCGACGTATGTAATCAGCTTTAACATATTTTTTCACGTTCATTTTTGATCTATTTGGAAAAAGAAGTAGTCTTGGACATTTTAATTGTTTTTTAAAACCCATTGAAATTATTTAAATCGCAAAACTTTGTTTTACCTTTCCCAATCTACATCATTCCATTGTTTTGGTTCGCTCGCCCGCCCACATCGAAGAACACTCCGACGCGGGTAAACAAGCCGCGTAGTTTGAGGCCACTAAAAAAGTAATGGCACTGGGCGGTGAGATAACATTCGTGCTATTTTGATTTTTGATGGTGATATTGGTATCTTTTTCATTTTCTAGCTCAAGCTGCATAGGGGCTGGCGGCTGCTGGCTTGGCAGGTATGATATAAAATTACTCATGGGCGTTGGAACAGGTGGGCATGACCCCCCCCCCTCTTTTCAGCAGGGCTGCGGAGTCTGAATTTTCGGCGACTCCGACTCCGACTCCGACTCCGGCTTTCAAAAACCAGCTCCGACTCCGACTCCGACTCCGGGCAGAATTGTCGACTCCGACCGACTCCAACTCCCGACTCCGACTCCGCATACCTAGCAGGGCTGCGGAGTCTACAGATTTTCGGTGACTCCGGTCTCCGACTCTGACTCCGGCTCGAGTTTCTAAAATTGACTCCGACTCTGACTCCGCAGCCCTGCTTTTCAGCCATTTATTTATTATTTATTTTTTACTTTATTTTTTATTTTAATACAAAACTAAGAGCAAGAATATATATCCAATATTCCAATATTCAATATCCAATATTCATCAGTCTTCGATCAATAGAAACAGAGCGAGTTTAAAGTAATGATCTGGTCTAACAGGCCTGCCACTTGGCCTGAAAATTCTGTGTACTTCTAAGGTAAGGTAAGGTAGACTGGGTGGCTACTGGTGACATGGGCTCAAGGCCAAGGCCATGGGCTCCTGCAATACCATAGCAGGCTAAGGGGAATATGAACAGAGCATTAGCAAGAGGACAACACTGACATTGAAATAAAGGCCAAATGAAACTCCTTCGCCAAGGATAATGATTGCCTGCTGTGGAGATCAAGGGTAGTTAAAAGCAGGTGTCACACTTGTTTTTGCAACCGAGGAGAGGTGCTATACCCAGAGATGCTTCTTTATAACCAAACCAAAACTAATTGAACCTTCAACCTAATGCCTACAACCTACCATGTACCAGGATTACATATGGTGGCAATTCTGCCTACAAGTTGAAGCAGGGATTTTCTGATAGTCATGTCAAAAATAGCATACTGATGAGAACTACAGATGCTTCAGCTCAATTGATAGGCAGTGTGATAACCATATTCACTTCAAATTTCCTGTACACTCCTATAAAGTGCACATAAATAGGTAGGTACTTAGCTAATTCAATCAATTATCCAGAATAACAGCTGCATCCAAGGTTAAATTGGTCATTTGTTTTTTACTGCTGTAAATTGTAATAGGCATAATCAATAATGCACACTTAAAGTCTAGAAAGCAGAACTATTGCATATTTCATTTTTAATAATTGCATGACATGCATCAGATGCATCAAGCCATGCATGCTTATTTCTTTTGTTAATACTTTCTGTTGCAGTTGCTTGCTCAATACCCCCACTAGTTTGTTAAGCTTTATTCTGGTGCAAGGCAAAAAAGCAAAATGTTGCACTGCATCAACATCTAGTGATTTTGTCCCATGCTCAAATCCTTGCTGCAATTAAGCCAGCCACCCTGCACAGCAACCCTATATGTGATAAAGTCTCTGGCTGGCTGAGCTACTAGAATCAGGAGCACTGGGTAAACTGAGTCAGGCATAAGGTGAACTGCAAAATAACACTCATATCTCCCCTCCCACTGGAAAATGCTGGTGATTCACATTCAGTCTTAATCAGTCTTAAAGGCAGGTGCCAGGCACTGGGGCAGATGCTAGATGGACCCTGGTTAAATACTGCAGTTTTTTGGAGACTGTGAAGTTGTGAGCACCAGGATGCTGATTGTTGACATGATGTCCCGAGTAAAATCCTCTGGCATTACCTGTCCAAAATGTGAAGCATCATCCCAGTTGCCAGTGGGTTTTAGTCAACACCTGTCCATCACTAAAGCAAGATAATTCAATCTGATTCATTTCTCAAATAATTTGTGCCATTCCCATTTCCCACTCCCAGTACAACCGTCTTGGATAGCAAGTGCTGTCAGTATCATTCTTCTGAGCGCTTATAGGATGGCAAGATGACATCTCTCACACAACAGGGCTGCATCGATGAACGAGTGACAGCCGGTCATTTTAGCACGTGCAGGTCAGTATTCACGAGTTGGCCAGCGTACCCCTTTTCGACAGCGTTTGTCAAACGTTGGCAGTCAGGGTCGTACTGAGCAGCAACAGGTGCCTCTTCTAGTCGAGCGTTGGTGTTGTTGACGTCGAGCTCGGCAGTGATGGCAATACACAGTATACACCTGTGTTGCCGATCCAACTAGCGGCGAAGGGGCCAGTGTCTCCAATCTTCATCCGAAGCTGGTGCTCTGAAGGTTAGGATTTTCTATAATATCCAGTGTCTTTTACTGTTCAAAATCGTCATAAGTGGCTGGCAATCGGTTTGTTTCTGGAACAGAGTTAAGTCACATAAGAGGAAATAACACTTGTGAGTTTCACTCCAAGCGCAATTTCGATAACGGTATACCGGGATTCTCGGCGTCGCTTAAAAAGTGCGTTCCAACTTGGATTATTCGCAACTTGTCTTCCCGTTCACGCTCGGAATCAATACATATAATGACAGGGAGAGATGTGATACAGTCCGTCATGCTCAGCTGTTCCAATTTCCAGTGCAGTTATCAGCACGGAAAGCTCCACTCGCGTGCTCGAGCAGAGACGGCATGCCGCGACGGAGGAGCCTCCCAATCAGATCCAGGTGGCGGTGGCCGGGAGCGACGCCAAGCGCTCCTCGCCCTTTTCTGACTTTCCATGGATGATTTCCGACTCCGTCAGAGGCGAAGCCCACCTCTGGACGCTAGGATACGTCGCTGGAACACAGCCACTGCCAGACGGTAGTGTGGTAATGGCTCAATGGGAGATGCCTCGTCCGTCAGTTGGGCGAGGGCCAATCGGTCTGTGTCATGCCATTCAGTGGTCGCTGCCCACGTCGCTGCCCACGTCGCTGCCTATCGTCTGGGGGTGTCGTTTATCATCACTGTGCTCGTCGTCATGTTCATGCTTCATCGTCGACGTCGTCGTATTCATAGTCTGTTATTGACTTGCATGAGAGTGGGCTTATGCAAAGGCCTAACCAGAACTTGGCATCTCGCGTTACTTTGTACTTTCAAGCAAATTTCAAAGAACTCACATTTTTCTTGGTTTCTTTCAGGCCGTATTACCTCTTAAGCCATTCCAAAGCGAAAAAGAGAAAATGGAATGTTTGAAGGACCAGATCAGCATTCTACGAAGCCTTCTTCTTGTGGTAAGTAAAAGTGGTCAATCGTGATAAGTTCCGTCGTGACTTCACTTGGGCATTTCCGATCGAAACTTTACAGATAACCCAGCTGTGAGCTGACTGCCTGTATGTTTTCACCGGCACATCTCCGACCAATGTGACGCCACTCCCTGTAACTCCCCAGCCGACCGGGTGTGTGCCTCCCGCCGTGTTTCTGTACGGCCACCCGAGCACGGGAAAGACGACGGCGCTGTCAGCCGTGCTGTCAGAGTTTAGCGGTCCGCGGGCAGTGGTCAGCTGTGTCGAGTGCTACACGCCGCTACTGCTGTATCAGCTCGTCCTGCGACAGCTGTCAGGTGAGGAATACGGTCAGCTGGGAGTCCAGCGGGCGCAGAGGGTCGGGGGACAACTCTCAGGATAGATACTGGCTTTGTTACGAGTCAATGCGACACAAGGGGGAGGGGGGTCAACTGGCCGGGAGGAGAGCGGACCAGGCGGTCCGGCCTGGAAATGTTTCGGTCTGAAAAATTGTCACCGAATGTTATACTTGTGAGCATCTAGCTCGCTTTTTCGAAACATTTGGTGCTTACAGTCATAGGGTTTAAGTTGCCGTTCTTATGTGCCTTCTCAGCTACCGTCTTTGATCAGTCTTGTTTAAAATATACGTGGTTATTGGAGCTTGAATGACTGGATCTCAGTCTGAACAAACGTTTTCGTCCTGGTTTGTCTCGTTTACTGTATCGTCAGAATTTTCACGTGCCATAAATACAAGCGTAACAAAGTGCCAAATCGGTACATACACAATTTATTTCGTATTTCGCACATTCATCCACAATTTCACTTCACACTTGCACCAAGAACACATCGATATCAAATAGCCAGAGGATGGCCCGCGCTCCTGCCACACAGAGCACCACACGGGCCGGCATAGTGCCGAGCACACAGCGTTTGAACTCTGAGAGCGCGCACGAGAGCCGGCCGGCCTGCAGCTCCGAGTCGCAGCTATCCGTGTCGTCACAGCCGCCGCCGCCTCCTCCGCTGGGTCCGGGCCACAGCCAGTCCGGCCAGCGGCCGGCCGGAGTGCACGGGTCCACCGGCTCTGGCTCGCACGGGTCGCGTGCGCAGCAGTCGCAGCAGCCGCCCGGGCACAGACAGGCGCCGCGCCGACTCCGTTTCCGACACCGGCCCATCACTGGCTGCAGGTGGTGGCTGGTGGTTGACGACTAGAGGTTTCTTGATGGCCAGTGAATACTAGGATTACGTTGTATGGGTAGCTGATGGATGTGTCGTTTTTAATGATAGTTTTGTTGGATGCTTGAATAGAGTAAAACCTTCAGTGCTGATCTTCGGCAGTCGTTCGTTTTGTATTGATCCGTCTTCAACAATTCATAACATATGCTGAATTAGTTTTTAATCGTTTCGTTTCGAACACCTCTTTGCTCTCATCGGCGTCGCGCACATTTTGGAGCTCAACTGAATTTTAGTAGATCAATTTCTCACACAATATACAGTGCGTGACTTTTCGTCTTGGCGTCTCCTACGTTGGAATGGGATATCATGGCCATGATTGACCTTGGCAGTGGGCGGTTGTACGGGCGGTACAGGCCAGGCTGATATGAAGCGTAGTGTGAGCTCAAAGACGTCACCACAGCTGATCTCGTATTTAAGAAATGTATGTTTGGGTGGAACGTGACGCGCGTAGTGTGGCTTGTATTCGTTTTGCACAGTACACACTCGTATTTGAATTTCGGAAATCGGGCCAGCATCGGAGACAAGGAGGGCTTGCGTCACTTGCGTTATTGATTATACCCACCCTGTTGCAGTCTCCGTACGATGGTACAGCTACTGTTGTGTGCCCTGTTGCGATGGCGCTACTGTTGTTTGCCCGTTGCGGTCGCCAGTCTCCATGCCGCGGTGCTACTGTTGTGTGTTCTGATGCAGTCTCCGTTCCGTGATGTTAGTCTGTGCTACTGTTTTGTGCAATGTTGCAGTCTCCATACCGCGGTGCTACTGTTGTGTGTTCTGTCTCCGTCCCGTGGTGCTACTGTTGTGTGTTTAAATGCAGTCTCTATTCGTGGTGCTACTGTTGTGTGTATTGCTGCAGTCTCTATGTCGCAGTCTCTACATATGTATGTTCTGATGCAGTCTCCGTCCCGTGCTGTCAGTGCTGTGTGCTCTGTTGTAGTCTCCATACCGTTGTGCTACTGTAGTGTGTTTTGTTGCTGTCTCCGTCCCGTGTTGTTAGTGTTATGTGTTCTGTTGCAGTCTCCATACCGTGGTGCTACTGTTGTATGTTCTGACGCAGTCTCCGTCCCGTGGTGCTACTGTTGTATTTTTAAATACAGTCTATGTCGTGGTGCTACTGTTGTGTGCAATGTTGCAGTCTCCATACTGCGGTGTTACTGTTATGTGTACTGATGCGGTCTCCGTACCGTGTTGTTAGTGTAGTGTGCTCTGTTGTAGTCTCCACACCGTGGTGTTACTGTTGTGTGTTGTGCTGCGATGAGCTATTTTAGGGGTTGCTAAAAATTGTGTGCTTTTCTGATACCATCGCTGCGTTTCGGTTGTATGCAAGACTTAACATTTGTTATATTGCTTTTATATCTTTTGCAGACACAGAGAGAAAATGTGATGGAATCAGCAGCTTCGTGACCGCATTACAAGCCATCGGCACTGAACGGCCCGACGAGAATATAGCTATAGTGAGTGGCCGAAAGCAGTTATACGTTCTGAGGCTTCGGAACGATATGCCGTTTTGGCTTTGCAGTAGTCTGCCGTTCTTTTACACCGAATGTTGTTCTGTGTCTCTGACTCTATTTTGCGGCACCATTGAGCCGTGACTCATTGAGTGTTCACTGTCCCGTCAGGTGCTGGAGGGTGCCGAGAGGCTCCGTGACCTGGACGAGGGCGTGCTCTCGTCCCTGCTGCGACTACAGGAGCTCACCGGCCGCCCAGTCTGTCTCCTGCTCACCTCCAACCTGGTGTGGGATAAGTTCCAGACGCCGGGCGGTCTGCCGCAGCCACTGCTCGTCCATTTCCCGCAGTATAGCCGCGGTGAGACACGAGAGGGCAGAGGAGGTGTGTCGAACAGGCTGTGGTTGCATCACACAGACCAGTGATACTGGGGGAATTCAACCTGTGTTGTGGAAGCTGATATGCTGGTTTAAAAAATGTGTCGATTAAAAAACTAGCTTTATAGTTCTATAGTTTAATTGGCACGGTATTTGTTATTTAACGCTAGATGTGCGTCACTGACAGTCACTCGATTTCAACTGAATTATTTGTGCGTATTATTGTTCCACTTGCCAGGTCCGCAACATATTTGCCCCGCCATTGCCCCGCCGTGACTGATAGTTGCGTTCTCTGCCGACAGAGGCGCTGCAGTCGATCCTGGCGCTGGACCGGCCGTCAGACGTGGACGAACAATTCTACTCGGGCTACCTGAACCTCATCCTGTCCGTGTTCGTGGTGCCGTGCCGCAACGTGCGCGAGCTGCGCCACCTGGCGCGCGCCAGTCTGGCGCACTACCGGGCGCCAGTGCTTTCTGGCGAGGTGGCGCCCACCGACCTCCGCCGGCTCTGGCGGCACGTGGAGCCGCACCTGCGGGCGGCGCTGCGCTCCGTCTACCTGCGCGAGGCGGATAGCGCCCAGTGGCTGCGCACTCAGACTCAGCTACCCGCGGCGGCCGTCCAGCCGAGCTCGCACGACCAGCCGGGGATACTGGACGCCGCCGACCACCAGCGACTCAACACGGAGCTACCGTTCTACTCGAAATTCCTCCTGATTGCCGCCTATCTGGCCTCGTACAACCCGGCCAAGTCGGATCGGCGATTCTTTGTCAAACGCACCGGGAAGGGCGCTGGTCGACTGAAGGCTCGCCCGCCCGCCGGCGCGCGCGTGTCGGCTCTCCTAACCGGACCGAGAGCGTTCCCTCTAGACAGACTGCTGGCTATCTTCTATGTGATCGTGGAGGACCGTGTAGCTCCTACAGCCAGTATCTACTCTCAGGTGTCATCGCTGGTCACCCTGCGCATGCTCACAAGGCTCGGTGGGAGCGACAATCTGGACTCTGCCAAGTACAAGTGTCTAGTGAGCTTCGACACGGTCAAGTCGATCGCCAAGACGGTGAATTTCGAGGTGGAGTGGTACTTGTATGACTTTGTTTAAATTTTTGCTTGAAAAGCACGACTTTGATGTTTGGCTCGGTGTGGTATTCAGTGCCAATGCTTCGGAAGTGGCATGTGTAAAAAAGTGTGTCAATTTTCCAATGGCGCGCTGTCTCAGGAGACTCATTTGCCGTCCTGGGCTTCGCCGCAATGTTGTGTTGTGACTTGTGTCGCGATATCGTGGTGGCTGACGGGTTGTGATCTCGTGTTTGAGCTGCATGGGTGCGCCCTGTGATACTGCTGATGCCATACGGTCTGATTTGCCTCATCATGTTTCGGCATCTGTTTCTCATTACCTCACGATAGTCGGACGCGTCTCTCGATGCTGTTGTCGACTGCTCAGGCAGTGGAAGTGAGTGATGTTCCTTGGATCCCTTCGCTGTGATCCTGATGTCTAGCTATCGTTGAAGTAAAACAGTTAGTGTTTCTTGCCCAGTCGTGCTATCTCGGATGTTTGCGAGTCCTTTGGAGCGACACAAGCACGTTGCCCAATATTTATCGCACGATGAACTTGCGCTGTGCGTGTCCAAGTGTTTGTCGTGGCCCAGAATTGTCATCATCTGACAAATACAAACGCCTTTTTTACTCTTTTTTCATGCGAGAAACGTCTTGGGTGTGTTCCCATCTACACTATATGCAAACGCTTGCATTGCTGGGGAGTGTTTATAGTGATAAAGTGGGGCGCTAGGATGGCGGCACAGCACAGACATTCCAAAAACTGGACCTCTGACTTAAACTGCTCTCTCAAACAGAGTACTTTTATTCATTGACACATTACATACGCAAGCCAGCATACATATTCATTTTCACAATACACGTGAGATAGTAAGTAAATCGTATATCGCCGTGGGGAAGTCTCTAAGACTTCCTGCGGCGCTGTAATGACTCCCCGAAAGACTGCCAGACGGGTCAGAACCCAGAACCCATGAGGGCTGAGGCCCGGTCGGCGAGGGGGGGGGGCGGGCACACCAGTGGTGACCGCTTCGGCACCAGGAGCAAAGGGCGGTGACCATCCGTCGGAGGTCACTGACGAGATCCACAAGGCGTGCCTCCCGCAGACGGTGCGCCGAAACGTCGAGTGTCCGCCGCCTCAGAGCAGGGCTGTTCATGGGTAGGATGACTGCGGGGGTAGGTGGTGCTCGACAAGACTAATATGTCACGGGGCCAAAATAAGATCAGTGAAGAGGGCGACACGACATATTACGCTGCCATTCCCCGAACATTCGCGTGTTCAGAGGACTACCAGACTCTTCCACCCGATTCAATTACTTCAATCTGAAGACATCTATCCGAAAAATAACGACTTCCTCGGCTGCGCGTAGCCTCGAGTCTCGGTCGGCCCATGGCGTCAATGTCCCGGACCCTTAACCTCGCATATTCCACCGCAGCTCGCTGTCCACCACTGTCAACACATCTCGTTTCAACCCGCTGTTCCGGACCGAAAATCTCCACTCTCAGTCTGTCTGCCTATAGACGGCATCACCGCGAGCCAGCCGTCGTGCCACTCGAATACACACGCCTCAATAGCGTCACTGACTCTAGTTGGTTCACTTATCAACTATCACTCCAACCTGAGCATCCTCAGCTTCAGCAGTGTCGGTCACCATCGGCACTCATCACACAGAATAGCCTCCGCTGTTCTTCATTCTCATCCCTCCGTGTCCTTCCGTGACCTGTCCACTTAGTGGTCTAATGTATAACCATCTGTCTTTATTCACGCCGCCGGTCCAACTGAGGAACTTCAATCGTCCAGAGCGCCGCTGGCCAGGTCTGTCATGCGCGGGTAGCGAACCTTTTTCTGATCGAGCTGACCCTGCGCCCACAGCACCAGTTTCAGGAGCGTCTCCAGTCGGGTGGTCGGGTCGGCGGAGCTCTCCAGACGCAGAATGGCCGCGTTCAGCTCACTGGCCACCTGGTGACGAAACGGGATGAGTTAAAGTAGGCATAGTAAATCCTCACCTCAGACAATCCTCTAAGTCAAAGTGACTAAGTGCAACAAAAAATGCTTAAAAACTTAAAACGAACAAAGCCATCGAAAGTGTTTTGAATCACAGGCCAAAAAAGGCTACCGCTTACTGAAGAAAAAAAAACAACAACATACAATTATGTGATGTCGAACACCACTATCAAATTACCCAAATTTCAAGTCCGATTCAGCTCAGACCACCCCACTATTCCATCCGTTTCCACCTTCCACGTACCACCAGCCGTCCCCACATCCTCCCGCTCACCTTCTGCCTGTGTGACGAATTGAGCAGGTCCCCGAACGGAGAGTTGGCCGGGTCCTCGAACGCCAGCAGCGCCAGCGTGCGCTCCAGCTCAGCCAGCACCTCCGTGTTCTCCTCGCCCCTCTCTGCCAGACTCTGCTGCGCGAACGCCAGCGCCTCCTCGATGCGTCCGGCGCGGATGAGCTCGATGAGGTGCTGCTGCTGCAGGTGGAAGTAGAGATAGCGGTCCGAATCGAGCAGCTCCGGGTGCAGCTTGTTCACCACGTCCGTGGCGTCCGAAATACGCCCCTCGCGAATCGCGTCACGGATCCTGGACGATGGGAGAAGTGGGAGGGAGTGTTAGCATTGCATCTGTCACACGGTTACCTCATCTATGATTTTCTGTACAAAGCGAGTCAGCTCTTTGGTGATCACTTATTTTGCGGTCACTCAGGCGAATAGAATCCGAAGACAAAAACCAAAACGGTAGATATAATGACACCAAACCTTCCACAGAAATGGAACATTTTGCTGCTAGTTTTGTTTTCACTTTCTATTGTGCCTTTACGGTTCCTTATATGTTCCGAAAGACCTCTACATTATATCCTAGGATCTAGTATGACCAGCAGGCGGCGGCATGATGTCGACAATCATCGTCAGAACACCTGCTTACTTGATTCTGTCATCGAGCGAGGAGAGATTGACGCCAGCTGATACGCCCGACTCCTGCGAAAACTTCTCTGCTGCGTCCTTAAAACCCTCTGAAAATACAACGGGGGAACACACTTCGTCAGTTATAGGGTAAAACGGAAACTGTTAGAACGCAAAAAAAAGAACGCTGCAACAGACGGTGGGGAGATATCTTAATTAAAATCAACTGGATGAATGGATAGTGAATGAACGAACGGACGAACGAACGAACGAACGAACGAACGAATGAATTAATTAATTAATGAATGGACTTGTTTAACATTCTAAGCATACAACATAATATCGAAGGACTGTAGACAACTGCTAACAATTTATTCTACCGTCAACTCTTCACTATATCGATATTTAACTAATGTCCGACCACGAACTAAGTACTATCTATTGCAGGCGTTCAATGTGCAACTGTGCGAGAAGGAAGCGGCGTCGTCTCACCGGTGACGAGGTAGTTCATGATGAGCCGGTTCATGTCTGTGCGACTGACATGCAGCCGCTCCAGCCGGCCGGCCCACTCCTCCTTGGAGATGCCGCTGCCCTCCGCTCCGCCGTGCTTACTCATCCTGCTGTTCGAGGGGGAGGGGAGGGGGCAGAAGGTGGGACGGGTCACAAGCAGCCCGACGTCCTGCTAGCAAGGCCTGGCACGCTACATTCTTGCACGCGACTGGGAAGCGAGGTACCGTTCAGCTTTTGGTTGCGATGGATCAGGGATGAAATAGTGTCTTCAACGATAGGATAAGGGCGATAAGCTGTCCAAAGTTCACGCAGGAAATGATAAGTATGCACATTTCTCTGATAGTCACACCACCAGCACAGTGCTAAGCAGAGGATGCTGGATCCATACACTCATGAGTCAATTAGTGAGAAGCTAGAAGTTATAAATCATCGCCCATAGCATGAACAAGAAGTTACAGTAACTATAGCACATAGCTGCAAGTTTTTGAACAGGGAAATGCCAACAACTGCTATACATAGATGATGATAAAAGCAAGTGCCCATGAAAGTCAGGAGAGCTAGCTTAAAAGGGGTAAATTAACACCAAAATAAAGAAGGTATCTAAAACACATCATGTTCATCATAAAAACAAAACATAAATTTCGTTTTTCATGCAACATTATTGCCACAGCAGTGAGCAGTTTCTCATAACTTGATTTTTTTTTCAAGAGGACTAATTGATGACTCACCTATTTCTTTCCATTGTAAAAATTCCTTCAGCAAAAGTGCAATAAATGCTGGTATTTAGGTAAATAGAAAGACACCAACTTCAGTGTGATGTTTTCCACATCAGTATCTGCAGAAGGAAATAAATTAATCAATATTAAGATGCAACTAAGACATGTTCAGTCAGGTTTCATAAAAATCCAGGCTTACTGATATTAGATAAATGCATAGAATGGCAGGGAAAGTGACTTCATTTAATAAAGGAATTATAGAAATTGGTAATGCTGACAAATACATTACTCAGCCTGAATCATGTTATAAAAATATTTTGACACATATCATGGAATCATGCACTATATAGTTATTCTGAAAAAAATATTGCTTCGTGAAAATACTTTAGGGCAATCAGAAACTCCAAATTTTGGTGAGAAACTTCAGTAGTGGGATGATGTTCAGTAGCCCTCAGTAGAAGAATGTTGTTTTGATAGCAACAGAGCAGTTAAATTTACAGGTTATGGGGTAGCAACAGAAAGCCCAGGCTGTTACTCACGGTACTTTGGCAATCACTATTAGATGCTTCTGGCAAGGGAGGTCTGCATTTGATTGGGACTAACACAGCCAAATACATTGAGTGGAACAGACCATGTCATTGTCATCAGACCATGTCATCATGTCATTGCCGTTTATGTGGGCACACTATGGCCAAACTTGGTTTTTGGGTTCTGTCATGGTCAAGAAACTTCAAATTAGTGCATTCATTATCAGACAATGTCTAAAATGTGGGCGCTGTTCGGTCCCGTTTTTATCAGCCAGCTGTGAGTATGCTGCTGTTTCTTAGCTCCTCATTGGTCAAATTCACATGGCCTATTCATTTGACCAATGAGAGGACACGAAGCACCAGCAATAACTTCCTTATATGGGAAAACCGACAGCATGCTGATAAAAACAGCAAGGGTTCAGACTTCATATAACAGGCTGTACTTGGGTTGGGTAAGGCTGGGGCTGGTATTTACTGTTTAGGCAGGCTTGAGCCGTGCCTACCGACCGTGCCTACAGCATTATTACTTAGAGACAATTTTCAAGCATTAGTAATTAGACCAAAATAAGACAGCTCAGGGTATATTGAGTGAAAGACAGCTAGCCCATTCAAACACACGAATAAAATATATGTAACAAAGAACTCGCTAAGAACATCGAAACGCACCATCGCATTAGCATTATCACACATTTCGAGAGTATTCATTGTCTGTTTATTGATGACCTCGATGTGCTTTCAGAGAGCGGTACCCACGCAAAAGTCGCCATTCATTTGCCCATTTGCGCTCGTGTGCACTATCAACATTGCAAGCGAAAAAGAATATAGACTTAAGTTTGGTATACTGTATATTGATAAAAAATAATTTTATATGACGTCACAAATAAAATAGCTGTTTTGTTATACAGCCTGGAAATGTTATCTGATAAGATGTTTAAATTACTTTTCTGTCATTAATAGCCTCGAAAAAACATCAATGTTGTCCTAGGTCCTAGTCACACTTTTTGGTATATAGAATAAAAGCCCATTAAAGTAACAAACGCCAACTCAGTGCACATTTTGTATTGACGTCAGCAAATTTACTGAAAAGATACTAAGCCTCATACAGCTCGTGAAGCTGTTCCATGCGTCGCATTTGTCGACCAGCATCGAGGGCCGACCGTCGTGGCGGGGTAAATTGAAATAGGAATTCAAATTGAAATAAGAGCTTTTTCCAATTGGTATATTATCTTTTTAATTTTTGAATAAGTTTCTGGGAGGATTAAGCTTCGGACAAGCGTTTCCGGTTAACAGGATTAATGAGTCATTTAAATGAAGGGTGCCAAAGCTAGAGGGCCTGCAGACATTCTGATGCACACTGACTCAGACTCCACTCAATTTTAAGATTTGCAATGAAGCATTAGTTTTATTTTCAATGAATAATTGCAGCGGTTTTTATTTATTCGATAAAGCTAAAGCGACGCTAGCATTAGGGTCCATTGGTCTCCAATCTCCATTTTCGCTGTTTGGTTTCTGTTTGATGAATTCAGTTCCGTGTTTCATGTCATTAAGTTTGTCTCAATTCTTGTCACAAACACACTGCTTGTAGGTACCTGATTGGTGATCGCTTCTGCGTTGCGGTGCAGTGATCGCTTCTGTCACACTCTGTCACTCAAATCTATAAGTGAATTGAATCTCAATTGGTAGAGAAGATGTCACCTCAGATTAGATGGTATATGTCAAGTTTAGGTCCTAACTACAATTGTGGCGCTTTTGATACAAATATGAAACAGCAAAAATTTTAGGTTTTAGGTTAGGTTAGGTTGTAGGTTTGTAGGTTTTAGGTTGTAGGTAGGTAGGTTTGTAGGTTAGGTTAGGTTAGGGTAGGTTTGTAGGTGGTAGGTTGGTAGGTTATAGGTAAGTAGGTAAGGTTAGGTCAGGTTTGATTATGTTTTTTTTCTTTTATTTGCAAGACATATGAGTATCATTTTTGGATTCAGAATGTCAAATAATGTAAAAATATGAAAAATTTATCAATGAAATCTTCTTAGGACTTAAACTTGACATTTACTGATTAGATCATACTTTTGCACCCTATGCTCAAAACTGAATAAAAACCACACCATACATAATACATATTGTCTCCAAACCATACATCAACCTAGAAAATTGTTTGAAACATCATTAAATGCAAAAAATCAGGCACACTTCAAGCTGAAATAATGGGACCTAATCTAACCTGACCCTTACCTAACCTTACCTGACTCAATGTGTGGTTGGCTGTAACTTATAAATCTTTTATGTAAAGAGTATTGTAAATATAAATATATGGTCTCATTTTCGACCTTTGAAGGATGTGCTCTTTCTTTTCCTGTTTTTGTTTTGTGCGTTTTCATTTTTGAAATGGTGGAATTGGAGGAACTCACCTCACCCCATGATTCAGAACCTGAAAATGTTGACAATTCTTATTTTTAATATCATGTAACTGATGACCTGCTGAACAAAATTTAGATGAGCTGAAATCTGAATGATATTGCCTGCACAATCATCCTGGAAGGTCACTCATGGCCATAATGTATCTTATCTTTTGTTGGTTTAAGTTAAGCTCATGCCTTTGGCTGTTGTTCTTGTTTTATCATGCCTAGCACTTTGTTTTACTGTTACATCGGTATGCTATATAGTATATACCCTGCAGTGTCTACTGCCTGGTACCTAATCATATCCCTGAATGTTTCTTTTGCAGGACTTCAGCACCATGGACGACGACTGGGATGCTGAAGTTTCCAATGGTCCTGTCCAGCAGGCTCCCCAGTATCAGCCGCCAGCAGGTCCCCAGGTCTGGGTGGGTCGGGGCCGCGGTCAGGCCTGGGCACCTAAAGAGGCAGCTCCGGCATGGGGAGCACAGAACTCGGGACAAAGCTGGGGCGATCAGAACTCCAACCAGAGCTGGGGCGCCCAGAACTCCGGCCAGAGCTGGGGAGCTCCGAATGGCGCCCAGGACGCCGGCGGTTGGCGCGGCCGGGGCGGCGGCAGAGGCGGTCGGGGCGGCGGCGGCCGCAGTGACGCGCCCAACTGGCGCGGCGGAGGTGGCGGCGGGGACGGGGGCGGCCGGCCGCCGCCGCAGCCGACCGGTCTCCACATGATGGTGAACTCCTCGGATGTGAGCCGCATCATCGGACGGGCCGGCTCCAACATCCGCGAACTGGAAAACAACTCCGGAGCCAAGATCAGGGTAAGTTCAACTTGTGCCTTACGGAGCAGACAGTCCGTGTAGCCTCGTCAGCGTCTCACTGCGTAACTGGACCGTTAGTTTTGCCAAGATACGAAACTGTCTATCGATTCCTTAAATGATTTATTTTTTCCTCGTTCTTTCGTGGGTAGATTTTTCAGTTTTTTTTTTTACGATGGTCTTTGTCTATTTGCCGATCTTGTACCTTGATACATATTCCCCCCAACGACAACATATGATGGTTCCCGTCTGATTCCCCCCCCCCCCATCCCATCTCAGGTCGTAAGGGACGCCGGCGGCCCTCACGAGGCGCGTGTCGACTTCAGCGGCGACCCAGAGTGCCAGGAGCGTGCCAAGCTTCTCGTCGAGCAGTTTCTCATCGACTTCGACGCCAACCCGCGCCCGGCCGGTCGTCGGCCTGGCCGCAGTCCGTCGCCGGTACCTCGCAAACCGTACTCTGGTGACACTTTGCTCCTTGGCGGCCCAGCGGCGCCGCCGGCTCCCACGTTCAGCCTGAAGCTGGCCCTGGAGATGCAGGCTGAGGGCGACAAAGAGCGCTGGAGCAAGCTGCCGCCGCTGCTCAAGGATTTCTACGAGGAGGATCCGACGGTGGCTACCATGCCTGAGGATGAGGTGGCTCAGCTGCGCGCTGAGATGAACGACGTCCACGTGAGCTGCGACGAGGGTGCCAAGAACGTGCGTTTCCTGAACCCGGTGAGCACGTTCGACCAGGCGTTCGCCCCGTACCCGGAGATTCTGGACGAACTGAAGCGCGTGGGTTTCGAGAAGCCGACGCCGATCCAGTCGCAGGGTTGGCCGGTGCTGCTCTCCGGCCAGGATCTGATCGGCATCGCTCAGACGGGCTCCGGGAAGACGCTGGCCTTCCTGCTGCCGGCGCTGATCCACACGGATCGGCAGCCGGTGCCCCGCGAGGACCGCGGCGGTCCCAACGTGCTCGTCCTGGCGCCCACCCGCGAGCTGGCGCTCCAAACCGAGCGGGAGGTGCAGCGGTAAGCCAACTGATGGGGGAGGGGCGCACTTCGGCATTCGCTGACTGGTTGGGAGCTGTCTCATGAGTACTGATCTTGAATTTTGCTAGATTTAGTGCATTTCATGATACGATGCAGTACAATGTCACTTAAACGTTATATTCATGGTTCGAATTTTCTTGCAACTTTGATATATTTGTATGCTTGAGCTAGTTACTTTGATTGATAATCGTTTATCTGAAATTCGTCAAAAGTCCCTCGCAGTGAGCGTAGGCTTTCCTCGACCGCCTGTCAATATTATACTATTCAGTTTAAGTCAGTTTACACTATATTAGCTTATGCTGACGGCCGCCGCCCTTTGCCAGGTACAACTACAAGGGTATCCGCAGCGTGTGTGTGTACGGCGGCGGCGACCGGCGACAACAGGTCAAGGCCGTCTGCAAGGGAGTCGAGATCATCATCGCCACACCGGGACGTCTGAACGACCTGGTACAGGCCGGTACGTCGCTGCGCCGCGGCCCGCGTCTGGGGTTTCGTCTGGGGTGTCAGTACTCTAAGAGTAGTTGCCGTGCTACCAAGCCTTTGCTCTGTGTTTGCGATTTATAGATGATCTGAAACTTGAAAGGTTCAGTTTCCCTCAATCCACACTGTGTTCTGACCTATTTTGCTTGATTCGCCCGTGACTCCTGTCTCTCCGAGGTGTCCAACTTATTTGCGGCTCACCTCTCAGGTTTTATCGACGTGACATTTCCCCGCTTTCCTGTCATCAGTCTGCGCTAACGGCCATGTCTGCCCTCTGATTTCACGGTCGCAGCGTCCTGCCCTCGGTTTTAAAGGGACTATCTCACCTTTAACCCGCGCGGGGCTGGGGTCTCCAGCCGAACGCGCGGGGCTGGGGGGGGGGGGGGGGTAAATTTTACCCCCCCTGTTATCTCCCGAACTAATGGTCCGATTTGGAAAATTCAAACGCCAATCGAAAGCTCTCACATGTACTTAATTTAAAGTTTGAGGTCAAGGTCAAGGTCAGGTCAAGGGTACAAATTGCAAGTTTCTACAGTATCGGCCTTGCACCGTAGTTGCCGAAGAATGGAGTCATGGACTGAGACTGATCGCCCAAAACGTGTTCTTAGGCTACCAAGACAATATTCGTTGCATACAATATCATTCAGAGGTCAAGGTCAAGGTCAGGTCAGGTCAGGTCAGGTCACCAAAAAACAAAATATAGAAAAGGGCATGTGCGACACATGTTTTATGGGTCTTTTTACTCATAGAATTCAATAGGCACACTCAATAAGTGATATGGACCACCTCTGGATGAATTTCAGGTCGAGGTCAGGTCAAGGTCAGGTCAAGTGAGGTCAAATTTTGAAGTTGGTTGTTAAGGCTTAAAAAGGTGTCTATCTGATGCAGTTTTTCACGGCGAATCGAATGGCGCTATTTTTGTTTCCGTACGAGGTCTAGAACTTCCAAAAAAGTCATTTTTCAAAAATTTTGTGTGTCGTGACGTCATAAAATTTTAAATAACTCCCACATTTTTGAACCGATTCTTCTAAAATTTGGTATGTAGGTGCACATAGACTGCTTCTCTTACATATATTCCGGTTTTTTCGATAGACTCAAAATTTTGGATTTTATAATGATTTTCCCAAAAAAGTCAGTTTTTTGAAAAAATTTAGGCCAAAATCCAAAATTTTCAAAAAACCGAGATAGCCATTTGATAGACAAAGTAAAATTACGTATAACCTTTTTTGTTACGTCTTGATTCCTTTAAAAATGAAGATGTTAGCGGCGTTTGAACTTTTGCCGTTTTTGAGGCGAAAATGGCGAACATGACGTCACTAAAACGTCAATTTCTCAAAAATTTTCCGACGGATTTCGCTCAAATTTTCAGGGAACGTGTCAAATTGATGTAAGAAAGGGTACTGAAAGTTTGGCGGCGCTGCGCGCCGCCGTTTTTGAGATATCGCAAAAATTCGCGAGGGGGGGTAAAATTTACCCCCCCCCCCAGCCCCGCGCGGGTTAACATGGGGTTTGAGTTGAGATAGCCAAGTTTGCTGCGAGGTTCAGAAACCACTATCTATCTAGGCCCTATCTTCAACATGGAGCGACCGTTAGTGTGACGTCACCTCGTTTAGTCATTCTGATTTAAATGGGTTTGTTCGTTGAAAAATCGCTTAAAACTTGGTCTGAACTTTGTTGTGGTGCCTACAGCGTAAAAAGAATCAGCTTTATGACAGTAATGTGGCCTGGGGAAGGAGGTAATTTTGGGCTGTGACGTCACATATTTGAAAGTTTGTGCTTGGAATATGGGAAGCCTAAGATGTTTAATGAAAAATAAATGCCAGAACCGTGTTCCTGGTCATCCAATCTATAAAGTCGGGCACAATTTAACTGGTTTTAACAACATTTTAGAAGGTGGGATAGTCCCTTTAACTAGCATGACTTTGGTGCCGTCCTTGGATCTCACTAATGCTGCCTCCTTTTGCCCTCTGGTTTCACTGACGTTGAGTTAGTCTACCCTCGAGTTTCACTTATATGACGTGCGTGCCTTCAGTTACGTTTCACTGACGCTACGTTCTACCGTCAGGTTTCACTGACGTGGCGTTCTACCCTCAGGTTTCACTCATATGACGTGCATGCCTTCAGTTACGTTTCACTGACGTGGCGTTCTACCGTCAGGTTTCATCGACGTCAGCTCGGTGACGTACCTGGTTCTGGACGAGGCCGACCGCATGCTCGACATGGGCTTCGAGCCAGAGATCCGGAAGGTGCTGCTGGACATTCGGCCCGACCGACAGACCGTCATGACCAGGTGAGTCGGCAGAGGGTGAGCGTTTCCACAGCGCGGTCGCTTTGGGGGAGGGCTGAAAGTTGCTCAATACGTAGGATGGCTGGCGTTGAAAACGAATGGTCGTGACAGGGCCTTGGTTGTGGCGCTCAACCGATTGATTCGCGATCTTTCACCCAGCATTGGTTGACTTTGACTTTCGTGAGGAATTCGTGATCGGGTGAGCTGATAAATCCTTGAATTTGAAGCTTGAACTGAGTTGGTAAATTTCTACCTCTGACCTGACCTTGCCCCCATAGACGCAACTCCTCTCCGCTTCTTTCGTGCTCCCCACGTGTTTTTGCTAGCCGCCTGTGACACGTGTTTCGTGCTGCGCAGCGCCACGTGGCCGATCGACGTGCGCCGAATCGCCGACAAATACATGTCGTCGCCAATCCACGTGGTGGTGGGCACACTGGACCTGAGAGCGTGCCGCACCGTCGAGCAGGTCGTGCTCTTCTGCAGAGACGAGGAGGAAAAGAAAGAGCGGGTGAGTGCGGGGTGCTCGATGCTCATCCCTTTCCTCCACTCAGAGGATCGGGCGTAGAGTTGCAAAATTTCCCTACCGCACTACCGGCATGCCGGTAATTTTTCACTACCGCAGGTTTTTCCGTGGTATTTGGCATGTCCTGCCGGTAGCATGCCGGTATTTTTGATTTTGCATAAAAAATCAGCATATGATTTAAACTTTGGACACTAAGAGGCTATTGAATGTAATAACAGCAATCTTAGCCACTGCAAAATACATTTTGTGGTAGAAGTTCCATTGCTAAGGGTAATTGTACACATGAACCTCAGCACTTAACAGCTCTGCTTTGGCTCTAATAAGAATTGTCAAGAATCTACTGTGGTCTATCAAAGGAAGAATACTCATTCATGTTGCAAAAGCACAACCAATTAGTAAGTCTAATGGTAGGTAATAGGTATAATACAATAAAATAAATTAATGTTAATGGCAACATTCCCTAGGCAAAAGGCAGAATCAAAACAACACAAAACACATTGTTTGGAAACTGGCCTTGAGTCCTGAGATGTGGTCTGAGATACTCTACAAAGAATTTGACACTGAAAATCCAGCTGAAAAGGCAGGTGTTAGGAAGCCCTGAGCCTAACTTTGGTCCCAAAATGAAATGAAAATGAATTAAACTGGCATTTTGTTTTATCTTTACAAGAAAACACAACATGCAGACGAAATGAATACAAAGTGGCGCAATATGATCAGCTGATCAAGCAACCAAGGATTGACTTCTAAGATCCTCTGTCCCCTAAAAAAAGGATGTAAGCTGATGACGTAATATTTATTCATATGCCCTTTTGGTCGAATTACTCAAGAGAAGTGGATTTTCTTGTAGTGAATAACACTCACAGTTTCGATTTTATTGGAATTTTTTATCGTGTTGGATGATTTTTATCAATAAAATCATTCAGGAGGCAGTAGTTTGCAGTCCTAAAACTTTTTTTTGCAGTGTTTTAATCAGCTGGTTAAAAACTGTGTTATGGCGCATCTGTTTCGAAATCCTTTATAACCTCGTGTTTGTTCCCACGTTTGAGATGGGAGAGGATATTATATCGTTTTTATACATATTATTTGGGGACTTCTCAGGACAAGTGAGCTATTGACACATATTTTTACATGATTCGTATCTTACTCACGAGCCAACAAGCCATGGCGGATAGGAAAAAGCAGATGTTGATCTCGCTTCCTCAGTTAGGAACATGGCCAAATCTGTAGTTTTTTATATTGTGATTTATGACTAGCTATAGTTCGTTTTAGGGTAATGTGGAGAATAAGAACGCTTGTGGTAAATGTGATTGCTGCTCACTGTACAGTCTCCAGAAACACATTTCAGTAATTCAAGTTCTTTTTGGCCTTGCTTTTTTGATGAATGTGTTAATATTTTTTGTAGGCAATACCTCTTTGATTACAGGTGATATTTTAACAGCTGTTAACTGGAATTGAGTTTCAAAATTGTAGTATTTGTGGGGCCAACTCAGTCAAAATCAGGCTGCTGGAGTTTTGACTGGACAATGGGTGGCTGCTGGGTGGGGCGGTTACTGAAATTGCCAAAATGTGGCATCTCATGTAGGGGTAAGCCAGAATCAAGAATGCAGGTTTTTTAGTATGCCGGTAATTTGGCGGTGTTTTTGCTTGGGGCGTGGTAACATGCCGGTATCCCAGAAAATTTTTGTGGGGCGGGGCGGTGCCGGTAGCAGCCCATTGGGAAAACTTTGCAACTCTAATCGGGCGGTTATTGTTCAAACACCCTGGCTTGACGGTAAAGCTACATAACTCAGCTGAAGTAATATCGGCGGAACACAAAAATCATAACCAGAGATGTATTTTCGGCTTGTTTGCTGTTGTTTCACTGCCATTCTCTGCCTGCCAGAATCGTATGGATGCACAATTTGCTGCGTTATCTGTAGGTTCTACTATTCATTTACCTATGCTTTATTTACAATTAGTGTTTGATCTGCTCTGTGTTCTTTAGTGCGTTTATGCAGCACATCATAATCTAACGCGCCTTTTCACAGCTGGACGAGTACCTGTACAATATGGGCCCCGAGGAGAAGATCATCGTGTTCTTCGGACGGAAGGCCAAGGCCAGCCAGCTGTCCATCGACTACGGTCAGTATAACCCGGTAGATGTGCGGGCCAGGCGCGCTAAACCGGCTGGCAGTGATGGGAATTCGGATTAGACATACAGGATCTTTTTTTCTTCCTTTTTATGCATTTTCAAGTTATGTATTTTGTTAATTCGGGTGTTGACTGTAGCCAGATCTGCGTTTATTCTCCGGTGTCCACGCTCCATAGTCCATATCCTGTCATTGACCGTCATTTAAATTTTGATAACTCTAACCTATCCGTCTACCTGGTCACTCGTCGAAAACGGATCCCAATATTTTAGTCCACGTCCATTCCCCTTCCCCCCCCCCATAAACCTCGTTCCACCCCCTCCCCTCCTCAACAACCCTAATCACCCGTCTAAAACCCGCTCCCACTACTACTACCCCTGATCCAGTCCGACAAGCTAATTCCCCTGGGCTGGTCCGACTGTATTATAACCCAGCTCTGCCGCCGCCCCTGCCTCCAGGTGTGAATGGCATCGACCTACAGTCGATCCACGGCGACCGGCCTCAGGAGGAGCGCGAAATCGCCATCGAAGACATGCAGACCGGATCGTGCCGCGTGCTGTTCGCCACAGACGTGGCGTCGCGCGGCATCGACATCCCGGATGTCACGTACGTAACTGAGAGGGGTGTGTCACGCAGTCGAAATAAGAGTGACACGGAGTTGTATTAATAAGTGTCACAAGGAGTTACGGCTAGACGGGGAGCGTTATGGTCGATGTTGTTCGGTGGAGGCGGTTGTGATGGTTGTAATGTTTATAGTTTCGCACAGGATGTGTTCCATTATCTGCGGCCTGGTGGAGGCTAGCGTGCGCTATGAGCGATAAGTCATGTGCTAGCATTTAGATCACAAGCTAGTTAGGTGTCATGGGTATTCGGATGTCATGGTAGGTATATCTCTTATCCAGACAACAGACTGGTGACATTCGACCACTTCCCCTCTCGGCAGACTCATCATCAACTTCGACTTCCCCCGTGAGATCGAGGACTACGTACACCGGGTGGGCCGGACAGGCCGCGCCGGCAAGTCGGGACGCGCCGTCACCCTGATGGTGCGCGAGGATTGGAGGCACGCTGCCGAGCTCATCGACATCCTGCAGAAAAACCAGGCGGTGAGCGACCCAGCACGAGATGGTGCAGTTGGAGGGAAGATTCAGATTCAGATTCAGATTTATTCAAAAGAAGTCCACTCACCATGGCTTTTCACTCTTTCACGTCAGTTACAAGTACAAAAAGGACGAATTTAGGCCACATTCACGTTCCACACGCATACCACTCATACATCAACTCACTCCGATCATCACTGAGGATCGACAGATCCGACGACCGCTCTGACAGCTCTACGGAACCCGGGCTCACAGGGATCTGCCCCTATACCGTTGAGCAGTGTCACGCCACGGTAACACATTCTCCGCCTACCGGATTCAGTGCGTATGTTGGGGCGGCTGAATAGATCGGCTTGTCTCGTTCTGTAGGTGTGCCTTTGGCTCGATCTCGGTCCAATAGTTCCACATAGGTACTCAGGCTGCTGGGTCACGATGACACTCGCCAGCGCACACGCGGTGTGGTAGTCGATCAGCTGCTCTACCTTGAGCCAACGGAGCCGCTGTATCTCACCGCTAATATGGTCGAAACGGCGCTTCCCTGTCACTACACGGGCACAGAAGTTGACAATCTTCTGTACACGGTCGCGCTGGGTGACTCCGCATGAGCCGTAGACGGATAGGCAGTATCGAACCACGGACAGGACGAGTGCCTCAACAATCACCTTCAGCGTCTGTTTTGGCATGACATGGCGCGCATGAGATAACCCTATCAATATGCCTGTACACTTTCTTGTGATGTATGTCACATGTGTCTCAAAGCTGAGGTGGCGATCAATGAACACACCGAGGTTTTTAACCTCTCTCGAGTCGGCTATAACATTGCCACAGAAGCGAACAACAACAGGCGGCAGCGTACGGAGCTTCGCGGGTGTTCCCAGCACAACCATCTGTGTCTTCTTGGTGTTCAACTTCATCCCGTTGTGACAGAACCAGTTGTACACATAGCTGAGTGCGTGTTCCATGCTGCTGATGATTCTCTGGATGTCACGCTTGCTGCCGGATACTAATAGCTGCGTATCGTCGGCATATTGTACAGTAGTGACGTCACTCGGCAGTCCAAGGCTCAAATCATTCGCAAACAGCATGTACATGATACAGCTAAGTGCACCGCCCTGGAACACACCGATGGTATTCTCCCTAGTACTAGATAGCTGATGCCGTCCCCCAATAGAGCTCACGCGGACTTGCTGGGTATGGCCGTACAAATAGCTTCGGAACCAGTCCGTATCAATGCCGTACAGGGTGAGCTTCGCTAACAGTGTGGCATGCGGCACAACATCGAAACATTTCGATAGATCGAGCAAAACTAGCACAGATATTTCGCCTCTATCCATGGCACAGAGTACTCGATCGGTAACGACGTGGAGTGCTGTCTCGGTCGACCGACACTTGCGATAACCGTGCTGGGCGTCCGCGAGAAGTGCATGCTGCTCTAAATAACCGGACAACTGACACTGGACTACGCGTCCTACTATCTTCATAATGGCCGGCAGCAGCGAAATAGGCCTCGTATCAGAAGGGTCGGCAGAGATTTTACCCTTTGGGATAGGAGTAACAAGTGCGTGTTTCCAACCACTAGGGACACAGCCGGATGAAAGACTGGAGTTAACTACATCAAGCAACGTGTGACTCAGTCCGGTGAAACACCTCTGCAACATGTGCACACTTATACCGTCGAGTCCGGTCGAGCTGGACGGCTTCATGCTCATCAGTGCAGAGTACAGTTCATCCATGCTAACTGGCCCGACACGGAAACTGCATGTTAGCACTCTGGGTAGCACTGTAGTTACAGGCGTCGCGGGCGCAGGTACGCTGGCAGAAGTGCTTGGACCGACAGTTACGTAATAGAAGGGTTTGGTGCGGCGGTCTCGTGGGTACTCACCACTCACGGTCAGTTTTATGGCCGAGTACTATGAAATATAGGGCATGTTTGTTCGTGAAATAGTGTCACAATGTTCGTGAGTCACGAGTTACGAGCGTTTGGTCCTGCACGACGAGTCAACAAAAATAAACAGACGGGCTCCCAGGTGCAATTGTTATATCGATCAATAACTGTGTTTAACAGCCCGGGAGCCGGTGGTGTGTTCAGCTCGATCTCACTGCGCTCGTTGTCTCGCTGCTCTCTGCCGGACCGCGCTGACGCCCTGTATCCGTCCTCAGGAGGTACCCGAGTGGCTGCAGGGCATGGCCGACCGGTTCGGCCGCATGAAGGAGCGCCGAGAGGCCGAGGGCGGCGGCGACCGGCGCGGGCGCGGCGGGTTCGGCGGCCGCTCCGGTGGAGGCCGGTCGGGCGGCAGGGACCGGCGCGGCGGCGGCATGTTCTAGGCGGCGCCGCGAGCGAGCCGGGCTTTCATAATAGGCCGATCTTGAATTCCACGCGCAGGGATTGGGAGAATGCTCGTGATGGTGTGTACAATGAGATTCGATTGTTTTTTATTACATGTGATGAGCGTTCCTATGTGAGCCTCGCAAGCCAAGAATACATGTTACTTGTTTTTTACTCTGTGCCATGCGTGCTTGACGGGGGTGGCCAATGGAATATCGATAGGTACTACATAATTACAGACCGGATAGGTTATCTCACAGTAAGGGTGGTGTTCTGAATGTTCCTACGCCACCATCTCGCATTGTGGCTGCTAGTCAGAGATGAGAATAGTCATTTCCTCTCGTCGTCCCCGGTTCTATGAAGGACTCCCGCCTTAGAAGGGGTTTGTAGTCTCCTCGTCAGGGGTCATTTTATAGCCAGGACGGCGTAGGTGCGCTTGACTCACAAGGGCACGAATGGAACCATTAATTTATCGTGGCCGCTCTGCGCTATGGGTCACGATCACGACTGACCCGGGCGACATTTCACGGGGCCGCCCAGGTCGACATTTGACGTATGTAGCCGACTGAAGTGAGACATACTGTACTGTGACATGAGCACATGGACCGATCGCACGGTAGCCCGTTGGGAAGGATTGCTGACGATCACGAGCGGGCTCGTTATGTGAGGTCAGGTCACGGCAGGGGTGTTATTGGCTACCTGATTCGGTGCATGGGTCGACCACGACCGCCGAGTTACAACAGGGTCATGGTAGTACCGTACGCCCGAGACGCATCACGTCAAAGATTCTGATCGGTATCCTGAACACGGATACCCTATTCTCGATTTTCGGAACCTGTGACATAATTAGGTCAATTTTGAAACCTTCAGCAATCACTTAACTATTTCATGCGATTCATTTATTATGTTCGCAGTCGCATTACACGTGCTTATTGAGTGCTTGATAGTTCACCAACAACCAGACGTTATAGGCGTAAAGGTACGCATACGCATCGCATATACGCATCCTGAAAGTTTCACAAGTTCAGAAAGCCATAACAGAGAGTATCGTAAAGTCGGCAAGTAGGTACTGACGTCTTTTTCGATCAACTCCCTGATTGGGGCACTGCGCTGTCTAAAAGCAAATTACCTGTCTCTGTGATCTACCAAAGTAGTATTGAGAAGAAAAAATAGCCATGGGTCTTCCTTTTTCTCTTGCTGGTAACGTAATCTGTTTTCTTATTGAAGTATTTGACATGGAATCTATTGGGATCCAACAAGAACGATTTACCGGGTGTTTTTCGATCTCGTGTATGTGGCGGATCATTGTAGGCACTCATTTGTGCCCACTGGAATCAGATACCAGTCCCCTGTCCTGTTTGCTTGCCGGAGTCGAGAAACGCGTAGCCGGTGGGGTCACCCATAACTATTGGTCCTGTTTTGATATTGTCTCACGAGTCGTCTTCTGCCGTCGAGCAGCTGTATTGCATCCCCGCATAGCACATACACCACTGTTCTGTTGACGCAATTTATTGATCCGGTACCAAACTGCCATGACACGAGACTGCACAAAACCTTTGGTACGATGACAGAATCCGCAAGGAAGGGGCGAAGAGCGGTACCGGGAGGTCACCGGAAGGACGGGCCCGTGGGACGCCAGTGGTGATAAGAATTAAGATTAGAGCGCAACCCGTTTAGGAATGCGCTTATACGCATTTATATAAAATGGAACTACTCCACTGTGAATTAATGGCAAGTCAAAGTGCCATTCCCATGGTGGAAGTGTACACTAATTTTCAAGGGGTGATTTTTGTCAACCTATTTAGCCACACTAAATACACGCGCCAACCAGCGCATAGAGTTACACGGCTGTTCTAATAACATCTCGCTCAGGTGTTTGCCCCGCCCCTGTTTCACGGCACGCTGCTACTTGGTAATACCAGGGAGCGGCGCTCGGTTTTCATGGGAACGTAAGCAGCAAATTTTCCAACTTCGCTTACGTTTCCATGGAAATCGAGCTCCGATACCCAGTAGCAGCGGAGGTAGCGGCGTGCCGAGAAAAGGGCCCCGGTGTTTCTTGGGGCACCGATACGGAGTCCCCGCTCACGGGCAGGCCGGACAGCCGCCCTCGGGAGCCTCCAGGCGGTTCCCAAACACGGCCAGATCGGCCAGCTCCAGCGTGAGCTCCGGTCCGCGCCGGATGATCCGCACATACCGGCCGGTGACGGGCTCGTCACAGCGCAGCAGCCGGGCGTACAAGGCGGCCACAAACGGCTGGGCGCGCAGCACGCAGCGCGCCGAGTGGCGCTCGTCGAACAGCCGCCGGTCGCTGCCAACGCGCACCTCCGTGTCGCGCCCGACGGCGGCGCCGGACGCCAACAGCACGCTGGTCACCTGCACGGGGCCGCCCAGGTCGACGGTCCAGGTGAGCGGCGGTCCGTCGGTCAGGGTCATACTGGCCGCGCTGAGGAGGTCACCGTCGTTACCGTTGGCGGCCGCAGAGCCGGGCGACACCATGCTCATCCAGCTCAACTTGCCCAGAGCCAGGTTATCGCCCATGTACTGACAAAGCACCATGAAGGGCAGGTGGCACTCCACGTCGTTCAGAAACACGCCATCTCTAGAGGTGGTGACGCAGTCCTCGTTGTTGGCATTATTGGGCTCGATGGCTCCCCATCCAACAGAAGGCGCGTCTTCTCCGTCGCTGGTAACAAATGTACCCTCCACCAGCAAGTCATCCAGTCCGACATAGGACGGCTCCATCGTGCTAAATATTTCCGGCCAGGCAGCGTTCAGGTCATTGAGATGAGTCTGTGACACGCCTGGATACACAATGGCATTGTTGGCGAAACAGGTATGAGCCGCCTCCAGTCCCGTGGTGATGCCCACTCGGATCACTTGCTGGTCTTGCACGAGCCGGGCCGAGGCCGGGACCACGCCGTCAGGCCGCGGAAACTGCCAAACGAACGACAGCTCGTCGCCACCCGAACCGGCATCGGAGACGATGCCCTGAGCGTAGAGCAGGCAGCGGCCGTCGGAAGGCGAAAAGTCGCACGCCATGCAGGTCGTGTTGTCGGCGCACAGTCGCTTGCATTCGTCGACGTCGGCAGTGGCGGCCTCAGCCGTGGGTTCGGCCGAGAGCCGACCGTTGCCCACCGGCAGAAACCCGCCCGTCTTGGCGCACCGGTCTCCGTCGAGCTGGAACGGCGGGCGGCAGCGGCAGACGCCCGACAGACAGGCGCCGCCGGGCGTCACCGACCAGCACTCAGAGCCGAGCGTACACGGCTCGCCGAGCCGGCGGGCGCCGCCGCGCGCGTGCCAGTGCCACAGCGCCGCGCTCGGCTCCAGCCTCTCGGGCAGCGGCAGGACGTCGGTCAGCAGGCACAGGCCGGTGTCGAGGCTGTAGCCGTAGCCGAGGCAGGCCGGGTCGGCGCCGCAGAAGGCGCGGCACTCGCAGCCGCCGGCCGGCCGCGTCTCCAGCACGCTCGGCATCACGCCGTTCGCCGGATCCAGAGGCTGGAACGAAAAGAACGCCGGCGAGGCGCCGTTCGAGCGCGCCCCGCCGGTGGCCGTCAGAATCAGCAGCGGAAACAACATGGCACCGTTGTCGCCCAGCCGCGCCCCCAGCAGCGACTGAGCCCGCCGTCCACCACAACAGCCATCAGCCGCTGCGTGCCTTTGGGCATTGCACGGTAGATGTTGGTAGGAACGGCGGTGTATCGGGTGAATACTACGACTCGGTCTCAGTCTTAACCAGCAGTCACGGCATCGCCTCACGCTATTGCGCTGTTTCTTTAGCGAAGCAGGTCGTAATGCTGGCACCATAATTATTGTTTGGCTACTAAATAACAAATCTCTATTGTACCCAGTTACCGATCACATTCAAGGTAATGACTGCCAGAACCAGTTAAATACAACTACTTAGCTATTGAACCGGAGACCGGAGTCGTGGTCGCTGTTTGGGGTCCGGCCTCGAACGGTCACCGCGCACAGCGTGAGTCCTTACACGCTCACGTCCAATGGTGAACTCTGTATGATGACGTGGTCTACGGCAAGGACGCTGAGACGCATGATGCTCGCCTCCAAGCAGCGCTGAACCGCATGAAAGAAGTGGGCCTGAAACTCAACAGAGAGAAGTGCAAGTCAAGAATCGCTTGAGTTCCTTGGTCATGAGATAAGTAGACACGGAGTCAATACTCGTATCTCAGGCAAGAAAGTCGCCGCAGTGGAGTCGCTGCAAGCTCCAACAACAAGAAACAGTTCCAGTCAGCTCTCGGGATGATAAACAACCTAATCCGATTCATTCCAGGAGCCCAGACGATCCTGGCGCCACTGAACGTGCTGCTGAAGGACACGACAGCGTGGTGCTGGGATCAGAAACAAGAAGAGGCATTCACCCAGATCAAGAAGATGATCGTAGCGTGTCCCGTCCTGGCCTTCTTCGACGTGGACCTGCCGACCGTAGTGGCCGCCAACAGCAGCCACTACGGCCTGGGTGCCGTGCTCATGCAAGAGCATGGAAAAACGATGAAGCCAGTTGCATTCTGCTCCGGGATGCTGACTCCTACAGAACAAAGGTGGGCACAGATCGAGAAAGAGTGTCTGGCATCCGTGTGGGCAAGTGAAAAACTCCATTCATTTATATGCGGGCTGCAGTCATTCCGGCTACAAACAGACCACAAGCCACTCGTCCCTCTGATCAACCTGCACGAAACGCCACTCCGCTGCTCATGCGCCAGATGAGATACTCGCCAGTGGCAGAGCACGTTCCAGGACGTTTCCTGATGTTGTGGGACAGTGAGAGCAGCACTGCATCGTGAGACTGGGAGCAGACTGGGAGCAGCTCTGTTCCTCGGTTGCCCGCCTGATTCGTGGCGCAACCTGAGCGGCCCGCCGAGAAACAATCGTTAGGGCCTACCCGCCAGGCAGCGCTGCGCTCTCTGTGTGGGACTCTGTGTCCGTGCGGTCGCGTCTGTGTGAGCACCGTGCCATATTTAGCCTGAGTTTAGAAATCTACGTTTATCCAGCTACCAAGCGTTTTTAGAAGAAGCCGAATCGCTCGGACGAACTCAGGGCAGCAACATTCAGCGGTGGGATTGACCCGTTCGGAAGAATTCTGTGTGCGATCTTCTGCAGCGGAACGCCGACGGAAGCGGAAGCGGGAGCCATCTTGCAAGTTGTGAGAAACAAGAAACAGTGATTTGGTGATTCAGTTTTTGGCGCCCACTCCGGACTCGGGATCGATTACCGGGGGGATGACGTCGGAGCCGCGCCGTCTACGGTCCGGCGCGGCGATGGCCGAGTCGGGGGCCGGGTCGGAGCCGGACGCCGCCGCCGTCGACGTGGACCGGCTGGTGGACGCCGTCGTCGGCGGCAGGCATCGGGGCGGAGGCGGCTGCTCCAGTCGTCAAGGAGGAGGAGCCGGAGGTGGTAGAAGATGCGCCTACTTCTCCGTCACGGGCACAGCGGCAGCTGTGGCTGGCGGAGCTCCGCCGACAGCTGGGTGCTCCCGCCGCGACATTCGGCACCCGCGAGCAGGAGGAGGTCAGAGGTCTCCTGATCATCGGGGAAGGCGGCGGCCCGCCCCCGGACCATTCCCACTGGTTCTGGGGCCGTGTGCGGCTCTTCCTGATTGTCGCCCACGAGCGGCCGTGCGCGACGCTCGGTCGTCCGACATGGAGCGGCTGGGTGGGTATTCACCTGAGCCGAGATGTCGTCCAGCCGCCGGCCGCCGCGCGGCCTCAGCCGCCCCCGCCGCCGCCGCCGGCCTCTGCACCGGCCTCCAGGTGGCGTGGGCGCCCGTCCCGTCCGTCCGGCCTGCGAGTGCCGCCCAGGGGCGCCGCGCCGCCGGCCGCGTCGCGACGTTAGAATTCGGACGGCGCTGCGGGCGGTGGGGACGACGGTCTCGGCTCCCCTCTCCGGTCTCCTGCCGCCCGCAGACTCTCCGGCTCTGCCCACTGCTGGAGAGAGTACCTCGGCTGCCCTGCTGGGGTGTGGCGCCGCGGCCACAGATGGCGCTGCTGGTGGAGGTTCGTGCGGCGTCGACCTGGGGCTGCTGCCGCCGTCGTCGCCGTTGTTGCTGGTGCCGCCGCTGCCGCCGCTGCCGCCGAGCAAGGTGGCAGCACTGCTTCTACTCAAGACAGTAGGGATCGTAGAAACAGTAGACAGTCAGCTGAAAAAGTAAACAATCATGGCGCCGCCCATGGACGGAGATGCGGCCGGTGCCGGGGGCCGTCAGGTCCAGGTCGGAGGGACTGCTGGAGGTGGTGTGGTGATGGGCGTGCCTCAGTTTTACGCGCCGAACATTCCGATCCCTGTTTTTGACTACATAGAACCCGGTCCGTTTAGCAATCAGTTTCGGCGGTACGTGCGTGTGCTGAATTTGACCAATGTTCATGTGCACGACCAGTTGTGCTACGTGCTGGGGTCCAGTGCCAGGGCCAGGTGGCTCGCAGACCTGGTGGAGAGGGCTGTGGTGCCGACAGACTGTGTGGACTCTGCAGAGGTGGTGCGCCGGGTGGAGGTTGCTGTGCTGCAGGCCCTTCAGCCCGAGGTCTTGAAGAGTCAGCTGCTTCAGGGACTGGAGTTGAAGACCCTAAAGCCAGGACAGACGCCCAGAGACTTTGTTGAAGAAGTGCACGCACAGCTGATTGCAGTGATGCCTGAACTGACTCAGGAGAGTGTGAATCGGCTGTTGATTCCCCACACAGTGGAGGGTGCCCCAGTTGAGTGGCGCCAGAGGCTCCTGGAGGCTAACTACACCAGCGTGGACGAGCTCATCCACAAGATGACGCTGCTCCAGTCTGTGAGGGACCAGACAAGTGCTGCCAGGCGGGTGGCTGATGTTCGGCGAACCGGCCAGACCAGCGGCGTTGCTACTCTTGCAACAAGGTGGGACACATCGCCAGGGACTGCAGAACCAGACAAGGAGCTGGAGAGCAGACTTCGAGATGCTCCAAGTGTACGCTGCGGGGCCATGATGCTGGCTCCTGCCGTACTCAGTGCCGCAAGTGTCGTCAGACGGGTCACATTCAGGCGAACTGCCCAGAACACAGCAGCCAGCAGCGCCGAGTGGTGGTAGGCAAAAGCGTCCTCCTGGAAGTGAAAGTAAACGGTAAACAGACAGTGGGTGTTCTGGACAGTGGAGCAGAACAGACGCTAGTGAGTGGACAACTAGCTCAAGAAGCAGCATGGATGGTGACACCAAGCCACAGAAAGATTAAGGGTGTCAACAGTGGTCCAAGTGAGGTGAAAGGCTCAGTCCAAGTGGATGTGGTCGTAGAAGGAGGGGTGGTGAACCTCCAAGTGCTGGTAGCAGACATCCATGAGCCAGTCATTCTCGGAACTGATTTTCTCAGAGCAGCTGCAGTGACAGTAGACTTCAGTCGCGGGGTGGTGTCTGTGTGGGGACGCGCCATGCCTGAAATCTCAACTGTGTGCCGCTGTGTGGTCAGCGACAGCTTGCGAGAGCCAGAGGAGCTGTACATGGAAGAGGAGATGATCTGTCCAGGTGACAAGAAGAGGACAGAGGTGTACAACTTGGAGCACCTGAACCCAGTGGAGCAGAAAGCTGTACAAGAGGAGCTGGACAAGTATGATGTGTTCAGTACGGACGGAGCTCTGGGTGCTGTGACTGTGGTAGAGCACCGCATCGACCTCAAGGAAGAGCCTCGTCAGAAGAAGCCGTACCCAGTTCCTCCTGCACTGAGACCAGTCGTCGAGCAGCAGATAGAAGACATGCTGCAAAAGGGAGTGATCCGTGAGTGCTCCAGTCCCTACGCCACCCCCCGTGCTACTGGTGCAGAAGAAGGGAAGTGACCAGAGGGCGCCGCCACTGCCACAGAGCACGAGACCGAGACTGACCCGCCGCAGGTCGCGGAGGCCCCACAGCCAGCGAAGCCCAACGTCGTGCCACTCCGCGAGACTCAACAAGTGACCCGCTCAGGCCGGGTGTCGCAGCCCCTCACAGTCTCGACTTGTAAACCAGTCCAGAGATAGGGGGTCGCTATGGGTGTTGTATACCTATAACATGTATACCATGAGTCCCCTTTGCTGAATTTCTGAGAGACTTCAGGGAGATGTGTAAAATGTGTACAAGTGAACTCGTTCCAATTTGACGGACGCGCAGTGCGTAACCTTGAGCGGGAGCGCGTCCACGTTGTTGTTAGTTGTCGCTGTAGTGTTTCCTATTGCAGTAGTTTAGCGCCTTTCCAAGGCCATCACGTGACTCTATTTTGGGAAAAATACAGTCTACGTTCCACCTGGCTATTGTCTACATCAGATAACACTTCGCGTTTCACAAACACTACATTTTGGCGACTAGCACGAGATAAGTGCGGACTTAAGTGAATCGCGTGTCGCGAATATCTGTGTAACCTTTTTTGTGTTTCGGCCCGCGGTACGGCCATGAGCCGCGACAGTGGACCGCCCCTACCCGCGCCGTTTTTGCCCTGTGGTGCGCCTGCGTTATTCGTTATTCGTTGCCTCATCCCTTAGGATGATGTAACAACCACGTGTGTCGCCGGCCGGCACGGGAGTCACCGGGCCGGCGCAAACCGATTCGCGCGCCGACTTGTTGTGACGTCGCCCCCCCCCCCCCGGTGCTGGGGGCGGCCCAGGGCGCGCCAGTGAACCTTGCACCCTTTCACGAGGCGACCGCGTGTCTGCAGCCTGCAATGCAGCAGTCTGCTGACCAATCCGCGCTCGATCCGCCGCCACGTTGTCTCCGAGTGTTTCTGCGCATGTCTGGGGCCCGGCCCGCTGCGTCGGGCCGCGCGCTCCTCCGACATTCTAGGCCGAGCTCTTGACCCGAGCAGACGCGTCACGTCTGGTTCCGTTAGGCCCGTTCTGTTCGGGACTTAGAACTTTTAGATTAGGCAGGGCATACTTGGCAAACTTGGATTCCATTCTCGTCTTTTCGTTACTCCACTGCATGATTCGTTGTTTCGGTTTTTGCCTTCGTTTTGGAACTTAAAATATAACAACCCGCTCTTCGTAATCGTGGAACGTTTCAGGTTCCGACAGCGAGCCCAGGCCTGCAGCAGACTTTATTGCTGCTCTGCGCGGCCTGGCTCGTACCTGCCAGTTCGGTCCAATGGAGTTGGAAATCATCCGGGACGTGGTGGTTGAGAAGACCGGACCCCTCCTCCGGCCTGTCACCGGCACAAGTGGTCTTCGGCCGGCCCATCCGGGACCTCCTCCCCGGGCACCCCACACCCAGGTGTTTGACAGTCCGGTCACTCACCCTGTATGGCGAGAGACGTGGGCGCAGCAGGAAGAAGCGCTGAGACTGCGATTCGCTAGACAACTGGACGACCTCGACGCCCACACACGCGCCTTGCCAGCACTGACGCCGGGCGACACGGTCCGCCTGCAGAATCAGACTGGCCCCCACGGCAAACGGTGGGACAGAACCGGCGTGGTAGTAGACGTCAAACCTCATGACCAGTACTTCGTCAAGGTACACGGGTCCGGCCGTGTGACGCTGCGGAACCGCCAATTTCTCCGGCACATACAGGGACTGGCCGGTCCTGCCTGCGCTCCGACGTCACCGCCAGCTTCCCCACCTGCCGCCACACCTCCCTGTGTTCCAACGCCACCGTCGGCTCCCCCACCTGCCGCCGCATCTCCCTGCGCTCCGACGTCACCGTCAGCTGCCCGACCTGCCGCCGCATCTTCCCCGCCCCCCCCCCATCCACCACCTCTCCGCGGGCGACGACCAGGCGACAGCGTCTCGCACTCCCGTGATTCCCCCTGCCGACAACTGGGACGCCTCCCGCAACGTCGAGCAGGCGACGCCACATGTCGGTCACTCGCCCGTATCCGCCGACGACCCGCCTGTGTTGCCGCCCCGGCAGCGACGTCGTCCAGCGTACCTGGATGACTACGAATGTATGTGAGCTGTGAACCATGCCTGTAGGTGGATCATGCTTTGTATCTTTCGTTGAGTTTTCGGATAGAAAACTGGAGGGAATGCAGAGTGGTATGTGTTATCTCTCATCTGTATGGTAATGCCAACCTATCTCTGTTTCAGATATGAGCCCGGAACATTCGTGACTGTACTGTTGTCTTTCTATAATACAAGTCAAGAGCTCACGAATGTCGTATTGATCAGTGTGGAGTTTAGCCCCTCTAGCTCACGGCTCTACGGCTTCGGCCAGCAGCCATTCTCAGTCCTGGGAACGCTGCCTGCTAAGGTGGTCTACAATAACCAGGCAGTGTCAACAAGCTTCGACCTGGTCGACACCAGCAAGACAGAAACCATCACAGGTATGGACCTGCTGCAGGCTCTGGGTGTCACCCTCCACCCAGCCTCACACAGCGTCTACACGGTGGCAGGCTCAGCCCCGTCAGAGCTGCCTGCCATCGAGGGCTACGTCCACCGGATCAAACTGAAGCCGGACGCAGTACCAACTGCCTACAAGCTGCGCCGTCTGCCCCACTCCGTGCGAGAGGAGGTCTCAGCAGAACTCAACAGCGTGCTGGAGGCAGGAATCATCGAGAGGATCGACTCCTCCCAGTGGATCAGCCCGCTGACTGTCTCAAGAAAGAAGGACGGCAGAATCAGGGTCTGCGTGGATGTCGCGACCGGGGGGTACTGTGCGTTTGTTGCCTAGCAACGAAATTGTTGTCATATTTTTGTGCTTAGAAAATTAAGGAAAAAGGGGGCTTTTTGAGGAGAAAACTGATTGAAACGGGGTCATTAATTATAGCTTATTCTGAAACAGATTGGGCCGGGCCGCAGGGTGCCGGCGGCGGCAGCGGCGATGATGGTGGCGGCGGTTGGAGGCCTGGCGGCAGAGGCGGCGGCAGAGGCGGAACTAGAGGCAGAGGTGGAGCCTGGGGAGGCCGGGGCGGCGGGGGCGGCGGGGCTACCACTCTGGCCCCGACCGACTTTCCGTCCCTGCCGCCCCCGGCTACACCGAGAGGAGGACGAGGAGGCGACGGCGGCGGTGGGGGTAGGGTGCGCGGCGGCGGGGGTGGGGTGCGCGGCGGCGGGGGTGGGGGTGGGGATGGAGACGGACTCGCGGCGGGGGGGGGGGGCGGCGGGCCATCAGGCTCGCGTGGTGTACCTGGGCGACAGTCACGGCAGGCCTTTCGCCCAGTGCCCGCCGGCCCACCCCACCACAGGGGGAGGGGGGTGGAGGGCGGTTATGTAGCCTCGGGTGGGAGGACGGGTGTGGCTGCCGCCGAGGATTGCCGGCCAATTCTGTCGGCTTTCCTCCGGCGGCAGCTGGGCCCCTCCCCCGGGGCTGGGGATCCCGCCCCCGACGTAATCGTGGTGTCGCTCGGGGAGGAATGCTCTCACCCCCCGGGGCGACACCACACAGTGCCCTACCCGACGCCCCCGCTGTATCGATATGTTGAGTCGCCTATATCAATATGTTGTGAGTCGCTTATATCGATATGTTGTGGGTCGCCGTTTGTATCGATATCAACGTGTGGGCCAATAAAGGCGTGACGTGTTACTTGCCGGCACGGCACGGAGCACGAAACATGGCGCAGCCTGTGGTGAACTTGCGGTTTTGATTTCTTATTTTTGGTGGGTTAAAAGCAACTTGAAGAAGGGTAAGAAAGCGAGAAGAAGCAAGACAACATCAAGCAGTGATGTCTGGATTTACCCCACCAGAACAGTTTGATTTTACGTCACCAGAGCATTGGCCTCTGTGGCGCGACCGCTTCAGACGATATCGCCAGGCGTCAAAGCTAAATCTCGATGAGGAGGAAACCCAGGTCAGTGCACTTGTTTATGCAATGGGGCCAGAGGCTGAACATATTATTTTGAGCATAGAAGCTTTCCCTCACAACAATTTTGAAGCCGCTGTGCGCTGTTTTCATGGGTACTTTACCCCAAAGAGAAATGTGATTGCTGAGAGGCATGCTTTTGAGATTAGAACACAAGGCGCTTCCGTGTCGAACGAAAGCTACATTAGATCAGTGCATTGCCTTGCCGAACACTGCCAGTTTGCTGACAAAAAATGAAAGGATCAGAGACCGTCTCATAGCAGAAATGAAAGATAAAAATATGTCCAAGCAGATTCAGTTACGAGCTCTGGATTCAGATGTGACAGGCAGAGGATCACTACTCTCCACAACATGCAGGTATTGTGGAAGGAGGAGGCATACCAGTCCGCAGCAATGTCCAGCCAAACACCCGCCATGGCTGCGGCGGTGGCCCAGAACGTCGCCATGGCTGATCACGTGCCTGCTGATGTTCGGCGCCCCGGAGGTCACCGTCATTCTCAGGACGTTGGTCCCGCGGGCCCAGCTGTCGGACGCCCTGCGAGGCGTGGCGGCGGACTTCGGTCCCCGCTGCGTCCTGCTGGACGTCGAACGGCTGCTGAACGCTGAGAGTTCGGAGCCCGATAGCTGGCGCCGCCGCGTCACCTCTCACGGCCTCCTGGGTGGTGCGTTGGTGCAGGTCTTGGAGGTTGGCCCCGGCGACGCCTGGTCTCTCTCTCTCCCTGTCTCAGGATTTCCCGAGGCTGGGAGTGAAGGATTTCGGCGCCGACAGAGTCCACCTCCATAGCGAGCAGGGAGTCCGTACGCAGTGCGGACCAGGTATGGCTGGACGTTGGGAGGATTGAGAAGCGGTCCACAGCCATCATCGAGTGTAAGGGTGTGCAGGACGTCGGTGAAGAATGATCAGGAGCTTTATGCCCTCGGAGCGGCCCGCCGAAATTGTGGAACGGACCAGGATACGGGACGCCGTGAAGGAAGCCGCAAGGCATGCGGCTTCCGGCGTCATGGTCCTCGGCCCCGTGCCGCGTACGAGGCGCGACCCAGCTACTACGTGGGAGATGACAGCGGCGTTTCGAACGCTGGACCGGTTACTGTGCGCCCTCGTCAGGGACGAGTTGGCCGACCAGCCCGTGATCTACACCACACTGGGCAAATCCACGTGCATCCGACGGGCGAGGCGGCGGTCCGGAGGAGGCGAGGGCGCAGCCCGGCGGAACCATCCGTCCGACTATCCCGTCGACCCGTCCCTTACGAAAGGGACCCCATCCATATGATTGCGGGAGGCTATCGGGCCATCAGGGACCGGTTCCCGAAAGGGGTCGTCGTCAGGGCGGCTGGGTGAGCGGCCGTGCTCCTCTGGACTGTGTGTAAGGGGGGAGGGCGTTGGGAAGCGACGCACGGTCGCCCGGCCGCCGCGCCCGACGGCAGGCGCCCATCCTGCAGCTCTTCCGCGCGGTGGTGATCTCAATGTCCCAATAATTTTTGGACGCCTTGCCGACCACGAAGAGCCTCAATCAAGACATTCTAAAAAAAAAAAAATATCATAGATCCAATGCCATTGTCTGACGAAGAAGAAACCAGACCGTCTGAACTGAAGGAAACTGGAAGAATAGAACCAAGCAGCGATAGAAGGGTGTCAAAGAGATCTGGGTAATCGGTCATGTGCCAAACACTGACGTGGTGGCACTCGCCATGTCTCTGCGATGGAGAAACACCACACTGTAAAGTACTGACAGCATCCAAAACCCGCCGTCAGGTTCTCTTACGGTTCGCTCAGAAAAGGCTAAACCTCGTCAACCATGGTCAGGCTGCAAGCACAGATGAATTTACTCTTACAGGCTTTTGGTGAAGCAGAAAGAGTCCGCAAAGATCGCCGCAACACAGAGAACTACAAAAGAAATAAGAAGAGTTCATGTAATCAATGGTGGACGAACAACAGATCCCCATCTCTACTCATCAATTTAAAATATTATTATGTGGTGTCGCGCCATCTGTGTGCTGTGCAAACAGACAGGCGTTAGCATGGACGCTGTTGATGGCGCGCGAGTCGCCAGCTGTAGCGGTCAGAGTAGATTCATAACACGTGTCGTAGCCACTGTGAATGACGTGGGCGGAAGCAATCTTGGCCTTTGGAAAGAGCTGGGTATCCAGCATGATTGCCAGACATCCTTCACCAACCCAGCAGACAGCCCAAGCCCGATCAACTGAGTCGGAAGGAGGGAGTGGTGAAAGGGCTTACCGAAGTGATCGTTGCCAAGCTGGCAATAAGTGAGGTTGTCGCCCTCGAGTTTTCCCGCCTGCGGACCTTCATCCGGATGAAGTGTAAGATCTTCATCGGCTAAATTTGCGGCATTGTTTTGCGCCCGTAGTTTAAAACCGTCAAGTCACCGAATTGTAGAGTCGGGGACATCGGGGGCGTTTGATGCACCCTAACACAGGGTTATATCACACATTCTGGCCAAGTACGTTTCAAAGGGGCAAGCCGATTGGGATTTGTTTGTGCCAGCCTGCATGATGGCCATCAACTCAGCCGTGCACTCTTCTACCGGCTATTCGCCGTATTATCTCGTGCATGGTAGGCATCCAACTCTACCGCCAGATGCCTTGCTGTGCAATGAGCCTCCACCGAGCTGGCATGACTATTCTCAGTTTGTGACCGAGCTCCTGCAGAATACTCATCTCGCGTTTGCCGAAGCAAACCACAAAATCGGAATATCTGTAGCACAAAACCGGGAAAGGACGAATGCAAAGGCTCGTGTAAGAAATATCGCCGTTGGACAAAATGTGTTATTGCACACGCCCAAGGTGACTGCTGGGGACAAAAGGAAACTTGCAGTGTTCTGGCAGCCTGGGTATACGGTGATCCATAACTTTGGAAACGTCAACTATTTGATAGAAAGAGTCGATGGGGGTCAGCGCCAACCGGTGCACGTGGATCGATTGAAAGTGCAGCAATCGGCTATAGCTGACAAGGGCAAAGCCGAAAGCAGACCTGATCCCAGGCAAGGGGCGGCAAAGACCACCCACGACCCGACTCAGGACACGGTCCCAGCGCCCTCTAGTCCAGAGCGCATCGGCCACAGAGCGTCCCAGTCGGGTTCTGACCCACAGCCGCCAGCGCCGCCTATGAACGAGGAACGGGACAACCATTCGTCCCCTCCGTCCGCGCCGGCCAGCACTCCACCACCCAATGGCTCGGGGAAGGACACACCGTCACTGTCATCAACGGACGGGCTGTTCCTTTCCGATGAAATTCCCGAGAACGCCTCAACTACTGATGAAGATGATGTCACCTTACAAAATGAGGAGGTGGATACGCCCGAGTCCGAATCGGAACCACCACGCCGTTACCCTTTGCGACAACGGAGACCAAAGCAAAGATATTCACCGTCGTAAGACGTTGTCCGTGTGGGCGCGCGCACATCGCTGTGAAGGAGCGCGCACGTCGCCGTGGAGGCGCGCACACATTGCAGTGAAGGCACGCGCACATCGCTGTGAAGGATCGCGCACATCGCAGGAGCGCGAACAATCGCTGTATTTACCCATATATGTGACTATGTATTATAATGTTGGACAATATATTTGCCCGCCCAATGTATGACCATGGATTTGTAAATATATAACAATGTATTGTATGACGATGTAATTGTAAATGTATAACCATGTATGTATTTGCCCCATGTATAGCTCTGTATTGTTCTCTAGATGTGGTGTGTCTTTAATAAACCAATGTGGATGGTGTCATGTACTTGTAGGTACTTACATAAATGGCCTCTTCCCCAAAGTAAGGGGATTTTTCTCCGATCGGCGGAGAAGGCACGCTACCCACCGCGTGGCTACACAAATGGCGAGCATTCACCACTGAACCACTCGAGTAAACGGCCCCACCGTAAATGCACATGTAGAATGACAGTGGCCCGGGTGGCAGACGGGTTAACGGCACAAGGGTGACGTCCCTGCCAACCACTTGTCATATGTAGAGTAAAGTAGCTGATAAAGGGGGAGACAGCGACAGACCCACAGGACCGGGCTCGAGTCTCCACCCCTACAGAAGGTCATAAACTCCGCGCGTCAGTTGGAAGCGATGGAGCAGCTGGCCGCCCGCAAACGGAAACAGCATGCCCAGAAAACTGTAGCTTACTTGCCGATGCATGGACAACGTTGGAATGTGTAACTGTGCGTGCATGGTGGTGTGTGTGCGATGTGTGTCAATGACATTGCCTTTTTTCTCAATATTTCGAACCTCACGTTCCGCCTTGTACCGTAAGTAAATACGTGTGCGCGCATGTGTGTAATGTGTGTATATGTAATTATGTTTGTGCTTGTGCGTACACTGCCGCGCCGGTGGACGTAATAAACGTAAAGAGACGAGAAGCGTCAAGCAAAGAGGACTCATCACCAAGGGCAGCTGTCAAAGAAAGCTGGGACCCACGCAGGCCCAGAAACCTCAGAAGCTGAACACCAACTCATGTCACACGTGCGTCACTTTACGTCCTTTGTTTACCTTTGTTTACCCAACGCCATTTTGTGTCGAAATGTCTCAGTTGTGTTGCTGGCCGCATTGAATAAACGCGTGCTTCGTCATGAGACCATTTTGATGCAAATGCTGCTCAGCTATGCGGCCAGCAACATTGTAATCACGCTTATATTGTAATCATTCAGTCCTTTCTACATACGTGATGGCCGCAGCCGAACTGCAGTGCCCGTGGCCCGCTTGCCCGTGCCGAACCCCGGCTCTGGAGGGGACCGTCGGCATCCAGCTCCTGCAGATGCACCAAACGGCGGTCCACAAGCCGACACCACTGTCGGAGCGGCAGCCGAGGGCCAAGCTGCCCCACCTCGACATCACCGAAGACGGCACTGTCACTGAGGCGGCGCTGGGTGTCTTCCGTCAGCAACTGGCCTCCTACAAGCGGAGCCTCGGACACTCAGCACCCTCTGATGAGCTGCCTGACACCGTCCTCCAGTCTCTGCCGTCCACGGCATATAACCTATTGTTTGCCCGTTCTGGTGAAGCCCTCACCTCCCAGACTGAGGCGGAGCTGCTCACCAACATTTAAGCCTCATGGTTCGGCCTGAAAACAAACTGTCTTATGTCCTCAAGCTGCACAACATGAAACAGGAACTGGGACAACCTGTGGCTCAATTCTCTGCCAACATCCGAGCTGCGGCACGACGTTGCCACTTCAATGTGACCTGCAGACGCGTGCTCCGTCATGAGGCCGTTTTGATGCAGATGCTGCTCAGCTACTCAGCCGCTCAGCTTCCAGTCTCGGACGCTTAAGCAAAACATGTCTGACTGACGGAAAGTCTGCTACCACATCTCGCACAAACAGGGCCAACGCCAATCAAGTGTACATGGGTACCGAAAGTGTGCCCGGTACGAAGTCGGTAGAGGACAACCTCCTCTCGTCGCGATCTGCGTGAGGCCGGCAACCAGGTTGCCAAGCCTGGTTTGAACCGTAGAAGCTTGTTACTGTGAGATCGGCTCCAGGCCTCCTGCCACTTTTTGCGAAAGAAAGAGCTCACCGCTGAAAAAGACATGAAGATAACCAAGCACTAGAAGCCAAGAGGACGAAAAAAGCACTGCAATTAAGCAATCAAGGTAAACGAGCATGGCGATAATAAGTCGTCAGAAAACATTGCATAATTATCCAGGAGACGCAAACGTTTGACGCAAGAGAAAATAGTCATGTGTGTAAAATACATTTGTGCACACTGCACGACACATTTGTGCTGACTGCTGTTGTACGGATCGTCGTCGCGATTAGTCACGCAATGCTTCAGATCACTTTGGCTGTTATTGTTTTCGCTAATGGTTCTGTTACTCGTCGTCATGTCCGTAGTGCTAGCTACGTATAGACCTCGCCCTGTATCGTACGTGGCTCGCCGGCGTGACAGTTAGCTCGGACGTAACAGGCGTAACGACGGCTCGGGTAGCCCGTCAGGATCCTGCACGTGGTCCGTGGAGCGTTCAAAGCGACGGCGCTGTGGTTTGGGTCGATGCAAGCTCTGTGGCAACAGGCGTTGTGGTAGAGGCACCTGACGGTGATGTCAATGAAGATGGGTGTTGGCTGCAGAATATGATTGCACACACAAATGTTGCTGAGCTGAATGCAGCTGTGTGAGGCGTCAACATGGCCATCGCTTGACACATGTGAGAGTGACCACTGTCCACTGTGGTGAAGTGCATGACATGTATTGTAATCGGATACTGTTCAGGCATTCTCATTTCATAGTGTGTGCATGACAAAATACAGGGAGGAAGAATCGTCAATGAAACAAGGAGCCACTGGGGCCCATATGTGGTTGCACACTCAGCACAGTCTATTTGCCAGTACGTGGCGTGCGCCACGCAATCGCCGACGGCGAGGAGGTCGGCCGAGCCGTCGGCCGGCCCGTGGTGCTCCCGGCTTCTGTGACCGGTAGCCCGCGGTAAATGATGTCTAAACTACAGGACGCCCGCTGCTATGTTCGGGACTTTGGCTCGGCTGACTTCTTCATCACTGTGACATGTAACCAGGCCTGGCCGGAGATCTTGGACACTCTGCAGGCCCTATACCCGGGGGATGGGCCGGATGATCACGACCGTGCGTGTGACCACCCGAACATAGTCAGTCAGGTGTTTGATCAGAAACTGCAGGTGCTGCTCTGGCAGCTTCGTGACGGCATCCGTGCTCGGCAGCGGGCCATTATGTATACCATTGAGTGCCAGAAGCGTGGTATGCCGCACGCTCACATTCTACTGTGGGTCGTGCCGGCCGACAAGCCCCATTCCAATGACGTGGACACGTGTGTGTGTGCCGAGGTCCCCGATCCCCAGACTGATCCGCATCTGCATGCCATCGTGTGTGCAAAAATGGTGCACGGGCCGTGCAGTGCACTGAGCCTGCGGTCCACGTGCATGAAAGACGGAAAGGCGCAAAGACTTCCCTGGGTTTTGCGAGAAGGGTATCAGGCCAGGGAACAGTCCGGATTTGAATCTGATAGAAAACTTATGGAGCATCATGCAGCAAAGGCTTGATGAAGAGAAATCGTCAGTGGGAATTACTGGACTGGTTAGGCAGCTGAAGCAGGCGTGGGCAAGCATTTCTCCGAGTGTGCTGGGAAACCTAGCCGCCGGTATGCCGGACCGAGTGCGCCGATGTACAGCCCTCAGCAGACTGCGTGGTAGGTATTCTTTTTCCGACAAAACTGATAATAATTCAAAAGTCATGTTATCAGTCGGTCGAAACTCACTGCAAATAGATGCGCCATGCTCCACTCCTTCGATAGGGCCTATCAATAAACAAAGCATACGCCTTGTGTGGCAACAAAATGTAAAAGTTCGTTTTGGGGGCAAATATAAACTTTTGGGTTTTGTTGCCAAACTGGATGGAAAATGCATACGATGATAATGCCAATCTAAGCTGCGGAGTCTCGCGCATCTTGCTGTTACGATTTCCGAGTGCCTGATAGCATAGAATTCGCGTTATCCTCGGTTTTGTCGAAAAAAGAATACCTACCACGCAGTCTGCAGAGGGCTGTACCTCTGCTAAGGGTGGTCACGTGGGTAAATAAAAACGAAAAAGTGCTTTTGTTTGTCTTCAGTTTCAGACGCCGAAAAGTATTGCTCGATTCGGCCTCTTCCCATACCAGGTGCTTCCGATGGGCCTTAGCGGGTTACCATGGACATTGGACATTCGCCACGCTGGAACAGGATATGTTTGGAGAAATGCTGTCAATGGAAGGGATGGTGCCGTTCATCGATGGCATGCATCTGCAACTGTAACAGCTGAAAGCTGTGACATTTTGTTATATATCCCAAAATCATATTCTTCCATACATATAATGCGTAGCATTCTCATAACATTTCGCCTACTGGGACGTCTAGGTCAGGTCAAGCGACAGGGTCACACGTCTGCCGTGCAGCTACTCCCCCCGACCGGCAGACGGCACAAGATCAAAGGCTCGCCGAAGGGTGGAGTACAAACACACCCATCCGGGCCGGCGCAGCTGCCGCCGACAAACGCGGCGCAGTCGGAAACACCTGCCCGGTGCTGGACCATCCGACCCAGACAGCCCTTGGCGCCACCACGTCCTGCCGAAAAGTTCGAGCGGAAACCGGAGTGAAGAACCGAAGCAGGGCGCGGATGACGTCACGTCGGCGGAGGAAAGAGGGGAGTGAATGAGTCACGCCAGAGCAGTCGCTGACAGGACACATTTGCAGTAACGCCTTCCGACGAAACTCAAGGGAGCCGAGAGAGGTCCCGGCCACGGCGGAAACGGTTTTCCTGTCGAATCCCGTCCAGAGCGGCGGCGCAGATACCTGCAGGATGTCGCCGTTTTTCTGCCCCGGTCGGGGAGGGCCGGCCGACACCCGGAACCTCCGGCCCGGAAATCACGGGAGAACAAAACTCAGCGGCAGAAGGAGAAGGGGATTCAGACAGACCCGAGACCGACCACCGGAGGCAGACCACCAGAGAGAGAACACCTCGGGACTCGGTACGGGACACAGTCCCGCCCGGCTTCGGCCGGAGCGACCTCTCTGCTGACCGGATCGTCACCACCGGGGCTCAGCTGGAGTGAACAGCAATCATCAAACACTATCAAGTGAGTCATCTGTCCACCCAACAAGACCGCCTCCCCGTCATGGACAATTCACCTCCCATTTACCCATCGGATGTCTCTGATCTGGATTACAAATGCCACTCCCTGAGGTCTAACCTGAGCCACCATTAGAGGGCAATGGATTTAACATCGTGGGAGCGTTACTCGGCAGGGAAGGGGAGGGCAGATGGTCGCTACATTCCGCTCCCGACCGAGCAGCGCGGCAGTGGTGCGTCTGTTTGTAAAGATGGGGAGTAGGGTGGCACTTATTCTGGGGGTAAAAATATTTTTTTAGATTTTTTGATTGGACACCCCCGCGTTCTATTCCACTTGACATAAAAACAATCCGTGTAAAATATTTTTGAAAAATATTCATTTTTAGAGGTCACTCAATGACGTTAAAAAATCATTTTTCCCCATCAAATATTGAACTTTTCATTTTGAGACAGCAGATGAATCCAACTTGAAACAAAAAGTTTTTATACTTTAGAAACCTCAAATGTAAACTAACTTACATGCTCAATGTCTGTTTTGACTCATATCTTGCTGTTCTGTCCTTCAGTGGAAGGCGAAAAAACGCCTTTTTTCTTAATTTCACTACGAACCCAGTGAGAACAATTCTTACCTACGTATATTACAACGTTTCCACGTACCTAGGGTGTAAGGTAAGCACTAGGCAATTATCAAATCGCATCTCTCCTTTCTCACATTCACAGAGCTCACGATGGCGACCGCACCTCGAACTCGGTCAAAGACAGTTGTCTTCCTGCTGGGAACGGTGGAGGAGGCGATTCATGGCTCTAAACTACCGTCTATCTGTCAAGCCCTCGGCTTCTTTCTACATCTTCACATCGACAAGAAGATGACCAAGAAGGAAGCTGCCGCCGAGACACTGAAAGTAATCATCCCCTTTTGACACCGCGCCAGGATCCCCATCCGCAGAGAACAGCATTGTCGCGACAAACTCCTGAAGCTCTTCGACACGTGGGGAAATATTAAGAAGAACAGCCAGCGGGCTTCGGTGACTCAGACCACTAAGGAGGAAGGCTTTCGAGCCACACTGGAAGACCTCTTCGACATAGCTCATGCTAACGCTCTCAAACTCATCAGCTTGGACGAAGACAGAAACTTTCTCCTCGCGCAGCGAGAGAAAGGACGACGCGGCACAATGGCAGGGATAGACGCCCAAACAGTGACACTGGATGTGCTAGAAGAGCGGCGAGGCGTGGCATTAGAAAGACGGCGAGAAGCTGAACTTAGGCGTCAAGCAGCTGACGAGTTGGCTCAGCTGGCGTCAAGTTCGAGTTCTAGCAGCAGCCCAGCCAAGACGGGCGACGGGGCGAATCCCAGCTCACCCGAACGCTTCCCAAACAGCGAGGCCGGGGACCCGCAGCCGGGGCCATCAACAGCTCCTCCCCCACCAAAGCGTCGTGCAACGAAGATGTTCCTTGACGTCGGTCTTTCGTCCGCACTGGACCGGACGAAGATGTCCAACCTGCAGGCGGTCCACGTGCTGTCTGCGGCAGCGGTTAGTCTCGGGCACGATCCAGCCGAGCTGTTGATGAACCGCGAGTCTTTCCGCAGAGAGCGAATCAAGTTCCGCCAGATATCGGCTGCCGAGATCAAGGCCGCATTCTCCCCCGATGCTCCTCTGACGGTGCACTGGGACGGTAAAATCGTCCCAGCCGCGGACGGTGGGCCACGTGAGGTGAGGACCGCCTGCCAGTCCTGGTGTCCGGCGAAGGTGTGGCTAAGCTCCTCGCCGGCCCCAAGTGTGGCGATTTCATCATTCTCCGCGAGCCCTCTCCCCCCCCCACTCCGCTACCCTACCACGCCCGCTGCCCGCCGCCCGCCGCCACGGCTGCGGCGCGGGCGGGCGACTCCGGGGCGCCGGTGAATGCCGGCCGGTGGCCGCCTCGGGCGCCCCAGCGGAGCCGAGGTCAGGTCGCCGGTCGAGGCGGCGGGCAGTCGGTCGCTGCCCCTCACCAACGAAGGTTGGACGATCTGTCTCCTTCAAGTGTGGGCTAGCGCTGGCTAAACGGCGGCTTCATCCCTCCTCTCAGTATGAGCGTTGGCTGGATGGCCCGCCCTACTCTCCTGTAATCCTTGGCCTTAACCATTAGTCCCTTAACTCGGGTTGTGTTTTGTAGGGTATCATGAGCGCTCGCATTGACATTTGCTGAGATCAGTGAATTGATGTTCTGTATATGACCCCCAATACAGCGGAGGAGAGAGGACATTTTCATTTGTTGGAGTTGAAGCGAGCAATGTGGGTTGGACGCAAGTCCCCCATGTGAAGAAACACTTTTAATTTCGGCGGTTTTAAGTCAGCGAGGGATAAAAACTTGAAACGGCTTTTTATGGTTCAGCTGGGGGTGGGTGAGGAAACCCTGTACTAGCCAGGCATGCATGGCTGGAAAGCCTGCTGCCAAAAGCGCCTCGCCTGGGACACCCGTTGTTGATGTGTTGAGTCGTATTCCCTGCCCATACACCCCAAATGAACACTTGTTTTCTCTCTTACCAGAGATGGAGGACCCGGTGCTACACACCTACGACAGAGAGGCCGACCACTGGATGGCGGAGCAGCTCGCGGGGGCGGGAGGCGCGGGCGACCGGAGGCCGGATGGCCCCGAGCCCGCTCCTCGCGTCCACCTCCTGATGGGGGATTCCATCGCCCGCCGGGCCCCGTTCGCCACCAGGAACAGCATCTTCTGCCGGGCTCGAGGAGGCGAGACTTGGGGCTCCCTCCTCGGCAACCTAGACAACGATGTCGAGGCCTAGAGGCTGGAGGCCGACCGTAGGAAAGGTGTGACCGGCAACATAGCCATATGGCTATCGGGAAATTACGTGTATAACCGACGCTCCGGGCTCGCCAGCTTCACCGACGAAAAACTGGAGAAGGTCGGCGACCAGGCGGCGGCCTTCTGGCGTCGGCTGAGCGGCGCCAGGCCAGTGTTTGTACTGGGGCCGCTGCCCAGGCCAGACAGAGAGGTGGCCGGGACACTCAGGTCCCACACTGCCGCCTTCCACCTGGAGCGCCGACTGGTGGCGGTCAGCCGCGCCACTCACGCCGCCACGGTGTGCGGGCTGGGCGAGCCCTAACAAAGAAAATCCAGCAAAAAAGAGGCTCGAAAACTGTGACGAGTACTTCTGCCGTGATTGGATACATCTATCCCCGAAGGGCTACCAGCGGGTAGCTCGGTGCGAGGCCTTCCCCGAGTGGCTCCGCGTCGGGGAGGTGGCTGGTGACGAGTGATAACGGGCGACACCAAAATAGACTAGTGATGTGTCCCCCCTAAACGGCGTCGAAGTGGCGATTGTGTGCTCGACTGTACCACTGCGAGACACGACCCACAAGGAGACGCCCCGACGTATCAGCACCGACCCAATGGACAATGACAGTCCCCGAGCACGAGACGACACATCGATACCCGACAATGCATCGCAGGGGTGCTAACGCATATTCTCTAGCCGGCAGACTGCCGCCTGGGTGACCTCGACCGGAATGCACTGATGACCGCCGTCAGCGTTGGCCTCGACACCTGAGCCGACAGCACCGCTGCTCCATGGGTGTTATGAACAACGTCAGCACCCGGCCGGCCCCGCGATGTCTGGCGTCACACTTGACAATCGCCCATCAATGCTGACGTCGCTGGCAGCCGCCGAGCAGCCGTGACCTGACACCTGACACCTGACGGTCATCATCAGTCATCCGTGTCATCTCCGGTCTCTACTCATCGCACGCTCGCTCATCGACAGGCATGCCATCTGGCGCCCGGCATAAGTCAAACAAGTTCGCCGCCGCGAGGCTGCCGCCGCCATGCCGTCGTCACCTACTGCGTCTACGCTTCTGCTTCTATACAACGCACGCTTCGCCTGGCTGGCACGGTGTGTGTGTGCACCTCGACGTAAGGCGTACAAGCCGCTGTCGTAAGGTTTCCCGCCGCGTCGCCGCCGCGAGCGTTCGCACGTCGTCATCGTCAGCGCTGGAGATGACGTCATCATGGAACCGGCAACCCGACTGGACGTGCTACGTTGGCGCCACCCAGCCCCCGTTCACGAGCCTCAGAATTCCTTTACCGTGACGTCACGTGGGCGGCAAAAATCCCTTCACCCCATAACGATCCATACAAATGAGGCCGAGTTTTGAGCTGGGCTGACGCCCAAGTTGAGGGCTAAAATTTTATAAAAAGCATACCATTTGACTCAGTAAGGCTTGATTTTTCCAAAACCGGGCCTCAATAGGTCGAATTCAAATGAACCAAGCATTAATTTTGCCTTTTAGATGAGGCCTGCAAATTTCGATGAAGTTTTTTCTCGTGAAGGAAAAAAAATAGTGCTACCAAATGCGTCTTGCGCCGCTTTTGCAAAAGTTAGATACTAACGCCATTTTCTATCAATAATATGCAAATTTATTATGATTTTGGCCAAATCGAATGGCAAACATTCACTTAACAATAGCAAGACTTCTATGAGGTGCATTGTTTTGGCGAGTGATCTATAGTATGCTTCAAAAATACCACTGGAACTTGGTATGCATCATACTGCACTACCAAAGGAACTGAAGACTCGTATCTGAGCCACTTTGAATGCAAGATAATGGGCTGAAGTGTGAAAAAGGCTGTGTTATGCCTTTCAAGAGAAGAAAACATGCCAGTATTGGTCTTTTAGCACAAATATTTATTTCTAGTGAATATTAATAATGTGTAAAATCATAAAATGTTGAAGTTCACTTGATACGAGAACAATCAACAGATCACCAAAGCAAGGGACCTGGTTGACTGGTCTTGTTGAGTCCTTTTTTACATTTCTCTCATCCAATAAGTACCTAGTTAATTGAGTGAGTATTGTCTACTATTATAATTTGTGGTTAATACCTTATCATAGAACATTGTGAGCCACTGTCGTGCTGCCGCAAGGCGCAAATGAGCAAGCACAAGTGCTACAGTGACATGAATCATTATGAATGTATTTCCAAGGTGGCATGTACAATAAATGTTACAAGGGTGGAGTATGTTCTTTTATGAAATGGAAATCATTTAGAGATACAAAACATCACATGATTCAGAAGAATATTGGTGAGCTGATGATATTTTATGTTCGTACTTTAATAGCACCCATTAAAATCATTTTCATTTTGTTGAGCAGTGCTCTTGAGATAATGGGTGACCGGGACGGGTCAAGTAATTGAGTTGAAGAACTATGCTGAAATATGAATACAACACTAAACATTTTCAGCACGAAAAACCATCACCTTTTTCGTCCACTCCAAACACATCTATTTTTGAATGCATATTTCACACTCAGGAAACCTTAATGTAAGGCTGGCTGAACTGCAGGTTCATTAGCTACGTTAGACTGTGCCCATGCTGCCCACAGTTCCTTGCATAAGAAGACCAGTGAGTGATGAAGTTCTAACCTCTAAATCATTGAAGTCACTTAGAAACATGGTCTGGCACATTTTGCACAGCTATTTCAATTTCATATAATCCAGCAAAAGATATGTTGAAAGTCGTATGGAAACCATGAATAATGAATGTGTACTGGAGCAGCCAATCTGCAAATATGGTAACTTCGACGAGATCTTGTTGGTGTGGGCTTATTCGGCTGGTGCGGATTTGGCATGGTGCGGAGCGGATTTGGCTAATGGCTTGGTGCAGTGCGGATTTAGTGTGGTGGGTAGGTTAAGGTGGTAGGTTTTAGGTTGTAGATTTAAGATTGTAGGTTGTAGGTAAGGTTAGGCCAGGTTTGGTTAGGTTTGGTTTGGCTTGACTTGATTAGCAGGCATCTCTGGGTAGAGCGCCTCTTCCTGGTTGGAAAAACAAGTGTGGGGCTTGCTTAACGACTACCACATTTTTTTCTAATGCATGATTTTACTAGATTTTACAATTTGAAACATGTCAAAGACTGTTGAAGAGGCAATTGGTGTACATTGCTCAGACCATCACTTTGTCCATATAGCCAATGCAGCATTATTATGAGGGCTAATTATTGCATATCTGATGGCCATGCTCAACCCAAAATTTAAAAATATTCATAGCTGAATAAAAATTTAATCACTCATCAGCATTTCAATTTCATTGTGCGATACAAACCGACCTCTGATGAACAGACACTATAAGGGAAAATAATGACAGAAATGAGAAAACCTGGTGATATTATAAGCGATCTGATAAATAAAGCTAGAGTCGTCTGAATCCTCAATAGTCCTATCTAAAATCGCAAATTTGCCCATTATCACTACCTAATGGGCAAAAAATCCACAAACAATACCCTATATACACGGCCTATACGTCCTTGAACAATACCTTGCATTATAAATGTCTCACGCAAGTCATTTATGTATTTGCAAACGGCTACCAAATCGCTACCATATTATGTGACGTCACCTGGGCGGCAAAAATTCTTTAGTGAACTAACCTTATAAGTAAAGTAATCTTGGGCGCCACCTGCCTCAGCCGTCGCTACCCACGCCTCTGGCTGTCGGAGGTCTTCATGCCACCACAGCCCTCTGCACCGACACTGCTGGCGCCACCTGCCGACGCTGTCGGACATCGACGCGCACCGTTGTCTCACGTCTACACCGCTGCTGCCGCACCCTGCATCTATAATACAGCGCCTCTCATGTCATCGGACCGCAATTGTGGTTCGCCACCGTAGAGTCGTCTTCACAAAGACTCGAACTCTAAAACCCAGTGCTCGGGGTTTCAACTAAAAGACTATCCAACGCTCGACTACAAGATCGTCTCTTCGCTTCAAGTTAACGGACTCTCAACTAATGAACTCTAGAAATTGAAAAGCCCATCGTTCACGTTGTGTTGACATTGTGTTAGGTTAGAATGTGCCGATAGGTAGATAGATTGTTTTAGGTAGGTAGATTATGTACAAATGAAATGTAATTCGGACCTAGTTGTGCCCGCATAAAACGTTCCCACATGAAATTTGCAAGCATTCAGCAAATTTCATGTGAGGACTCGCGTTGTAATGTAACATTGTTCGACACTGTACCATATGACAGAGGTTGTATGTGTGACGAACGACGACCGAGGCGACCCCTACTCTGAGTTGTCGACTGCGCCGGCCGCCGCCGGACAGTCTGAGTCGTTCACAGTCGGTCCCGAGATCACCGTTCAGTCCAGAGTTGAGATCAGCTCACAGTCGGTCTCGAGTTGAGTTTTGAGTCCGGAGTTGTGTTCAGTCCTGAGTGCAGTTCCAAGTTCAGTTCAGAGTGGAGATTTCAGTTGAGTTTAAGAAATACAACGGTGGCCGAACACAGCTCTTTATCAAGAAAGAAAACACGGCGAACAGTTAATTTGTTACACCGTGCAGCCAGCTCCGCACGCTGCCGTGTGCCGCGCCGGCGAACAATCGGGCGCTGGCTGTGGGGGCAGCCGCGCGTTACCGGGTATTATGGTAGGTATGCATTATGCAGTGCTCGGGACTACACTGTCCCTCGCCATCTCACGAGGCGGTCCGCGACGTTGCCGTGTGCCGCGCTCACAAAAGCGCTGCCGCCCACCGCCATATTGGTGACATACACGTACATTGCCAGCGAACAATCGGGCACTGCCCGTGCGACCAGCCCGCGATACCGTGTACAGTGGTATGCAGTGCTCGGGACCACGCTGTCCCACGCCGCCACATAAAGCTGGGTCCGGTCATCCGGCGAGTGGGTCAGTCGGGTCAGTCAAGCGAAGACCGGCATAAGAGTGAGGGTGTGGGAGTCGAAGATGCCCCAGTGCACGCTCTTCGAGAAAGGGGCGCATTGTGACGTTACACGATGAGGGCAAATCGGTCGCGGAGATAGCTGTGGAACTGGGGCGGACAACAAAAACCATTTGAAAGTGGCTGATAAGATTCCAGAACGAAGGGGAGGACGGAATGGCACCGTAGCAGGGCGTGGGTTAACATACTTACCTTGAAATATTACCTACACAATGTCATATCCTTCGGTACAGAAAAACACGTATTTATCAAACATGTTCGACATACATCCCGATGTTCTTAGTTCTAATAAGGTGATGAGTCTTACTAAGGTATCTTAGTTGGTCTCACCAAGGTGGTGAAGACCCTGTAATGATTTTGCCATCCCTTTTGTCGTCAGGGACTGGCTGCCCCAAACCATGGACTATGATGATGTGCCAATGTCACAAAAAAGCGCTGAAATGTTTCTGCATGAAGAGCATGAATACCTACGTAGAACACCGGTATGCTTTCAGTATGTTTTCATAGTATAGTATCATAGTATAGTATGCTTTCAGATCATCGCTATCATGGAGATCGACCTTGCTCTGGATGAGGCAGTGGACTGGTTCGCGGAACACGGGCCCAGAGGTCGGTCTGAAGACCGCCAGCACCCGGACCCGGACCCGGACCAGCTGCCGAAGCTCCATCTGCTATTGGGTGATTCCATAGCAAAGGCCTCGAGACTCGCCCCTCGCGACCCCGGAGATCGGGTCCTCAACCGAGCACGCGGAGGCGAGACGTGGCGGTCTCTGAGCCGCTATATGGAGGAGGACGTGCGGGTATGGCAAGACACCATGGAGGCGGAGGAGCGGACGCCGGGTCACATCATCATCTGGTGCTCCGGCAACGATGTATACCACCGGCAAGGCCCTCTGGTGATCACCAGCTCGACCGGGTGGCTGCACTCGCGACGTCAGTGGTTGGCAGACTGGAGCCGCATGCCGAGAAGGTGTACGTCTTCGGACCACTACCTCGACTGCTGGGCGCGGACCGCGGAGCAAAGTGGGAGCGTACTGCTGCGTTTCACCTGGAAAGAAGGCTGATAAACACCCGACTCGGCGACTCCAGCGAGATGATTCGTCTGGGACGTTCCCTCACTAAGAAGATGACGAAGAACGCGCGCGCGGTTCGAGCGGATGAGGGCTACCACCGCACGGACGGTGTACACCTGACGCGGAAGGGGTATGAGAGGATCGGAGCATCCAACTGGTTCCCCGGGTGGCTGCGTATCTGAGCGGTCGTGTGGACGCGGTGTGACGCAGTACAGTGGATCTAGTAAGGATCTCCAGAAGTCACTGTGTATGACAGTATCGTGTTCCATCCTACAGCTAACTGCTGAGGGAGCTGGTGGAGAGATGGGAGAGTACTGAGTAGTGTGGTGTGCACTTGGTATATTAAATAAGTCCCCACTCCAGAGGCGGCCGGCCGGCGCGAGCCCCCGAATGCAAGCCCCGGTTTGTGCGGGCCGCGGCAGCGCCATAAAGCCGGGTCCGGTCATCCGGCGAGTGGGTCAGTCGGGTCAGTCAAGCGAAGGCCGGCTTAACAGTGAGGGTGTGGGAGTCGAAGATGCCTCAGTGCACGCTCTTCGAGAAGGGGCGCATTGTGACGTTACACGATGAGGGCAAATCGGTCGCGGAGATAGCTGTGGAACTGGGGCGGACAACAAAACCATTCAGAAGTGGCTGTTAAGATTCCAGAACGAAGGTGAGGACGGAATGGCACCGTAGCAGGGCGTGGGTTAACATGCTTACCTTGACATATTACCTACACAATGGCATATCCTTCGGTACAGAAAAACACGTATTTATCAAACATGTTCGACATACATCCAGATGTTCTTAGTCCTACTAAGGTGATGAGTCTTACTAATGTATCTTACTTAGTCTCACCAAGGTGGTGAAGACCCTTTAATGATTTTGCCATCCCTTTTGTCGTCAGGGACTGGCTGCCCCCAACCATGGACTATGATGATGTGGCAATGCCACAAAAAACCGGTGAGATGTTTCTGCATGATGAGCATAAATACCTACGTCGAACACCGGCACAGTCGATGGATCTTGACAACAATACTGGTGCTGCCGAAAATACAAGAGTCAGTCATGCAAAGCTGTGCTTGTCACACAGAGGGAATAGTTTCCGGTCCCTCCGAACAGGGCCACTCCAGTGATCAAGTCCGGTTAGCCGTTACGAGGGCTTGGAAAATCATCGTCGATCGTGCCGAAGGAAGACTTGAAATGCCCAAACTCATTCTAAGAGTGCAACTGACAGTGACAAGTGTCGATGCAGTAGCAAGAACGCCTCGCAAATCGTCTCTAGAACGACAGGTGCGAAGGAAGAGTAAAAAAATAGTTTGTGATGAAAAATCAGCTTTCTGGTGGAATCAAGGTGGTTAAGTGCAACTTATGTGAAAGACTGACACCAAAAACTTTGATCTTTCAGTCTTGCCCGCGTCCAACTGCCAATACTCTCAAAACTAAGTTCTATTGAATTTGTTTTTTCCTGTCCATTGATTCAGGGCACGAAGCTGCATAAAAAAGAAAAAAACGATAAGGAGCAAATAGCCTTTGCAGGAGGCTTCAATAAGCTCTACGACAATGAGTGGAGGTGCCACGTTTCAGCGAGAGCCTTCTGTAGTGAGCACTGACAGAGAGACTGCCGACGAGGACATTCCATTGGCGGAGTAACAGACACCTGAGACGCAAAAGGTTTACACTCAGCAGTTCAGCACTCCGGGGCTGGCAGGAGCTGCGCCTTGCCGAAAAGGGGTTGACCTGCTTCTTTTACCCGGACATCAATGTGGTAGCGGAGCTGACCGAGGACAAACTGCAGGCTATCATCGACTCCCTACGGCTGATGAGGAAGCACTCGACACTCTTCATGAATTCATGAAGCAGCTGTGAGAAGCAGGCTTAACAAACTGCTGAAAGGCGGGACGGAGCCGCTCGCACAGCGCGAGGCGTGGATCCGTCTGGGACGGATGCTCGTCCGTCAGGCTGTGTATGACGGTATCGTGTTCCATCCAACGGCTAACTGCTGAGAGACCTGGTGGAGAGATGGGAGAGAACTGAGTAGCATGGTGTGCACTTGGTATATTAAATAAGTCCCTGCTCCAGGGACGGACGGCCGGTGCGAGCCCCCGGATGCAAGCCCCGGTTTGTGCGGGCCGCGGCAGCGACACAAAGCTGGGTCCGGTCATCCGGCGAGTGGGTCAGTCGGGTCAGTCAAGCGAAGGCCGGCATAACAGTGAGGGTGTGTGCCGGTGCTGTCAAGGCGGCCAGGCTCAGCCGCAGGATGACCGAGGCGGCCCCCGTCACCCGTGTGACATACCCGTGACTCGTAAGCGGGTGTGGCGGGTACTGATAAGCGATACTGCGGGTCATACATTTTACATGTGATTGTGCGCCATCACGGTGACCTTCGCCCTGCCGCATGCAGCGCTGCGAAACGAAAATCCGTGCGCTGCCCGTGCAGCCAGCTCCGCGCGCTGCCGTGTGCCGCGCCGGCGAACAATCGGGCGCTGGCTGTGGGGGCAGCCGCGCGTTACCGGGTATTGTGGTATGCAGTGCTCGGGACCACACTGTCCCGGGCTGCGAGTGTTAGGTTGAGTTGGGTGATTGCTGGTCCGTTTTGTACGTGTGTGGTCCGCTGACGTGTTTGTGATTCAATAAAATCAGGTAGCAGTGTGCCGTATGGCTTGGGCGGCGCCGGCCGCCCAAGCACAACTGATCAGCTGTGAGGTGTTTGTGATTTTGTGGAATCAGGGAGCGGTGTGCGATATTACTTTGGCGGCGCAGCTGATCAGCTGTGACGATCAGATGTGCCCAACTTTTGATGACCTTGGCTTTGCGGCGCCGGTCGGCGGCGCAGCTGATTGAGCGTCGGCTGTCATGCGACAGGCGACTGGCTGTGCCGCGGTCACGGCTGTGCCGCGCCCGGTGATTAGCCCGGGCCCAGGACGCCGCTCTGTGGCGGCAATTTGCGCGGGCTTCTCCGATCTCTTCCGGCTGGGACTTGTGCGAGGGCGGTTGTGTCGGGGTGCGCTCCGTGCAATAAATTACTACAAATTTTTTGAATACTTACATGTCTTGCTGCTGTATCTTGGTGTTGAAATGTGGCAGTGTTGTATTGTGTGCTGTTGTTGTGTTGTGAGTTCCAACAGGAAAGTCCTAACTAGAAAAAAACCTGGTGCCTGTCTCAGAGGGCAAAACCTGTGCGTTTTTTTTTTGCCAAATTGCACAGGAAAAATCCCTTTGCTTTGGTATTACGTTACGTTATATCGCTAACGTGTATGTGTGTTTATGGAGCTATCACCTTCATCCACTCCCAGGGGCCATGGTGGCAAGCCACCTAGGCCGCGCCCGGGGTGTCCGGCCAGATAGCTAGGGGTGGACCCACCCACGGTGGGCAGGTCCCGGTTGCCGCCGCCGCCGCCGCCGGAGGGACGCAGACACACGCGCTCGGAAGCCCGAAATCACACGCGGAACAATGGATTACAGAACAATCCCGATGAAACCATAAAAAGCGAAGAGAAAGGAACGAACAGAAATGTTGGCAATCCCTACCATTACCAGTCGGTTCCAGTTGGGGCTTATGGTGGCGGATGAGGAGCGCAACCGAAAAATGGGTGAGTACGGTCAATAACAGCCAAACTGGAATGGGTCGCAGCATGGGACACAGTAGCGGCAGAGAGGAAACAATAATCGGTATTAGGGTCCCCTAATAAAGTTTAGTGGCCCCTCTGGAGTGTGAAGACCAGCTGGGTCGGAGGTGGGTTGGGGGAGCGGCAGTCCGTGGGGAGGGGGCGAGGGCGGGGAGGGCGAGGGAGGAGACGAGAGGACAGACGTCAGTCAGTGAGAGGGGAAGACGGTGACAACAGAGGCGGGCCGCGAGTGGCGCGTCTCCCAACCCCCATCCCCAACGGCGCCAATGTCCTCAACATTGTCTCCTCCGTCTCTTTTTCGTTTTTTTTTATTTCTTCTCTCCCTCTCTCGTCCGACGTCGTCTCACCCACGGTTGTGGCGGATGAGGAGCGCAACCGAAAAATGGGTGAGTACGGCCAATAACAGCCAAACTGGAATGGGTCGCAGCACGGGACACAGTAGCGACAGAGAGGAAACACTAACGGGTCGTTGCGGACGGCATAGTGCCGGCTTCTCTGACGTCACCAAGCAGTTGAGGGAGGGGAGCCCGCCGCCGCGTGCCAATGGTCCCCGCGGCGGCGGCTTGTGCCCGTAAGCTCGGGGCTCCTAAATCGACATGGCCAGTCTCGAATTCTTCAGAAAATCAAAAAATGTAAATCAAGTAGATCAGGGTGAGAATCGCCGAGGAGGGCGGAAATGGTCACCGACACAGGACACTACTTGTACCAGAGGGAAATTTCGGGGGCAGCGCAAATGAATAATGGGAGTATGCAAGACGTGAAAGGTGTACAATGAATGAAGACGGACGACTCTTAGGTTAAGGACCAGTAGGAGTTGCGCTGAGCTCAGTCGGAATGATAAGATGAAATGACACCCGAGGGCATTAAGAATCTAAGCATTAATATGTCATTCAACCTAGCAAAGCCGATTCAATGTACCAGAATGACCAGCCTCAAATAACATAAGGAATCGACATCACCCGATGCAATATTGTATGCAAAAAAGGACTTCAGTCATCATTTTCTATCTTTACTCTTTCTTGTGTAAGGGTCCCCGGTAAGGGAGGCTAAGGGCTTTGGTATACCTTGGGCGGACGTTTGTCCCTCTGCGCCATTTATATCATTGGAGGACGAGTGTGTTTATTTATTTTCCCACCATGTACTGATGGGATGTGTTTGGGTAAAGTATTCCTTTACGTAATTGTCGCAACTGCGCCATTATCGCGAGTTTGGTAGCAGACGCCGAAATATGGTAACCGAACTCGACGCCATACTGTTTTGTACATTGTTGGTGATTCTCGGAATAGACGCCTGTCGGGAAGGACGCTGCCTGTTGGAGAGGACCGGGGGAATTACTCGGAAAACACGCCTACACGGGATCTGAATCACGAAACATGGTGCCGAAACCCGGGACCGAACCGGGGACCTTTAGACCCGCCGAGGCGGATGGATCTGTGAGTCATTTGTCTGGGATCTCATACTTGTTTAAAGGGGGGAGATGTTTGGGTAAAGTATTCCTTTACGTAATTGTCGCAACTGCGCCATTATCGCGAGTTTGGTAGCAGACGCCGAAATATGGTAACCGAACTCGACGCTATACTGTTTTGTACATTGTTGGTGATTCTCGGAATAGACGCCTGTCGGGAAGGACGCTGCCTGTTGGAGAGGACCGGGGGAGTTACTCGGAGAACACGCCTACACGGGATCTGAATCACGAAACAGGATGGTACTTGTGGATGTTCTTGGTACTGGTTGAGGGAAGTACTGATGGACCATAGGTGTCCTTCTATATTACAGGATGCTAGCGGCGATGTAATTGGCGGAGGTTTGCCGCATGGCGATTCTCGGCCAATAGCGTGTCAGGGCTGAAATGGTGTTTTTCTGGCGAACCGAGGTGGTTGGACGCTGCGTGCGGTGTTGGGAAGGGACTGTGTGCCGAACGATTTTGTATCTTTGCCAGAAGTCCTATGTAAAATGCAAGAGTATTGAAACGTTTGTGTTTTCTAACTACGGAGAGAAAAGACGAGACAAGACGGGGCTAGGACAGAACCTAAAAACAGAAGTGAGATTTGACTCAAGGACGCGTGGCAATCCTGGCGCATGAGTGAAATCAAGAGCAAGATAAAAATAAAGTTCAGGTAGTGAATATTGAGGATTTGGAAAATAAACCAGTAATGTTGCAATCTTACCTTAACGTAAATAACCCGAAAAGTGAAATGGAGCCATCCGGTTCGGTCTTTAAGCCCTGTGGTTATAAGGAGGGGGAAGACCCTGAGACATTTATGAGGGGATTTACAAGAGTGGCCAGGGCCAACGGGTGGTCCGACAGTCAACAGAGAGCCATCTTGCCGGCACTCTTCGGGAAGGCCCATGAGTGGCTGGCCAGAGAGTTGGAAGAGGACGTCACCCTTACAAGCATGGAGGAGGTGAAGGACCATGTGATGAAGCGGCTGGTAGGTACCGGCCGAGAATCGAAGGGTCTTCCTACATAGGTTCTGCTGGCGCTGTATTCATGTAAGCCCAAGCCAAGCTAGTAACTTTTAGTTGTCGGAACCCTCAAGAGATGGCGGTGTTGTTTTTGGTATTTGCATGGTGCTATAACAGTCGCCATGTCTCAAACATCTTCCCGGGCCCCCACCCCGGAGACAAACTCAAACCAGTCCGTTGCATCGTCAGTGACTCACGTGTCCGACTCCAGTTCGGGTCAGAGTCCACCGAGAAAGGCTCCCCGGATGACGGTGCGTCGAGCGGATCCTCTGGCAGCGCTAAGTATGAGCGAGCCGGAGACCGGGGATTCTGATTTTGATCCCGACAAACCAGGCCCGTCGGGACTCCCTCCTCCAGAGACCCGCGTGTCAACCGACAGCGAGTCGGAAGGCGACTATGATGGGGTGCCAAAATAGAGTTTTCCTCTGCCTTCTGACCGTACAAAGTACGACTATGTGGTGTACGATGACCATGAAGCCGACCCCAACTATTCTGATTCAGATGCGGCGCCCGAGTCCGAGTCCGAGTCAGATCAGACTACACCTCAAAAGGCACCCAGCCCGACTCCCGACACTGCGCGACACTTGACTCCCGGTGAAGCGTCCCCTCCCGCCGGCCCCAGTCCCGTCGAGGCCGGGCCAGTCAAAGACTGGGTGCTCCCGGCGGACTGGACCCTAAAACGCCGATGGCTGTGGTGCCCCAAGGCAGCAAGGGGTTTCACCAGGCATGCTCTGTCCCAACATGTCCGAACCTGCCAGGCTTGCCCTCTAAACCTTGAGCGCAAGGCGCTCGCCGAGGTGCAAACTTGGCAGGCGCCGCTGGCCGAGGAGCAGGTCACGTGCTCATGCGAGACAGTCGTTAAACGGACCGATAAATACGGCCTACGTAAGTCCGTGCAGCGGCACGGGAAAAACGTTCGGTCGCACCGAGGCGAGAACGTGGCGTCGATAACCGACGAGGTGCTTAACAGCGCCTTCAAAACAGTGTGCACATCAAAGTGCACCGCAGAGAGCACCGGCTTTGCGCGAGTCGTTCAGTCGGGACGCCACGTCCACGCTGCGCCACCGTCATCGGGCGCCGACTCTGGCAGCGACACGTCGTCGCGGTCACCCTCAACCGAAACGCCACGTCGCGAGGGTGACCCCACCCCGAGCAGTGACCCCGCCCCTGCTGGTGGAGCTCGCGCCTCCACCAGCAGCGGTGCTTCGGGCGGGAGGACCAAGGCCAAGGGGTATGTGACTGCAGTGTTTGGCAGTACTTTAAGCGTTGCGTTTCTGGCGCGGTTAAAACTTTCCTGGAGTGTTTATGTTCTCGAGTGGCGTCTGCGAGCTGATGTCGGGTGTTTTGGGGACTCGTCGGGGCATTCGCTGTCTGGCATTGGATTGAAGCTGTCGTCTGCAAGAATATATAGCCGAAACGGAATACTGTTGTTAAGGACCTGTGGAAGCAAGTGGGAGGACACTACAGTGACCAAGGCCGAGCGCGTCCTGGCTAAATCAGTGTCGCGCATAGGAAAACACAGCGCCCATATGACGGCCGAGATCATGGCGGAAGGAATGCCAGAGGCAACCCGGCGTTCGTACAGATATCATCTGCGCTCACTACTTGTCAAAGCCGACCTCCTCTCCGAAACAGACGGGCTCGAGTCCTTTGACTTTCGTTACCTACTCGGGTCACCAAAAAACGTTGAAAAAGTCAGGACGGTTCTCCACGCCGTCTTTCAACGACACAGCGCGACAGGGCACATCATGCTGAGCGCAATCAAAAACGTCCTCACGATCATCCCCCGGCGCGTATTCCTTCTCGGTGACGATTTGGCTGTCGAATGGAACAGCCTTGTCAACATCGTCACCGAGACCCTGAAGGGCGAAGAGGTAATCGCACGCCCGCAAAAGCGCGCCGAGCGTGTAAAACGGGCGGCCGAGCGACAGTCAGAGCTGGAGGCCGACATCGGCACCAAAGGGAGGCGCGACGTTCCGCACACCGATGGATGTCCCAAATTCGAGACGCAATGAGGGGACCGACGAGACGCAGGCCATAGACCCAGAGAGCATAGCTCCCCCTGTTTTGGCAGGTTCTATTTATCACCGCCGGGATTATGCAAGGGCAGCGGACCCAAGTGTATTCGCAGAACAGCTTCCGGGTCGGCGGAGGGGCGTTCGTGGAAGGAAGCATTCTTGGTCTATCAGTAACGGCGGCGAGAACCATGCCGCTTTGGTTATTTGGTATCTATGGTTGCTCAAGCCGCACGACTTTGGAGGGTCGTAAGGCGCACCGTGTAGGTGAGTGACATGTACTTTGTAGTTTGGTATTTGGTAAATGGCAAATGCTGATTATTTTATGTATGTTTTCTTTCGTTGCGTCTGTGTATTTGTTTGCTTAGTGCACGGTCATACGGTCATTTATTAAGTTTCTGTTTATTTCGTTTCCAGAAACCGCTTGCTTCACTATGTTTTGCCATATAAATTCATCTGTGGAGCTAAAGCGCGTTTACCTGCCGGTCGGCGCACCATCCAGAGGCCCTAGACAGCGGTCGGCGGTTATAGGTTCTATGAGCTAAACATGGCTGGCTCAGATGAGCCTCGGTCCTTTGTAGGAAGACTGCAAACACTAGCAAGAGCTGCTACGCCAGAGCTGAGCGTGGAGGCCCAGAAGCAGTTGGTGGCCGAAAAGATCACCCGTGCCGTACCCAGCCAGTGGCGTCTGATTTATCCTGGTCGCAACCCCCGCAGCTTTATGGTGTTCAAGAAATTTCTTCCCTTTACTTGCAGGGTGGGACCAGCTTAGTCCCTATCTCTTAACCATTAGCGGTTTTTTGATGACGTCAGCAGTCATTTCAACGCCCGCCATTCCTTGAACCCGAGTTTTGCTGACCTTGAGCTCCTTTTTTTATCAACGTGAAATCCGTCGTCGGCGCTGAGAAAGCCTATTGCTTTTCATTTTAATTTGAATATTAGAAGATACCCACCACTGGAACTTGGACTGATATTATACCAAGGCCGAAGATGATCAAGCTGCCTGCTATATCTGGAGCTTGGTGTTCAACTTCAACATGGAATAAAAACAAAATATCAAAGCAAACTGGATATGGTACTGCAAGTTAAAGTCCAAAGAAATTTGAAGAGCTGACAATTGACATTAATTCTTTTCCTGCAAGGTTTCCATATGGAGATCACAGTCACACCATGAAGAAATATTTTTGATGTTAACAGTTGAAAGGGGATTTATCTTCCAGTTTTGACGAAAGACGCTGCTGACTGTCTTTGGAAAAGGATGTCGGCATGAGGTGCAATTGTGCTTGTGAAGTGGTTATAACTGGTCTTTTCACAGTATTAAATTAAATGTGCCATTGCAGCCAAGTGTGTTATCATGTAAGGTAAAATCAAAACTACAATGTTGGTTTTACGAGCATTGAGAAGGCTGGTAGGTAACACCTGCCTGTGCTCGTAAATCATGCTGCCAGAGTATTCTAAATTAATTTTATCATACACTTTTGTTGTCCAGAATGGTTGCACTATTGTTTGGTATCATATTATTCCATGTAATAGAGGATTCTTCATGGCTCCGAGTGGAAGATAAGGATATCTTTTCCAAGCGGGTTACTGAAAAACCGAGCGACGAAGGAGCGAGGTTTTTCTGTAACACGCGAGGAAAAGATATCCGATCTTCCACGAGTGAGCCATGAGGAATCCTATATCTTTCTATGTTGAGGTTTATTCTTAATCAATGAAATATTATATTAAAATGCATTCATCGATGTAAAATAGATTCAGAGTAGTTTGTTCTTATTTCATAAGTTTCATCCATAAACAACCATTAAAAATGTCGTTCGGTTATTGACCCATCATCACATGAACTCTTGATTTTTCGCTATGAACCCTCGAGACCTTATCTTTGCATCTCAGAGGGATGCAGATATAACAAATTCTTATCTTTGCATCTCAGAGGAGTGCGAGATAGAAATATCCCTGCACTGTAGACCCAATGGCAAATAAACCTCAACTAGAAAGATAATATGGTAGTGTAAAGTCCGACAAACATGTTACCAGATTTGAAGCTGTTACGTTACCTAAGTACCTGTTTTTTACTGGCGTGGTGAATGTCACCTGGATTTTGTTTTGAGGTGCAGACCTAGTAACTCTGACTACATGGGTTTGAAGCTATTATCTATTCTGTTTTTACTGGCCTGGTGAATGGCGACTGATGTTGTCCATGGATGGCACTGAAACAAATTTTGAGTGTTTTGTACAGTGTTTTAATACAATGCTGAGGGCTGAAAGTTGTCTTGTTTAGAGTGGTGAAAGTTCAGGATATGCCAGCCACCATGGTGGGTCAGAGTTAAATGTGTTGCAGTCAGTTCGGCTTCGGCAAGCACACGGATGGGCATACGCATCAAGACCTGCTCTGCCATACTTTCAGCCAATTTTACCTAGGTAAGTCTTTTCTTTTTTTCTGCCAAAAGCTATGACATTGTGAATTTCAGCACTGTGGCCTGTGTGTAGCTTTCAGGAAAGCAATTCTAAATAAAGCTCTGATAAAGTGCAAAATCAGCAATGCAGCCCTCTATTACATTTTCTACAACATCTTACTTGTTCCTTGCATGGAGAGAAAAATGCAATGTTATGAATTCGTTTATTCACATAATTTGACAAGCATGCAGTTACCTGCTACTATCACTGCACAAAACAGAGCAGAAAACATCAGTTGATCAAACACAAGACATAACAGAAGTTTACAACATAGGGCTGCCGAACCTGCTTCCTCCCACCGCAGTTGATGCCATTTCCTAGCCTGGCTTGATGTGAGCACTGAATAGCTGCTCTGTCTAATTACAGCTCACTACCATTCAACTTAAACTACTCTCTTTAAAGTAAGAGTGAGAGCGTTCAGTGTTCATAGCAGCTCGACAGACGACAGACAACAAACATCTTGACAAACCAACCAGTATTTGATTTGGCTAATGATTTATGTGCTTGTTGTATCATGGCCAAACTACTTTAACAGCAATAATCCCTGTTTCATCTTGATCTTGCTTTTATTTCCATTTGAACTCAGATCTTGAAACAATCATCTGAAGTGATATCAGATACTGGCTTCTGTTTCTCTTGAAAGCAAGTTAAAACAACAATGATAAACTAAGGCAGGAGATGTGAGTTGTGGCAGTAGATTTTTGATTCAACATGTCAAACTTATATTGCTTGAGACCTCTGTGACAGACAAACAAATATTTATAGTTTTTTGATAGTTTGGATTCTTGGCTTGATTTAGCAGATCAGCTGTGAACCTTGACTTTGAAATCACATAAATGTCATGGTACCCGAACGAATCCTCGCATGACATTTCTTCGTAGCACAATTTTTCGTCCGCATTTCTTCGTCTACAAATCTTCGTCGGTGCATTTATTTGTCCCTCAATGCTTACTCTTGCATATATTTGCGTTGAAGAAGAAATGCGAGCCGATTTTCATATACCCTGGTGCGAGACAAAGTAATGCGATAGGTACGAATAAATGCCCTGACGAAGATTTGCAGACGAAGAATTGCGATACGAAGAAATGCCATAAGAATTGTCCTGGAATCCTTTATTGGCCATCATATTGACCTTGATAAGATAAACGCATCATTCGCGCAATATTTGTCGCACTTTGATACCAAACTATTGCTTCCAAATGCCGACGTAAAGAAAACCTTTATGTGACGTCATAGAAACAGCGGATTTCCCAAAAAGTAAACAAAAATAAAAGTCTTATATCTCGAAAACGGGTGAATATTTTCCGGTAAAATTTGGTAGCTGTTCATTTTCGCTCTTTGTGATTCACGCTACATCACTTTTATGCCAATTCATTAACTTTTTTGAAGGTGGGAGGGTCCCTTTAAGTGTGGCCGCAGGGGCCACTTGGCAGCAGTGTGTCGAGCCGGTTCTACACGTGAAGAAGGATGAGCATGCTTCAGATGTGGTGGGAGAAGGCATGTTCAACGGCAGTGTCCCTCCCGACTAGGGACGTCAAGAAACGAGGCAGGCGGCATCGGATCAAGAGAGAGGCAGGAGCAGGAGGCAAGATGTGTATCAAGAACAGAGACAGGTGGAGCTAGACCAAGAGAGCGACAGGAGCAGGAGGCAGGAACAGTGCGGCGGGTGGAATCGGACTGCCCAGCAGAAGTGAAAGTGGTAGTGAGCCTCAACGGAACCGAGCTTCAAGCAGTGACGTTACGGTGGCGGTTTTCTTCAATTCTAACTACAGTTTCACACTTAAACTTCACGTAACCACTCTTTCCACTTTTCTATCATTCTCCCGCGCAGAAGGGGATAGACACGAAGAGTAAGTACCGTTCTCAATTCGTTCCTTCTTGTATTCGTTCTACTTCGTCCCGCCGTTGGTCCGCCAGAGTGACCGAACGCTACAGAAGCAGTACCAACGAAGGTACCGTAGGGTTACATAAACATTAACATATAATTGAGTGCATAGTGCACACATATACTTATATATATATTAGGGTGGTAGGCAAAATATCAACTTAGTAATTTTTGTCAGGCCAGGTGATAATTTTGTTCCTTTCCCTAACGTGAGTGTGTCACAGAAATTTCACTGCGATATTCAGTTGTTTACCCCTGCCGCATCGACCTTTTCGGTACGCATCGAACCTTGGCTGAAGTCTTCCCTGAATGAGGGTTTCCTTTCTCAACAGCAGCCTTTTGATGCAGCCGTTTATATTCACGTTCTAGGTTCAAGAGTACCTCAATGATGTTGCTGTCGCGGACTCTGCCGCTACCGCCGAGCCGCGCCGGTACGTGCTGCGTTGTTATAGGGCCTTGCGTGCTGCCATCTATTGGCCTGTCTTGAACTTACTAGGGAGCGGCGGCTCCGCCATACTAGGACATAGGGCATAGGGCAGCTGCTCAACGTTCCTAAGCTGCCAAGCGCAGCTGGTCACGCAATGGCGGACGCTGTCGTAGCCTCGCTGAAGAGCTGGCGTCTCACCGATCACGTGAAGGCCATGTCTTTCGACACGACCGCCAGTAACTCGGGAGTTCGGGGAGGTGCAGCTGTCTTGATCGAAGGGAAGCTGGGCAGAGATCTGCTGTTCCTCCCCTGTCGTCACCATATTCTGGAGATCGTCTTGGCGGATGTGTTCAAGTCCCTCTTCGGGCCAACTTCTGGCCCGGAGATCCCCATCTTCAAACGCTTCAAGGAAAAGTGGTCCTTTGTCTGTCGGGATCGACCGGAGGAGGGTGCGCTGGATAAAGAAACGGCCGTCATCCTCGCTGGACATCAGGATCTCAAGACTGCTGCTTTGGAGTATGCCATGGAGACTGTGGAGCAGGACCACCAGCGCGACGACTTCCGCGAGCTCTTGGAGCTCACGATCGTCTACCTTGGCGGAGTCCCTCCCAGAGGCATTCGGATCATGGCACCCGGAGCCATGCACCAGGCCCGATGGATGGCCAAAGCAATCTACGGATTGAAGATCTTCCTGCTCCGGAGCCAACTCAAGCTGACAGTGAAGGAGACCACGGCCCTGAGAGTTTTCAGTCTCTTCGTCACCTTGGTGTACACTGAGGCCTGGTTCCGTGCTCCCCAGGTTCTGGAAGCCCCACTCAACGACTTGAACCTCTTCAAGAAGATTCGATCTTTTTATGCTATCGACGCGGAAACGTCAAAGATAGCAGCAGAGGCCATGGGACGCCACACATGGTATCTTGGGGAGGAGTCCGTGGCCCTCGCCTTTTTTGACCCTCGCGTTCCCTCAGAGACAAAGAGGGAGATGGCAGCAGCCCTCAAGACGGAGATGGACGGTCGTCCGCCCAAGAGACCAAAGCTTGGGGATCCCGCCTCTCTGCCACTCCCCGATCTCGTGACGGCAAGAAGTAAAAGATTCTTCGAGATCCTGGGAACCGAAGTGGGGTGGATGGAGAAGGTGCCAGACGACTGGGTGGACGATGTATCCTTCCAGACTGCAAAGAAGGTTGCGTCTGCCCTTGTCACGGTCAATGACAGGGCCGAGCGCGGCGTGAAGTTGATCCAAGACTACAACGCGCTCCTCACCAAAGACGAGAGCCAAAAGCAGGCACTTCTCCATGTGGTGACGGAGCACCGGAAGCGATTCCCCAATGCCAACAAGTCAACAGTCGCCGCCGCGTCCACTTCCACTTCTGTCGTCCACTGATGACTTCTTATCAGACTTCTCATCCAACGTTCTACGATAGCACTTACTGCTGAGCGCCAAGCGTCGCTACCATGTGTGTAGGCTTTGCTGCGAAATTTCGCTTTTTGTGACTGTATGCAAATATATGTTTATAAGGGAAAATTTTGATTGATGTGCGGCACGGGTTAATGAAGCACGAAGGCTCTCAAATTTTGCACACAGTGATTATCTTCCAAAAGGAACAAAATGAGGCACTGGCCTGGAAGAAAGGAAAAACTTTGAATTTTCAGCACCACACTAATATATATATATATATATATATATATATATATATATATATATATATATATATATATATATATATAAAACGCTTAGGGGGGCTCGGCGACGGGTCGGCAGGTGACGGCCACAGCCCCGGATACGTGATCTTCGAGCAAATTGGCCCATCCCGTCCCTGCCAGCTTTTCTTTTGTTCTTTCGGAAACTTTCACTACAGCTCTCCCCTTCCAGGTGAATGTAAAGTTATGTAGGTACCCGGTTGTGCGAGTTTCCTCGCTGGGCAGGATTGGTTTCCTGCCAGCAAGCCAGGGACTGTTCTTCTTTCGGAGACTTCACTTCATATTCCAAGTGAATATAAAGTTATGTAAGTACCCGGTTGTGTGAGTTTCCTCGCTGGGCAGTGGGCAGGATCAGTTTCCTGCCAGCTTTTCTTTTTTATTCTATTGGAGACTTTCACTATAGCTCTCTCCTTCCAAACGAATATATGAAGTCAGATACCGGTGCGGTAGTCACCAGCGCTGATGCTGCGGCTCGAGGGTTGGCCACCGGTAGCGTCATTCTATGGCTCAACGGAAATGAATTATACAGTAGTCTCTCTGGGCTGGCCGTTTCTTCCTTTAGGGATTTGGATGCTATCGGCTACGCGGCCCGGGCCGTGTTACATCGTCTTCGTGACCATGCAGTTTCCGTCGTCGTCCTCGGCCCCCTGCCGCGACCTGCCATGGGGAAGTGAGCGGCATAGAATGGACAGCGAGGGCGGCCGACGGTTTGGAACGAACGTTAAAGAAACGGGATTTCTGAGGTGTGACGTTTGTTCCCTTAGGACGGGTACTAACCCGAAAGATGTGGCGAAATGACCAGGCTTTGGCGCAGTGTCATCATTGGTTTAAGCCAGACGGAGTATGCCTCTCCGCTGAGGGCTACGAAAGGGTGGCAGATGCGACTCACTTTGCGATCTGGTTGAAACTGGGAGCCAGCTGCCGCTAATACCGGGGTGCGCGAGGAGCAGCGATGTGTGGACGGTGGTGATTGACCCGGAACAGGCGATAGCAAGAAGAACTATACGATAAGGACCTGAAATTAAAGAATTTCATTTAACAAAGTTCATGTAGCTGGCACAATTAGACGAGCCTCAAGGTAGAGATAGGAAAAATGAGATCACGGGATTGGGCGTGAACACAGGGTGCAAGGTGTTGTATGGCAGTTTGAGTACCGGCTGCGATAAGTGGAGGCCACTGTCCGCCGGCTCTCCGCCGCAGGCAGACGTCAGATGACGTCAGCGCCCGGCGGCCAATCATCGGGGAACATCAAGGGCATTCCGAGCTCGGATGCAGCGACGGTAGGATGTCGTCGCATACCCTGTGTTTTTAGTTGGATGCAGTTAAATATACATACAGGGTGGGCCAAAAAAAGTGTGTCACTTTTCAGAAGCTATTTCTCGAAAGTGGTAAAAGATACCAAAAAGAAACTTTCACAACCAAAAGAAAATCGTTTGACAAATTATATGATACCCATTTTATGTAAAGTGTCAATCGAACTGACGTTGCCATCATCATTTCAAAAATGGGATCTGTGCGTCTCTATTTTATTTGCGCATGCGTGCTCGAAGTGGGCACCCCTCGCTGAAGGCCATCTGAACGCGCTCCAGGAAGCTGGCGCCCACCCTCTCCGCGGTGTCTGCTGGCACTTCACGCACGTACTGCTCGACGCTGACACGCAGCTCCTCCAGGCTACCGGATTTGTTGCGTTAGACGCTGTCCTTGCAGGCTTCCCAAAACCAGTAGTCCAGCGGGTTGAGGCCAGGACTGTGAGGACTGAGGAGCCCACTACTCTTCGCTTTCCTTGGAGATCACGCGGCGACCGAAGAGATCTGGGAGCAGCCGCAGCAGTGCAGGAGTGTCTCTCGGGCCGTGTGCAGTGGCGCTCCATCTTGCATGAACCAATCTTGTCGCTGGACGGCGCCATGCGGTCCAGCGCGGACGCCCGGGCGGGGTCAATGACCGCCGCCGGCGTGGGCTCGGGACCGATCGCCGGCCCGCCAGCTGACGGCCGCCGGCCGCCTGTTGAGTCTGTGGGACCGGGCCCGCGGCTGCACGAGGGGATCAGCCTGCAGGAGTTTGGGACGTGGGAGACCCGTGTCCGGGCACACGCCAGGCGTGCCAGGTGGGACAGCCTTCCCATCGAGGAGCAGACGGCGGCTCTCCTCGCCCTGCTCGACGACTAATGGACAAGAACTCTCCAGCACGGGCTGGACATTGCAACGCCCAACACATGTGAGAATCTTGTCGCGGCGTTCAGGAAACACCTGCGCGGGCAGCGCAGCGTTGTGCTGGACAGACGTGAGTTTTTCATGCGCCAGCAGGAGCCCAGTGAGACTTTCGATGATTACCTAGTAGCGCAAAAGGAACTCGCTCAGTTTTACGACTTTTGTGTTCACTGTCGTGACGAACAGTTTCGTGATCGCCTGGTGAATGGGATCAGCGACCAGGAGTCTCTCCAGGCCATGCTGGCTGAGCCTGAACTGACGTTGGAGAAGGAAATCAAAGTCTGCCGGGCAAACGAGAGTGCCAAACGAAACGCTGGGGTGCTCCGTCCGGCCACGGTGCAGGCGATGTCGGCCTACCGGCGCGGCCGCAGCCTGCGCCGCCCCAGCCCAGCACCGGCTTCGGACGCCGGCCGGCGGCGCTGGTCCAACGACGGCAGCGGAGGCAGTCGTTCACCGGCTCCACGGAGCCGCGGCACCGGCCGGCGGCCGGCCCAGGGACCACGACAGGCGCGCCGGACGGGGCGATCGGCATCACAGCCCGGAGCCCAGCGACCGGACGTGTGGTCGCTGTGGCCGCCGCCGGCACTCCTCTGGTGAGAGGCGCCCGGCCAGACAGGCCGCCTGTTTCGAGTGTGACGTCACCGGCCATTTCGCCCGCATGTGCCCGAGCGCCAGTGGCCGGAGGACTCCTTGAGCGGCCGGCCGCGGGCCGTCACCGTCGGCAGGCCGCCGGCGGTCGGTCCAGGCCGTCATAGCTGACGTGCGCGTGCGGAGCACGTCTGACCGCCGGTCACCGAGAGTCCGTCTGCAGACACGGCACAGCGGCGAACTCCGAGCGATGCTGTGGACTCCGGATACAGGCGCAGAGGTCTCCTGCATCGGACCGACCCAAGCTGAACAGCTCGGCGTGGACCCGAGGAGCCTCTCGGCAGCGTCGGAGCGGTCCTACGACGCCAACGGACAGGAGCTGCAGTGCAATGGCCAGTTTGCATGCGACTTGTCACTCGGTGACAGATCGACCTCAACGACTGGAATCGTTCTACACGGACTGAACGCTGCACTGCTCGCGTGGTTCGACGCGGTTCATCTGGGTATCCTACCCCCGGATTATCCGCAGCAGATCTGTGCAATGAAATAGCGGCGCGCGCCCCTCCGCGCCGCAGCCGCCGCCGCCCGCCGGTGCGGCGACTGGCCCGACATCTAGCGGCCCGCCCGTGGCGTCTCGCCTGTTAGGCCGAGATGTAGTGACGTCGAGTGACGTAGTGTCGGTATAGTGTATGTTGTGGTGTCAGTGGTAACTCGGCAGGCCGACGGGCCCTAAATTGAGGAAGGCCCGGGATGGGACAGCATGGTAGCCTCCGGTGAGTTTTTATTTAGCTTCTTTGTTAGATGGCGGAGAGCAGACTGAAGACGACACTTAAGACCCTGTTAGCGCGGAAGTATTCAATTTAATGGACATTTATCCCGCCTGGGGGTCAATCGTTCATTTGGTCACCGGCACTACTGGATGGGAATTTTTGGGGGCAGCACAAACGAATAGTAGCATGTAAGACGTGAAAGGGGAAAGGTGAATGGAGACGGATGAATCTTAGAGTAAGGACCAGTAGGCGTTGTGCTGAACTCGGTCGGATCGATCACATGAAATGACACTCGAGGGCATAAGGAATTTAAGCACTAATATGTCATTCAACCTCGCAAAGCCGATTCAATGTACCAGAATGACCAGCCTCAAATAACATAAAGCACCGACCATCACCCGATGCAATATTGTCTGCAAGGGAGGACTTTCATCACTTTCTATCTTTTCTCTATCTTTGTTCTTCCTCTATTATATCTTCTCATTTTCCTCTTTGACCGTCTATCGAGGGAGTACTGACGAAAAATAGCGTTTTTCTTCATTTCTAACTATAATTTCACACTTCAACTTCACTTTTCCACTTTTCCCACTTTTCTATCCCTCTTCCGCGCTACACTCTGTTGTTCTGAGTCTGGTTAGTTAAATATACGTCATGTTGAATGTTATCTTTCAACATAACAGTGATGGCTCTGACGGGGCTGCTGCAAGACTATAAAAGCGGCTGCAGGAGCTGGAGCTGGTTCGAAGCTCCGAGTTGGTGTGGGCGCCGGGTCAGGCCGGACCGCGGCTGCACCGGGAAGGACGGCAACGCCGCACAGCTCGACATGGAGAGGCGAGCTGTGGTTGCCGCCTGACAGAGTTGTGCCTGCAGAACAGCTCTGGTTGTCGTCCGCCGCATGGAGTCAGTGTATCAGCAGCTGCGGAAACAGCGCCGTTGGATGATGCAGCTGGACGGAAGAGCTGCGGCTCAGCGTACCGGGCTGTAGCTGACTGACAGGACTGTGCCGCCGGACACGCTGAACGCTCGCAGCAGTGGGGTGAAATGTGTGCTGGCGAGTAACGCTCGCAGCAGTGGCGGAGATGCGTGCTGGCGAGTAACGCTCGCAGCAGTAGCGGATATTGTAACATTGTCAGATGCTGTAGGCCATATGTCAGAGGTTGTATGTGTGACGACCGACGACCGAGGCGACCCCTACTCTGAGTCGTCGACTGCGCCGGCCGCCGCCGGACAGTCGGAATCGGTCACAGAGCAGAATCGGTCACAGAGAGAGTGGTTCACAGTCAGAGAGAGTCGTTCACATTGAGTTCAAGAAATACAAGGGTGGCCGAACAGAACTCTTTATCAAGAAAGAAAACACGGCGAACAGTTAATTTGTTACATATTTTTGGTGCCGTGACCCGGATTTACGTCGGGACGTTCTTCTCTTCAGGTTTTTCTCTTCAAATTCTTCTCTTCAAGCTCTTCCCTTCAAGTCATCATTGGGTCTCGTCGCGTCGGTACTGTAACGAAATTCATTCATACCCCGTCCTCCACCTCCCTCTGTACTTACCGCCCAGCCCCCTTACCCACTAACAATATCCTTATATGGTCCTCGCTCCTCACCTGTGACGCCTGTCCTGGCCCACTTCTGATTGGTGCTATGATATGACGTGCATCTGTATGTATGACGTGTGTGTATGACGTTTCGATATAGTTAGCAGCCGACGCCGAGCGCCGAGCAGGATGTGTGAAAGGAACATTCGAAAGCTAACCGCCGTAGTGGCCTGACGTGCTGTTGTTCAAAGTCTCGGCCGATTGTTTATCACTTTTGGATTCTACCGCCAAACTTACAATACATGCTTGAAGCAAAAAAAAAAAACCGTGTTGGTTGAACGGCTCAAACAAGAGGTCCCGAAACAGACTATCACAGAAGAAGAAATTGTTTATTTAACATTTACATTTGCTACAGGTACAAGATGTGGGCGAAACTGTTCTTCCTGGCTCTCCTGTCGTTCTTGCTGACACCCGCTGCGACCAATGTTCTCTTCTTGCCTCGCGGAACCCTCTATGCTTCGTTTAACCACTGGACGCTCCATTTTCCCATTGCGACGCGGACATCGTGGACCCGGCAGACTGACCCGGCAGAAAAAAAGAGGAACGAGGGGCGGAATGATCTTCCGGAGGCGGGAAGCACGGAGAAGGGAAACGATCCGTTCCAGTTTCATCAAAACATGGAAGCGCGAAGGGAAGTGGATGCAAAACGAGCTTGATGAGACCTAACTGACCTAATTTGCTTGGAGGTATGGCGATGTGCGACATTTGTGGCGCGGCATTGATGTCCAATACCGTGTCCAAGACAATGATAACTAGTATGTTTTATTTCCAAAAACCATGCTTATGTAAGGGACAATAAACCCCCACGGGTAGAAACATGCGAGCACAATAGAAGAGAGCTGCAGCAGATATTACTTTTGAAGTTTAATGTTTTTTTTTACTATTTTGAATAGTCACTGTTAAGACTACTAAAACATATGCTCAACTGAATAGGTGGCACTAGGAAATAGCGTCAGGCAGCCTGTCGTTTTAGGTGTTTCCGGCATCCTTGGCGCTAGCATTTCTGTTTGCGTATGGATTCAAGGAGGCTAGGTAGACTTACTACGCATTTCAGACCCTCTGGAACAGTCCTTTTTGGCCCATTCTCGTTACCTATACGCTTGATTTCAACCAAACTTTGACACAATGTGTTTCAAGGGCCTACCTAATTTTTACTAATATGGTCTTTTAACAAAATGTCAAAATAAAAGGCACTTGTCGTTGACTTGTAATGGTAAAAATTGATCGGAAAACTCTGCACCGTGGTAGAGGCTAGCATGGCGTTGCAGCGTCAGCTGTTGCGCCGCAGCTAAGCTCCGCCCACTGTGCCGCGACACCGGGACCGGTCATTCGCCGCTCGAGGTCAGAGCGGTGCGGAGCTCTGACGGACTGGAACGAGACACACGCTAACGCAGGCATCATTGCGTGAATATTGTAAATGTCGTATCTGGCGCGGAGAGAATAAGGATGAAGAATTCAATGCAGATCGGTGTATGTATAAAACAATAAGCACTCCTAGCTACAGAATGTTATTCCCTATGCAGACTTAAAATAATCTTATTTTCAATAATTTATAGCGAGCCTCTCCGCAGCCGTTTTCCTACAGGCTATTGTGCATTTAAGGAGTAACGGGACAGAATTCACCGGACTGTCTTTGCAGTCAACGGCCTTATTTAATTGAAGATATCCACATAGATACTTGTAGGCATTTCGTTTTTTTTTTTGTTTAAAATATTTTTGTTTTTTTTGGGGGGGGGGTGAAAATAATAGGTAAATCTTTCTATGACATTTCCACAATGCTTTCAGAATGTTGTTGATAGATCTTAGGCCCGAAAAACAATAAAACAGGGAAAAATATAGGATGACTCAATCTGAAAATGTAGATATGCAATATCGAGAGTTCATGATCTCCCGTCCTTCACTCCCCTTTGTCAGTCTCTCGTCTATACGTTTATAGTATATTGTCTCTCGTCTATAGCCTAATCTCTATCTTCGTCACTTGTCTCTGGTCTATCGTCTTCGTCTCCTGTCTCTGCTCTAGCGGCTATATGCATATTGTTTGTTGTCCACTAGCCAACGTTTACCGTTCGTCTCATTGTCACTTTGTCTCCTTTTCCTTTCTCTTTCTTCCTCCGTCCTTATTTGTCGTAGAACAACTTATTAAAAGTTCATGACATGCAAACAAGTGCTCCACTCCGCTGCGCTGCGCGCGCGGCCCGCACGCCGGCCGGCCGGACTGCGACTGCCGCCGACATGACCCGAGGCTGGACCGCAAGTGGGCGGAGCCAAGCCGCAGTGTGCTAGTGCGTCTCGACCAATCAGAGGGGAGACAGCGTCCAGCCTGTGTCAGCCTCTAAGCAGGGCTCTGACGACCTTAACATTATCAGTCAATGACAAGTGCCTTTATTTTTCATTTTTCGTTAATAGACCATATTGATAAAAATTAGGTAGGGATCTCAAACTACCAATGCCAAAGTTTGGTTAAAATCAAACGCATATACAACGAGAAATAGCCGAAAAGGACTGTTCCACAGGGTCTGAAACGCATAGTAGGTCAATTTATTTTGCGTTAACGGGATATTGAGCCTGCATCTGTCAAAACAGATTCCAGGGGTCTGAAGTCTCCCTGATATTAACCACTTCATGGTCGTTGAGTTCTTCGCCAAATCTGATGTGTCTGCTGAAATTCGGGCCGTGAAAAATAAAAGGTAAGGCAATGCATCGTATACAGAAGAGCTGTTCACTATTCAGCCGGAAACTTTTAGTATCTGACAGGCCTTTTCCATGTCACAATAGTCATGTGTACTGTTTTGTCTTTGTCGCGCATTGTTTGTCTTTGGTTGCGTGATACGGCCTTCTCTATGGAAATAGAGGTGAGGAGTTTTCCGGTGAAAGTGGCGTGTGGAAATGGCTAGAGTAGCTCCGAAAAACGTGACGGTAACGACCGCGAAACGAACGAGAGCGACACATTTGCATTTATCTAACTTATGAACGTTCCGTAACGTGAGAGATGGTATATATTTCTGGCGACGAGGATGAGATTCAGGTTATAATGTCGAATTACGACGTGCCGACGCCCGCGCCATTTCTGCCGCAGGCCGGTCTCCCGACGCGGCCATGGGCAGTCTGGAGAGATCACTTCGTGGAGGTTTTCCTCGTAGCTGCTGCTGGCGATGGACCACCCATCTCTCCCACAGTCAGCAAGGCTCTGCTCATCTCCTGCCTGGGAGAAGAGTAATAAGAATAACATACAGAGACAAGTTCTATCAAAGTTAATGTGACAGAGTGAGGATATGATGTGTGCTCGTTGTGACTGGTGACGTGTACTTTGCAATGCGCTGATAGTTTTTTCCGTCTTTTCAGCACGGGAAGGGCCAGTTATGGAAATGATGCTGAAGGATATGTGTGCATCAAAACCATTGGGCAGGAAACAACAGTGATTGCGAAGGTAAGACCTGAGCAAGCACAGGGTGAATATCCCCCCCCCCAATATCGTGTCTCTGCTGTCATATGCTATGACGGATGTGAGGTGCTACTGACAGAAGCCAGCTCTGTCTAATGTGAAGAACCTGCCTCCATTCAAAGTGTCAGACGAGGAACAGAAACTGAAAACTCGAGTGCCTCGAGTGCAAAGTGATGCATTCATACAAGAAGCTGTAAACATGCTGATCCAGAGAGGACTGCCTGTAAAAGCACAGGCTTTGAAGCTGATGGGGCTGGCAAGCAGCAGCATGGACATGATGTACTCGACCGCCTGGTGCATGTGTACCATGACACCACGGTCAAGGAGAACGCATCATATGCATCCTTTCTGGCTCTCTGCAAGGACAGCATCAGTGAACCCGATTGCAAATGTAGGGGAGCGGGAGCGTCCCCCTGGGGGAGCGGTCGTCCCAGCTTAGTTGCTATGATTGTAATAGTAAGTCTTGTTAAAATTGTACGCGCGGGGTATTTAGGCAGGGGGTGGAAAGAAGGCAAGCGCGGCGGGAACCGCACGGGCACATCGGCCGCCACCTTGGGTCTCGAGGCGGCTGATAAGGGCGAGGCCTACTCGAGCGAGGGACGAGACGAAAGCAGGGTAGAGGAGATCGGGGCTCTTGGTGTCTGGCTGCCGTCCGGTACGGACATCGAGCGCTCGACTGCTCTCTGCTGCTGGCTCACCTGGCTCGAGGTAGGTTCCTGTCACGCAGGGATTGTAGCTGGGCTCAAAACACATCCCATAGTTTAGGATAGGAGCACCGGGGTGGAGGGTTAGGTAGATTCGCGAGTCGTTAACCGTTAGGGTAGTGTTAGGGTAGAAATTTGCGGTATGTGGATAGCCATCGTCGTTTCGGAATGTTAACTCACGCAGTCCTTTATATCGTTCCTTTATAACGGTGTGGTCCCGTGAGGGATACCCGGACGAACTCGTCACGGACAACGGGACGCAGTTCACCAGCCGCGAATTCCAGTCGTACCTGAAGCAGCGCGGTATCCGTCACCTGCGGTCATCAGCCTTCTGGCCCCGGGGGAATGGAGCGGTCGAACGTTTCAACCGCACTCTCAAGTCGTGGTTCATCGCAGCGGTCAACCAGTCCGAAGTCCCCTTCCAGCAGTATCTGCAGCTGCGGCTGGCGCGGTACCGGTTGCCGCACTGCTCGACCGGCAGGGCGCCGTCGGAGCTGCTGCACGGCCGGATCATGCGACTCCAGCTGCCAGTGTTCGCCCAGCAGCCGCCTCCGGACCCCGCCGTCCGTCTCCGAGTGGAGAAGCAACAGTGGCGCAACAAGCGCAAGTACGATGCCCGGCACGCCACGCGCCGATAGCTCAAACATTAACTATCTGTTCTGAAGTCTTTTTACGGCACAAGGAAGCCCCTCACGTTTACTTTGCTGTCCTTTGAGCTTTTTTTCAAATCACGTTATCTTCGACTGATTTTCAAATGTGTTTTTTATTTTATTTTAAAGCTAAAAAACGGTGCAAAAGATTCCTCTTCATCTTGGGAGTACGGGCGTATCAAAAGTTATGTGATAATTTGCCTAAAAGGGGACCAAAAATGACTTTCCCTATTTCTTATGTAGCAATCTGACATCACCCGCAACAAACATATTTGCCCATTACTTGGCAAATATAGGTGATAGAAAGGCGCGGTAACTTGCAAAGGATGCCCCGTGGGATAAGAAAGCGATACCAGGGTAGGACACTCCTCCAGCTGCTCTATTTTTCATAAAAAATGTATTTTGTATGTTTTTTGCGCCCTGCGAAAGGCTGCGGGTGACCGTCAGATTGCTACATAAGGAAATCAGGTAATGTCACGTGGACTTAAGACCCGCAACAAACAAACGAATTTCCTTTGTTTAGAAGGAAAGCGCGTGCGACGTTATTAGCTTCGGCGAAAGCGTAGCGATACGAGAATCTCGACCCCGTCCTGACACCATGGCTTCTTCAGGTCGCTCAACTCCCAACGACGCAGGCGAGCCCTACTACGAGGCACCAAACCGTCAACAGCGTAAGCGGGACGACTACAGGAGCAAGAAAAATGATGTCACGACAACGCAGCGCAGCAGCAAACCATCACAAGACTTCCCGAAACGCGAACATCGACGCGACCGCGGATCATTCAAGGAGAAACTCTCAGCTTCAAAGAGCAAGCAAGCGGCTACGGCAGCAAGCGGCGAAAAACTCGCCAAGCTCACGGAGATAATGAAGAGCTCCACATTCTGGGATTCAATCACCGGAGCCGCATCCGTCACCCACGAGTTGTCCGCCACGTATGGACTGGACACGTTCTCGCTACACAAGCAGGGCGAGAGAGTGGCAAGCCGCGACGAAGAGACTGGCCCCGTCCGCCTCGTTGACATGGGAATCTACAACACGCGCAGGGAGCAACAACAGCGCTACTGGATCAACCGGCGCAACATCCCTCAGCAGGACATGGGAGCCTATAACACCACGCTTCCGATGTCGCTGACCGCGCGCCACAAGCTGCTCGGAGCTGCAGGCACCCTGACCACGGATACTACGAAGGTAGTGGAGGTACAGGCCGATCTCACGACCCAAGAAGTGCGGAACACCATCTTTTACCGCCACAACAAGGCGATGCACGCCCATCTGGGAGCGTACCTAACGCTCGTCCCGGACACCATCCTTCTGGGATACATCCTGAAGAACTGGACGCAGTGCACAGCCGGAGAGGCTGACGTTGTTCGTGCGATCATCAACCGGATGAAGACGATCACAGGCGAAACCAGACAGGTGGCTCACCTCGACTGGCAACGAACGCTGACGTACTTCACCGGAATGGCCCCATCCTTCCGGACGAAGGCTGTGTACGCCGAGCTCGACATGCTCGCCCGCCCAGGCGGCGTCTGGCCGGACCAGCTTTCACCTTCCATCGCCACGCTCACCGACATGGCTGATGCGACGGCTCGCTCGAGAGTCGCGCTCAAGAGTTACACATACTCTCAGCTCTTCGTCGACGGACCAATGCGTGAGCTCTATTCGTTCGTCAGAGAGACCGATCTCACGAAAGAGACTCGCTGGGATCATACCGAGGACAGCCCCCTCATCCGCCAAGCGCGCTTTGAAGAGGTGGACATCGCAGGCCGTGCAGGCCCGGACAAGGGAAAAGCGGAAGCTTATATGTGCGAGAATGTCATATCAAGCATGAAGTATGCCGCGTCCTACACCGAGAGCGATGAAGTCGCATGGCAGGAGCTCTGGCTCCCAACCAGCCGCGGAGGTGTACCAGTACGTGTCACCCGCAGTCTCTGTCTATCGGACATCAAGACGCAACTGTCGCAGCGTGAAGATGCCGAGTGAGCAGTCTCTGCCAACAACCAGTCCTCCTCAGGACTGAGTGCCATACCATCGGGCACTCCCGAAGGTCACCAAGACCCGGGGGAGTATAAAGATACCGCGTTGACCCTATATCTTAAAAAGCAACAGGAAATCTTCTAACAATGGTTAATCTTCTAAATTCTAACATTAACAATGGAAATCTTCTAACTTCTAACAGCCGGCTGTGACGTCACGGTCACTTGACCTCATTTTTTTTTATTTTTCGGTTTTTACCCATAGACTTGTATGTAATCTATGGTGCTGATTCAGAAAAACTGTGTTTTAAAACAATATTTACGTTACCATCACAATAAAGCTAAATAAGTTCTCTGTTGTTACAGGGACGTGGCAGCGTCGATGGCGCACTCGAAGGACACTCAGCTGGGAGTATATGACGTGCACGGCGGCGTGGCAGTATCAGCGAGGTTGCGAGGCCACGACGCCATCATCAGGGAGCGGGAGCGGCTCTTCACAGCAGAAGACAGCAGTAGCAGCAGTGACTCAGAATGGGATGAGTCCCTAGGGATCACTGGCACCGCCTCTCCCGCTGCCGCTCAAGCCGCCGCGGACAACTCCACCAACTCCATCAACTCCACCAGTGCAGCCGATGCTGCTGCCGCAACCGCTCTGGTAGCGCTTGCTTCTGGTCGGGCCGAGGATCCCGCAGCCGCCGCCGGGCCATCAACACATGGTCCCGCCGCCGCCGCCGGGCCATCAGCCGAAGGCCCCGCAGCCGCCACCGGGCCATCAGCCGAAGGCCCCACCGCCGCCGCTGTCTCTAGAGGTCCACCTCCGCGCAAACGCCAGACCGCTGGCAGGCAAGAAAGAACAACCTGGTCTCCAGCCGAGTCTCAGGCTCCAGCGGCTGCATGTCGGGACTTTATAACTGGTCAAAAGCGGCGCTATGACTCTCGTGACATCAGCGCAGAGGTAAGCCAAATGCTGAGCCGCTTCACGGCTCAGCAAGTGTACGATAAGGCCAAATACCTGCGGAAGCGACACACGAACTAAGTGCCAAACCACTCGGTGACCTGGTGACGTCATCATTGTATGTGAGTTACCTGCGGATGCGACACACGAACTAAGTGCCAAACCATTCGGTGAGCTGGTGACATCATCATTGTATAGGAGTTATGTTGGACTCAGCTTTTGCAGGATAAACCCTTGCTTTTACGTTGGTGTTCGTCATCGGAGATACATTTGTTGTAATCCTTAGCAATTTCTGAATAAAAATAACAAGACCATGTTTTGTGTTTTCATTTTCATTGATATTTATATAGAAGTGAAGACCGGCTGGGACGGAGGTGGGCTGGGGGAGCGGCAGTCTGTGGGGAGGGGGCGAGGGCGGGGAGGGCGAGGGAGGAGACGAGGGAGGAGACGTCAGTGGGGCGTCTCCGCCGGACTCTCCGGACCGCCTACATCGGCTACGTGCGAGCGCTGTTCGACTACGGCGCCACCGTAGTCGGCACACATGCAGCACCGACCGTCAGGGAGCGACTGGAGGCCGAGCAGAACAAGTGTGCTCGCCTCATCACCGGCTGCATCCGTCTGACTCGCAAGGATGCCCTGCTCGCAGAAGCCGACCTCCCACCTCTGTCACTGCGCGCGAAGCAGCTGGCCGGACTGGAGTGCCAGCGCCTCGCCAGACTCCCCGTACTCGACCCTGCCAGGACCCTCCTGGAGAAGGAGGTGCGGCCCCGACTCGAGTACCGAGCCCACCTGGCATGGCGGAGAGACTGCGCACAGGCAGAGGCGGCGCGGAGGCCGCCACCGAAGCCGCCCGACGAGGACGCGGTGCTCACCAAGAAGCCGTGCCTCAGGCGGGTGGGCCGGTGGATCGCCGACGAAGCCGGGCTGAAGCAGCTGCCGATTGAGCCACTGGCGCTGTACCAGTGCCACCCGCCCTGGACAGTCGAGAAAACCCCGCTCACTTCGTGTTGGACCTGCCCGCGTCCACGCGTCGCTCAGACCCCCCCCCCCCCCGACAAGCGCAGAGAGGCGGCGCTCCGGGCTATAGATCTCCTACCGCCCGCGGACGTCACCATCTGGTCGGACGGGTCGGCAAGAGAGGGGACGACGTGTGGCGGCGCGGGTGCGCTGGTTCAGCTCCACTGCCTCGGTCGAGAGGAGCGCATCAGGGCCCCGGCCGGCGCTGTGTGCAGCAGCCTGCGTGCCGAGCTCACTGCCATCAGATAGGCACTAACCGTGGTGACCTCCCTCCCCGAAGAAGACCGGGAGCACGTCCCCGCAGTTCGCCTGTTAACCGACTCCAAGTCCGGCCTGCAACAGCTCCAGAGGGGACCGGCCGGCCAGGTGACCGCCCTGGCCGCCGATATCTGGAAAGGCCTGCACACCCTCAGCGAGCGAGGCGCCACTGTCACCTTCCAGTGGGTGCCAGGACATGCGGGCCTGGAAGGGAATGAGTACGCCGACCAGCTGGCTGGAGAAGCGGCCGCTGCGGAACAGCCGGATGTCCCAATCGACCTCGCGAGCGCTAGAAGCGCGATCGGGCGCCGGATAGGAACGATGGTCGACGCGAGAACAAGAGCGTCCCACCCCCATCCGGCGCCCACACCAGGACACAACGACCTGTCCCGCTGGGAGGCGTGCACCCTCTCCCAGTTGCGGACGGGCGCGTCGCCGCTCACGCGGGACGTCGTCCACCGCCTAGGCCTGGCGGCGGACGCGACCTGTCCTGCGTGCGGCGAGCCGGACAGCGCGGCCCACCTGCTGACCGACTGTCCGGCATACCAAGCTGCGCGACGCCGCCGCTGGGGACTCGACCCGAGCCTAGGGGACGTCCTCGGCGAACCGGCGACGTTGCTGGTGGATTACATACGGGCTGTCGGGCGAGTCGACCCTCCGATCGACCCGCCTGCGCCGCCGTTCCCCTAGGGGAGGGGGGCGGCGGGTGAGGTGCAAGAGAGAGAGAGAGAGAGAGAGAGAGAGAGAGAGAGAGAGAGAGAGAGAGAGAGAGAGAGAGAGAGAGAGAGAGGAGACGTCAGTCAGTGAGAGGGGACGACGGTGACAACAGTGGCAGGGGTCAAGAGCGTCCTACTGGTGGGCGATTCGATGGTGTACCACGGCCGGTTTCGGACCAGGGACCCATCGTGGTCCCTCGAGACCTGGGCCGTGTCCGGCGGAACCTGGGCCGAAATGAGCTGGTCCCTTCAGACTCGAGTGAACGCCTGGACTCGGTCCGCGGCGGCGATGGGGCACACGCCCACGGCCGTCGTGAGCTGGCTCGGAGGGAACGACGCCTACCCGAGGAACCCACCGGTCTGGGAGGGACTCTCCCAAAACCTGGATGGTCGCATCGAGCGTATGATGGCGTCCCTGCGCACGCAGTACGAGGTCTACATCGTGGGACCCACCCCGCGACTCCGCGTCGACGGACAGAACGTGTGGGAGGACACGCAGGCCTGGAAGCTGGAACGGCACTTCGCCGAAATGCTGCGAGAACAGGGCGACGTATCGTCAGGGCGGAAGCTCGGTAAGCTGGTGGCGGTGGGCCGTCGTCTGTGCACCAGGCAGAGGGGGGCAGTCATGTATCAGGGTAAGCCCCGAGATGTGTATCGGGTGGATAAGGGGATGTTCAGAACTGACGGCGTGCACCTCACCGAGGATGGCTACCGCCGGGTCAGCGACAGGCTGCCGTGGTGGCTGCGGTGCGGGTAGGCGTGCGGCATCGTCGGGTCAACGCGTCGCGAGCTATGCGGTGCCCTGATGGGAACGGTGCGACAGAGTCACAGCGGTCGCGCTCGGTATTGTTCTGTTGTCGCTGAGGCGCCGCGAGTGTGTGGTGTTATGTTGGGATTCTGTTGTAGTCGCGGTGCCGAAGTTTGGTAATCGTGTCGCTGATGTGTCTCGAGCGGGTGGTGTTTTGTGTTAAGACTCTGTGATGTTCGTGTTGCCGAAGCCTGACATATGGCGGCGCAATCTGCAGGGTGTACCTGTATGTGATGCGCCGTTGTTGCGTTGAGTTGTGGCCATTTTCTGTGAAGTGTCGCGTTTTCATTTAGGGGGGAGGAGTGTTGTGGGGGCAGACCCGTACCTGTTAGGCCCGCATACTGGCCACTCTGTGACGTCACCGCCCGGGGCGACCGACCGGCCGCTGACCGGCGGTCGGGTCGCGGCGCCGGGCGGGCGTCAGTCTGCGGCGGAGCGCCGAGCGAGGAGCAATAAAAACTGAAGTGTACCACGACTGTGTAGTGCACGGAGGACGAAGAGGAACGGGTGCGTGTGGCACATAACATTTGCTACACATAACAATTGTGACCGGCTCCACAACGGCGGTCAGCCAACCTTGCAGAAGAAATGCTTGGATGCGATAATTATAATGTGATATGTGTGTATATGGGCATGCATGTATTCGGGTTTTGCGTGTAATGTACCAGTGTTTGTGTATGTATGTGGGTATGTGTGTGTGTGTGGGTGGACGGTATTGGAAAGATGCTTATACGTGTCTCTAGTGTGCTGGCAGGTTGGCAATGACCTACTGCTCGGCGGCAGCAAACAGTGCTGGCAGGCGGGCAATGGCCAGCTACTCGGCGGCAGCCAACAACCATTAGAGGTCAGCCATGGCGTACGCCGGAACGAGGCGCGGCTAGCCATCCGGCTGAGGTGATCTCCCAGCATTCTGCTGACTGGCCAGCCACACACTTCTGAGGCGTTGCGACGACGGCTCGGCGCCGACCGACTTCAGGTGGAGACATCCACAATGGCTAGCGGGTTCTGCCATCGGGCGGCACTGTTGGAGTTTGTTTGTGCGCCGAATATGTCTCAGCCGCGCCGAAGTTGTATTTATTTATTACCCTGTTTAGTGCTGGATTTCTGTGACTGTATTACGTGCATTTAGTTTCTTGTTGAAAAAGGCGATCCTATATCTGTAATGTCGGATCGAGTTCTTTGGGTCTCCGTAGATTTACCGTCCAGCCCTGATCAGAGACTAAGGTGTAGTAGGTGTAGTCTACGCGGTCAGTGATGGCGAGTGAAGAGGACCCCCATCACTACAGATTCATTCTCTTCCGGGAACATGGTATTGGAAATGTAAACAATCGGTTCTGTTGTGCTTTCCCTTGGCTTTTCCGCAATAAACCCGCACTCTGGGGTCTCCCGGGCGTGTGACGAGGTGGACAGAAGCGGGACACAACAAGTGGCGACGAGGATGAGATACCCGCGCAGAGGGTACGACGCCGAACCTCAGCCGGAGCACAGCACCAATGGCCGAGCCCGAGACCAGCTGCCGAACACCGGAACACCGGTAGACTGCGGCTTCCGAGAATACGCACCGAGGCGGGTAGACGACAACTGGTGTACGGGGGCGTAGAGGCGTACAACCAGTTTTGCGCTTCTTACGATGGCAGTACTTCTTTTAAGCGAGCACTCAGAACTTATGTGCTACACAAACAGTCATCGTGATCTTATGATACCCACAACCTACATACCAACTGTTCTAACGATGTGTACGAATGATCGTGTGCCTGTATTTTACCCATGTCTACTTGTTTTTATGCTAATTGACATGCGTTGATGAAAAGCCGCGAAGGCGGATTAACGTGAATAAATGAACTTGAACTTGAACTCGGCAGGGTGACCGCATCCTGACTACATGAGGTGGCGCAGTGCCGTACTGCAAATGGTTCCCTGGTGGAGTCCATCTGATGTGCAACCAAGTTTAAGGGCACAGCTGCAGCAAAGAGGGGCAATACCCTTGAGGCAAGAGTTCTTGCAGGTGTAGCAACAAACCCACCTTGGTGAAAAGTGTTTAGGTGCTGGGCTGTTCCTGAAAAAGGAGTGGGCTATCTTTGGTGCCAGTCCTGATGCAGTGATTCGGGACAGTGATCGTGGGGTCAGGGTAGTAGTTGAGGTGAAGTGCCCTGCATCACAGTCCACAGTTGGCAACTATATCAAGTCAGGAACCATAGCTCTCCCAAAGTCCGGGCGCGCAGCTGCAGCTCCAGATGCTGCTGGCTGGCTGCTGTGTGGGGTTCTTGGGAGTATGAATATTGAATATTCATATCGGCAGGTCCGCCGTAAAGTTACGGGTGCGCCGAGAGAGGTACCTCCCCGCCAGACCACTCCGTCCTCAGATTACCCGTTTCGTAAGCCGTGCTGTTTCCTCACACAACGTAAGGCCAAGGAATTTCAAGGTATCACCATCATCGATTCAGGACGCATCCATTCGAGGAGCAGCTCACGATCTGAGCCACAGCATCGTTTGTCCAACCAGACTCCAATAAAACATTACATCGCTTCAGCGTTACAGCGTGAGATGCATCACCGCCTTAACCCGCGCCCCGTAGGGGGGGGGGGGCCGAAACGGCCCCCCTTGTCCTCTTCCGTCAATATCTTCTAAACGGCTGGAGATATCGCCACCAAACTTTCAGGACCCCTCCGGGCATCAATTTTACACATTGTGACAAAAATTTTCCAGAGGCTATGATAGGTTGGCCACAAATCTGACGTCATTTTCGACCGAAAAAAGACCTTCGCGAGAAGACCTGTGAGCACGGGCACATCGGCCGCCATCGTGGGCCTCGAGGCTGCTGATGTGGGCGTGGCATACTCGGGCGAGGGACGAGACGAAAGCAGGGGAGAGGAAATAGGGGCTCTTGGTGTCTGGCTGCCGTCCGGTACGGACATCGAGCCCCCGACTGCTCTCTGCTGCTGGCTCACCTGGCTCGAGGTAGGTTCCTGTCATGCAGGGATTGTAGCTGGGCTCAAAGCACATCCCTTAGTTAGGATAGGAGCACCGGGGTGGAGGTTCGTAGGTAGTTTCGCGCGTCGGAAACCGTTAGGGTCGTGTTAGGGTAGAAATTTGCGGTGTTTTGAAAGTCATCGTCGCTTCGGAATGTTAACTCACGCAATCCTTTATACCTATCGTTCGGCCGTTTACAATAAATAGGGTTTTCATGCCTTTGGAGACGGGTTGAGTCGAAGAATAAAGGAGGTTGAGCGGAGTCTGATTCATTCGGTACTGTAGTTTAGTCGTCAGGCTCAAGAGCTTAGCTCCAAACCCAAGAGGGTACACTTCCAACTGCGTGTGCCCCAAAATGGCGGAGTTATTCACCTGAACCACGATGCATAGTTTAGTTCAATTAGTGTAGATGACAGTGGCCCGGATGGCAGTCGGGGTAAAGGCTGGCGACGTCCCGGCTTAACACTGATCCAGTAGAGTAGAGTAGAGATCCGGAGGGGAGGTGACGATGGGCCTACAGGGCCGGTCGATAGCCCCCCCCCCCTTACACAATGCCAGTGAGGTAAGGTCACAAGAGCAAAAAGACTCTCCCATGTGGCACCACGTGTGCTTCGGCAGGGTGACCGCATCCTGACTACATGAGGTGGCGCAGTGCCGCACTGCAAATGGTTCCCTGGTGGAGTCCATCTGATGTGCAACCAAGTTTAAGGGCACAGCTGCAACAAAGAGGGGCAATACCCTTGAGGCAAGAGTTCTTGCAGGTGTAGCAACAAACCCACCTTGGTTAGAAGTGTTCAGGTGCTGGACTGTTCCTGAAAAAGGAGTGGGCTATCTTTGGTGCCATCCCTGATGCAGTGATTCGGGACAGTGATGGTGGAGTCAGGGCGGTATTTGAGATGAAGTGTCCTGCATCACAGTCCACAGTTGGCAACTATATCAAGTCAGGAACCATAGATCTCCCAAAGTCCGGGCGCAGCTGCAGCTCCAGATGCTGCTGGCTGACTGCTGTGTGGGATTCTTGGGAGCATGAATATTGAATACCTATTCATATCGGCAGGTCCGCCGTAAAGGTACGGGTGCGCCGAGAATGGTGCCTCACCGCCAGACCACTCCGTCCTCAGATTACCCGTTTCGCAAACCGTGCTGTTTCCTCACACAACGTAAGGCCATGGAATTTCAGGGCATCACCATCATCGATTCAGGACGCATCCATTCGAGGAGCAGCTCACGATCTGAGCCACAGCACCGTTTGTCCAACCAGACTCCAATAAAACATTACATCGCTTCAGCGTTACAGCGTGAGATGCATCACCGCCTTAAAGTACACAAGAAACAGCTCACGGTCAGAGCCAAGCACCCAGCTGCCATAGTGTCGTAAACAGCGTCGTGCATCATCGCATTAAAGTGCACATGCAAGAGACAGCTCACGGGCAAAAAAAAAACTGGCGAACCACTGCGACGGTTTCGTAAACAGCGTCGCTCAGGGGCAACCAATTGACAACTGTGCAGCGCCCCGCTGATGACAACTCTCTACCCTCAGAGTCACACAACGAATGACTAAAGGACGTCATCTGGCCTTCCGGAGCGGAAGGTGCGCCGCCATCGTTGCACCTAACTCTCCGAGGCGGTAAACAACGGCCGCCAGCCGCCAGACGCCGCCGTCGTCATCAAAGAACGTACGTCGGTGTCTGTCACGATCCAATACGACCGACTGCGGCCGCGTGGCCGTCACGCGGCCTGGTGATCGCGCCTCCAAGCGCTAGCGGCAAGAAAGGGCGGAAGGACAATTGAGGGGCGACGGGGATGGTGGCCGAGATAATTCGATAAAGTCATTGTCGAAATTAAACTATGCAACCGTACAAGTTCGGATCATGCAAACCGTTTCCAAAATGTGCACTGACTGTACTCTGCTGACTGTGCTCTATCACGGTTGTAGTGCCACTTATGGTATATCCGACCGTAATAGGGCGACCGACACAGGGCCGATCGCCAGGTCTAGCACGACATGGGTAAAAAAATCGTTCTTTGTGGATGTGCAATAAAACCTATACCAATTTGTTCAAAAATGATCATACTACAATGCTGTGGTCTTTGTTTTCCAACACAATTGCTATTTCATGGCGAAAACTCAGCTTAAACACGAACTTCGGAATCGTTTGGACCGAACTCGTCCCCCGCACTCTTCAACAGCGTATCTTTGATCCACGAAAACAATCACAATTTGAGGAGGAATTCCACATTTATATACATCAAACGATAGCTCCGGGTCTGCAGAACACACATAACCACATGAAAATGGCGAACTCTTACTTGGTTATGATGTATTTGTACCACAAAGATTTAAAGACGAAAATATAATTTCACATAATTGATGTCACACACAAATAGACGTTTAAAAAAAGTACCGCAATGTACCGCTTCGAAAATCTCGCTACATGTCAATGAGTCATTGCACTACAAGATCCAACAGTCATTTCTTGCGACTTTTTGCGACTTTGGATGTAGCAGCCAAACATCAACCCGCGCCTGACCGGTGCTCGGGGTCAAACGCGCCGGGCCGGGAGGTGTTGATTGAACACTCCCCTTCTAACTCGGCTCCTGGGCCACATAGCGACACGTTGTAAGTGGCATTCGAAAGAGCGCTCCAAATTCCAGATAGAGTAATTAGTCATTTCTAGGTCATGTCAAAGGTCACGTCACCAGAGGTCATCAAAGGTAAAATGTTGCATATAACAACATTTCTCGAAACACCAGCCCGTACCTCGGGGACCAATAGAGCTACATCGTCGCGGAAAAGTGCATTCAATTGCTCTTTTAGCGGTCTTTCTGAAATAAGCCCTCAGTTTTGGCTTAACCCTCGCCCCTAGTGGTGTTTTTCCAGCCGCAAACGTATAGAAGAGGTCCGTTGGACCCCCCTGCCGTTTCGCCCCTGGTCGAGCTAGAGCTTCGCGGAAAAGACGAGCGTGTTGCCCGTGACAAGAGGAAACTGATGATACCCATTTGTAAGGTCCTAGCTCATCGGTTGATCTTCCAGGTCAGGTCAATGACCCAAAAGTCGGGAAAATCGGGACCTGTTAGAACGTCGTAAAGGGTGGCTGCTATGTTTTTTTGTTTTTTTTTTTTTTGGTGCTGAGGCCAGTTTTACCAACAGAAAAATAGCAGCCCGGCGCAATTTTTCTGTCCAAAACCAGCCGACGAGTTTCACCAACCAGGCGAAAAAATATCCGCCGGCGTGAAAAAATATCAGCCAGAAAAATAGCCAACGAGTTTCACCAACGGCAAATGCGGCATTAATGGAGTGTTTATCTGCGCCATTATATGTAGAAAAACGGCCCAAAAAAATAGACAGGCGACCCCGTCTATTTTTTTGATGTCGTGTGGGGATAATTGGCCCCATTTGTTACTAATTATCGTGATTTGCGCTTCTCAGTTGATATAATAATTTAGTATCATTCATGGCCAATTTGTAAAGCATCTGGGCTTCAAGATTAGAAGAGGAATACTGATGATATTGCGTTAAGAAAGAGCCTTTGTCACCAGGCAGGACCAAAAGGAACCAACAAGACGGGTGTTTGGTGTTGTGGTGTTAGTTTTTTTCGTTTTATATTATCTTTTTGCTACCAGCACCCAACAGCAAGATGATAGCTCATTAACTAGTGGTCAGCTTACAAGTTAATTGCTCGCACGGAAGTGGAAAATAATGATGGAAGGTCATTTTCGAAAATCAAAGGTGATTGAAGAAATGCTGGAAGGAGAGGCAGAGAGGGTAGGCTCATTGGACTCAAGATTTTAAATAAATATGTCACTGTTTTCACATATTCATCTACATTTGACATTGCAAGGTGCCAGCTACTGATACCACTACTACTTTTGGGTGGAACTTACTCGAGCTGTGCGGCATGGTGCTTTGACATTGCTAAGACCAAAATGGCAAGATTTTCAAGATATAATAATTCAAGATAGTAATTCAAGATAATTCAACTCAAGATAGAATAAATTTAAAAAAGAAATTGAATAGCATGAAAGAATTGTATAAAGGCTTGTTTTTTAAGCAAAACGTGCAAAGTTTGCATGGTTGCGAACCCGAACAAACTTGCTGAATGCTGTCATAAGATTGTGCCACTGAACTCAGCAAGTCATGCTGCCAATATTGAAGGAAAAGAAAATAATAGTAATGTTGTAAAATGTAAATGAATCCATAACTGATGTGTGTGCAGTGTGCACTGTGCTGATATTGAATGCATGTGTATCTTGCATGCATGAGTCATGCAGGGATCATGTTAAAACTGGCTGTAAGTATTGTGAGTTAGTTTTGCTAAATTGTGGAGGCACCAGGCAAATTGCGGTCAAAATGTTATTTGTTCACCTCAGCGCTGAAATTTCTGCACACAGAGTTTTCAGATCATGCGCCGAAATGTTCATGCAGCCCGTCCGTTACGCTGGTCATGTTGACAGTGACAAGGATTTTTTCCCAGTCTCATGTTGAAATACAACAATAATTCACTTAGCTTGATTTTAGCTTATGTTTTTCATGCCAGTTCCTAGAATAAGGCAGCCAATATTTTCTGTCATGTGAGAAATAAAATGACAATATGCACAATTGCGGGCTGTGGCATGTTGTGATGTTTTTCCTTGTTTATTGCTGAGGTTTTTCCAGTCTCTGCTGCAAAAACGGTGGTGAATCCACCGTCGTCCGACGGTTTCGATGACGCCAATCATCGGCGAGTGTTGCTGTGATGGCCGACCTGACTGAGCGCACAGCGGCAGCCGCCGTCGCCAATAACGACAGTGAGGACACCTCCGAGTCGGACGGAGACGCCGCCGCGGACGACTTCACCGTGCTGGACGAGGTGGAGCGCTCGAGCCGACAGGCCGTGCACCGCGTGCGCTGCCCGACTGCCTGGCGCACCCGCAGCCGATTGGCGACCGGCGGCCGGCGCCGGCCAATCTGCCGGCGCTCTGCCCCGAGCTGCGCGCCCGGCTGGCCGCCGAGGGCATCGAACAGGTGTTCCTGGTGCAGGTGACGGTGCTGCCCGAGTTGCTGGCGGCCGCAGAGTCGCCGCTGCCACCGGCCGACCTCTGCGTCTCGGCGCCGGCCGGCCGCGGTAAGACGCTGCCGTTCGTGCTGCCGTTGGTGCAGGCGCGGCGCCGCGGTGCGCCGGCCGCCGGGTGCGCGCGCTAGCTGTGCTACCCACACAGGCGCTGCCCGCTCAGGTGCCCGCCGTGTTCCGCCAGTACGACGCCGACACGCCGCTCTGCGTCCGGCTGCTGGGTGGAGACGAAGTGGCACGAGGGGGGGGGGGGGGCACCAACTGGTGGCGGTGGGGCCGCGCGGCCCGGTCTCCCTGGCTGATCGTGGTGAGCACTCCTGGCTGGCTGATGGATCACATACCCAGCGCCGAGGGCTTCTCGCTAGCGCACCTGCGCTACCTGGTGATCGACGAAGCCGACCGGGTGATCGAGATGGCCGAGACGGGCTGGCTGAAAGCGGTGGAGCGGGTGGCGGCAGCCACGGCCCGCCGCCCTGCATCGCCGGCCGGCTGACGGCCGCCGCCGTCTGCGCGCCTCACCTGCCGCTGCAGAAGCTGCCGTTCTTGGCTACCCTGTCACAGAACCCGGAGGCCGGAGAAGCTGGAGCGAATGTCGCTGTTCCAGCCGCGACTGCTGGTGGCCGGCACGGCCGGCCGCCGTCGCACTGCCCGGTCAGTTCGTCGGCAGGTTCACCACGCCGGCCGAGCTGAGCGAGTCGTTCAACGTGGTGGCGCCGCAGCCGCTGAAGCCTCTGCTGATGCACAATTTGCTCCGACAGCCCGACTGGCGGCGCTCGCTCGTGTTGGTCAACTGGAACGAGGCAGCGCACCAGCTGGAGCTACCGCTGTCGGTGCTGGGCGCGCGCGAGGCCGAGTTCCCTGGGGCAGTGCCGGCGGGCCAGCGCGGCGGCGGCGCGCGCCAGCTGAGATGCTGGTGTGCTCGAGGCTATGGCGCGCGGTATTGACGTGGACGCCGTGGACGCGGTCGTGTCGTACGACATCCAGGCGCTGTTGAAGGCACACTGCGTGCGTCGGACGGCGCGCGTTAGCCGGGCCGGCCAGGCGGTCACGCTAATGTTTGAGCGGCAGCGCAGCCATTTCTAGCGGCTGATGGCGCAGGCGGGCAAGGTGGACGGCCGGGTGCGGGAGACGCCGGTGCCGCTGTACGAGCTGCGCCAGTACGAGGCGACCTACGTCAGTGGATTTCCACGCTAGCTTCTAGTTGATCGCTTTTTTCACCTTTTTTACGCTCATCGCTCATGATTTATTTACATTTTAGAAATATTATAATGAATAGGTGTTTACCTTGTCATCAGCCCAGAAACGTAGGTAAGGCGTTTTTAGTTGCATAATGTATATTTGTTCATGAACACGGATTTAACGTGTCCTAACTCCCAAATACTTCGATATTAGACCCGAGTTTTGCAAACCAGTCGAAAGGCTTAGAACGATCATTTGGTTGGGGCGTAGCCAGACGGCTCGACTGGGCGTGGAAGCCGGCGAAAAGGTGGTCACCACGCGATCATCATGTAAAGCGGTCTCCGTCGGACGATTGTGTCCGTGCGCAACGAATGATCTCGGCACACGTGGACGAGTTCGGCAGGACTCTCCACTGAGCGGTACTGGGCACAGTCGAACGACGGTCGACGAAGCTAGCGCAGGTATTGTTACGAGCCGGACCAGTGTAGCGGGGCCGGAGCTTAGCAAACGGGGCCTGCATATCGGCTGAAACCACCTAGCCGGGCAGCATGACCTCCACCTCGCCGAAGTGGGGCGAACGACCGCCCTCAGCCCTGCAATGACCGCGGTGCAGTTAATCTGGGTAGGTATCTTCCTGAGGTATGACACTCGCCTTGGCACAAGGCTTTACCCATATAGGCTTTGGCGAATCCTTAGCCCTCTTGGTCCTAGAAGTAGGTGTAATGCAGTGCGCGCGAAGCCGCCTCGCAGCACCGCAGTTCACTCGCTCGGCAGCGGAACTGTCCGTCCAGCTTCAGGTGGCGCCTCTGGGAACAATGTTTGCCGCTTCTTCCCCACTCTTTTGACATCTAGGAAAGAGGTGCGACTCCCGCGTCGGGAGCGGGTTCCATCTACACCTTTTTGCACTCAAAATAGGCATCTTTTCATTCAATTTCGGCGAATTGCATTCAATTTTAGCGATCTCTCATTTGCTTTGAATAGAGAGATCGCTAAAATTGAATGCAATTCGCCGAAATTGAATGAAAAGATGCCTATTTTGAGTGCAAAAAGGTGTATTATAGTCCCCACCTCATAAAAGGTGGGAGTGGGGGTCCATACATTGCGTGCACGTTCGACACGATTATTTTCTACAAGGTGCAACTAAAAGCAGACAAAAAGGTTAATTGCAAGTTGAAGGTATTGTAAAAATGAAAAATAATAGGCTGACAGGAAAAAAAGATCCACTAAAACGCACGCTTCCTATCGTGACCGTCATAAATGACGTAGGTTTACAATTTGGTGGTCTTGTATTGACAAGTTTATTATGGTCTATTTTGTGGTTACAACTCTTGAAAATATATGTTATGTTTTCCAATAATAATATTTCTCAATCTTTGTTGTATTTGCTTTAAAAAAAACACGCTTAACTTTATTTGAAACACGTTTTAAATAATTTATCAATCTCCTTGACCATTATCGATATTAAAATATCAGCTGACTGCCGGCGACAAATATTTCCGGCCGATGTTGGCTGGAATTTTTTTGTTGGTGAAACTCGTGGCGGTGTGGCGGCTATTTTTTCGGCTGGATATTTTATTTCGGCGGCCGGCTGGTATTTTTTGGTAAAACTGGCCTCTGATCACGAATATAATGTTATTTATGATCATATATAATGTCTTCATACATTTAGGCCAGGTCGGGTCAGGTCAGGTCAGGTCAACCAGTAAGGGTTTTGCCGGGTATTTGTAGTAGGTGGCAACCGCCTCTGACAGCTTCGTAACATGTTACGAAGGCACCAAAGCTACATAGTAAATGTTCAAATGGTTGCTAGATTCGAATTCAGCTCAAAAAACTAGCCTAGAAACATGTAAAACTCGAGAAATTGAACCAAGGTCATCAAAGGTCAATGACCTTACCTGACCTTCCGGTGACCTTGACACCCACCCTAATGCATGAGAGCAGCATAATACCCCATGCTTGAACGCTTTAAACCACGAAAAGACTGCAAACTCGCGGCTAATGCGAGCCGACATACGCTGAATCGATTCCGGCCAAACATGATCTCGAAAGAAGGTCACAGGTCAAAGATCATTAAGGTCAGGGTCATGAAATTTTCAGGTTATACTCTGTTCCGTTTCAAGTTTGCAGCCGAAGTGCCTTGCTGAAGGCAGTGCGTGATTTCTGTATATACAGCAGACCAGCTCTTGCATTTTTAAGGCCGTTGTACACGGGCAACTTCCGCCGGCAACTCTCAGCAATCGGTTGCTCGGCGACTCTGGGCAACCGATCGCCGGGCAACCGGTGGCAGCACGCGAGCAACTCCTAGCAACACCGATGAATTTGCTTTCACATTGCTGACGTCATAATTACGTCACGCCGAGGAACTGGGCGACTCTCGACAACCGGCATTCCAGCCCACCGGCAACCGGACGCAGATGTGTTTTGAGGTTTGTGGCGTTTGAGTTTTCGCGAGTTTTCTGCATATTATATATTATCGATATGTATTAATGATAGCTTGCCTGTGCCATCGTTCGCTAGTGATGCCACTATCTTTTTAACGCCAAAACGTGGTATTAACCCTATTCCTGGCGGGCTCCGCCGGGACAAGAAACTGGCGGGGGGGGGGGCCGATTCGGCCCCCCCTGAGATCTCGAGAACGAAGCAAGATAGCGACAAACGGTAAACGGCATCGGATACGCACGGTCAAGATCTACAATTTTTACTAAGGTCATTTTCAGGTCAGGTCAAAGATGACGTCACAGGGGTCGAAAAAGTCAAAATGGCGGCGCTAGATATGGAGAGTTTTTCTCGAATAACTTTCGAATTAGTCAACATAGGAACAAACTAAGGGCATCATCGTGATCCTCTCGTCAATCCGCATCGAATGATATATATGTTGACCTCGCAAGGTCAAGGTCAAAGGTTGACCTCAGGTCACGTGACCTCGAGGTCATCATGTATATCATTCGATGCGTCTTGACGAGCTGAACACAATGAGACCATCCACGCGTCTGTATCTTGTTCCTGTACGGAGTTATTGGCCAAAAACCTTTGGTGACCTTTGATGACGTCACATGACCTCACAGCTGCCCAACAGCAAAACAGACCTCAAGGTAGTGAAGGTTGATCGTATATGAAGTCATGTATGGTATATGGGGCCATTCCGACCCGTTTTAGTGGTAAAAACAGGGAGTTGATTTTTCCCCCATTGACTTATAATGGGGAGGTCGCGAAACTGACCTGACCTTAGGTCACCGATATCAAAATTCCGAGATATACAAATTGCACATACTGGTACCCTAACTAAAGCCTGAAGAGAAGAAATTGATCGGTCAAAAACTCTAGCTCTGGCGTGATTGCGAACTTTTCTGAGGTAGGGTCACCAAACCGCCTCTGGTGACCTGACCTGAGGTCAGATCAACTCAAAATTTTCAGACATGTTGCGTAGAAGCCTTTTAGGAAAAGTCAGAAAATTTGAGCTTCCTAGCTCAACGCGTTTGGGAGAAATAACCAAAAAACCTCAGGGGGGGGGCTCCTGAGGCCCCCCCCGCCAGGAATAGGGTTAAAGGTTAAAACAAATATCAAAGGTTGGAGTACGCCATTGTATGTTGTTTTATCTGTGGTGGGTTGATAATTATTACTAAAATGATATTTAGTCCAAAGCTATTGCTTTATTGAATGGGTGCTTTCAGGGGTCATACAGCTCCCTTCATTGGCCTTGGCTAATGTAGATACGTAAGAACAGTTGATGCACAATCATTTCCAACAGATGTTAAACCACATTGACATGGTAGACATGGAACAAAGTCAAAGATGAACATATTTCTGCAAATTTACTGTCATTGTCATGTCTGATTAAAACATGATATGATATTGTTATCTTGTTACCATGTATTGTTTTTAGATGATCAAGATATTAATTTAAACCAGATAAGGATATTACTATGCAATACTGTTGTCATATTTTGTTTTTCTGATTGATCTTCTGATCTTTTTATCTTGGCATATCTTGTTTTTATTTAGAGATGCTGATGACGCCATGGTGATATATTTACGAAAACATGTTCATCTTTGATTTTGTTCCGTGTTTTATAGATATACGTATAGCATTGCGGACTGTGGGTAAACAGTCTATTCAGTGTCCACATCTCATTCTACATACATCACTGGATAATTTGGAAAAGAGTGGATAGCACTTAAGTTTTCATGAACTTATCCAGTATGTTCTTGAAAGACAGTGGACTGTGCCTCAACTATGTCTGCAGGGGCTTGTTCCACGCCTTTACCAGCCTTTGTGAGAAAAACTGTTTTTTGTGCCTTTAACCTGCAGCTTGCTTTGGTGTCCTCTTCTTGCAGTGTCTTGACTTCTGACAAAAAACTGACTTGGTTCTACATCCAGCTTCCCTGACAGCAGCTCTAAAGTTTCAATCAGGTCGCCTCGCTGCATGCTCTCCTCCACACTCAGCAGTCCAAGAGTGTTCAGTCTCTCCTCATAGCTCACCTGCTTCTTGCCTTGAACCAACTTTGTTGCCCTGCGTTGCACTGTTTCCAGCACCCTAACGTCCTTTGTGTATAGAGCCATGGCTTGGAGACAATGTTCCTTCCTATTGTTTTGCATTTGTAGATAAGCAATTATTCAATGGATACTTTTTGCACTGGCATCTTTCCAACTCATGAATAACCTTGTCAGCCTCATCCACATCAGCAGTCAGTGGGCAAATGGTAGGAATTGGCTCTTGGGGTGGTAAAGGGTAGGAAAAACTGCATCAGAAGGTGCACCCGTTTTACAAACTGGAGCAGATCAGACATGGTTGGCTTTACATCATTTTACACAAGGATAAAATCACATTGTCAAAGAGTTAAACTGCAGCTATGCATGTGATTGCATTTCTTTGGATTTCATATTTGATATGAATGTGTTAACTTACGATAGCACAATTCTGAAATTAAGAAAAAATCAAAATCCACCTCATCCAAACACATCCAAACATTATGATCACCTTGCAAGTATGAGCATGCCCTTTTGTCCATTGCGTGTCTAATAGTTGCTGTCTGCTTTCAGCCATGGACGGAGATAACGATGCCATTGAAGCTCGTCTGCAGCGCATCAGGATTCTGCGGCTTATCAAGCTCCGTCAGCGCAGAAGACGCCGCATGTGGGTGCGGCCGGTGCTGGCTGCTCGCGACGAGCTCGGGGAGTTCAGCCACCTCGTCAGCCAGCTGCGCAGTGACCCAGCTGCCCACCAGCAGTACCTGCGCCTGACGCCAGCCGAGTTTGATTATCTGCTGGGCCTCGTGCGGGACGACATCGCTAAAGAAGTCACCAACATGCGACGTCCCATCCCACCTGACGAGCGACTGGCCCTAACCTTGCGGTAAGCAATTTTGCTGTTTCAGGCTGATTTGTCGTACCAAAAATGGTCATTTGCATATTTAATGCTTCATTTAAAGTGTTCCATGGCGAGGACTTGAAGCAGGTCATTATTTTTTTTCACCGTGAGGCCCACCGCCTGCCGGGTTAAGGTCAACTACTGACACCTGTCAAAGTGTCAAGCCCTGAACCGAACCAGGTAATGGTGGGACGTTTGTTGCCGATCAAACTAGAAACGGCTGACTGTTGAGCTACCTATTCCTGTCGTTGCAGATACCTGGCAGCTGGAGGCGCCATGAAAACGATTGCGGAGTCGTACCGCATCGCCCCACGCACAGCGACAGGGATAATATATGAGGTGTGCGAGGCCATATACCAACGGCTCGCCCCTCTCTGCCTGCGCTCCCCGACGCTGAACGACTGGCATGCATCAGCTGACGACTTCTTGGAATTGTGGCAACTGCCAAACTGCATCGGGGCGCTCGATGGCAAGCATGTTGCCTTGCAGAAACCAGCTGGCACCGGTTCAATCTACTTCAACTATAAGGGCTTTTGCAGCGTCGTGCTCATGGCCGTAGCTGACGCCAGATACAGGTGAGCCCGACAGAAGGCTAGCATCTCGAAGTGGATTATTTTACCTCGTATTATTTTACTTAATGTCGCATTGTCATCATCCTTACATCTGAAATTCGACTAAGGACGAAAACCGTACTTGTTGCCTTGTAAACCTCACGTAACCTTGTCGCAATGTTTCCGAGATTTTGTGGGAATGCTTTTTTGAATAAGTTTCCGAGATTTTGTGGGAATGCTTGTTTGAATAAGTTTATGAGATTTTGTGGGAATGCTTGTCGGTGACATCCGCCCCCTCGCCCGTTGGACTTTTGAGTCTGACCCTGTCTAACGACCACCCGGTCGATCATGTCAAACTAATTGCATGTATTGGCATTGTTGCCTCTACCCATCTCTACCCATCTAAGACGCAAATTCGAGCGGGGGAGCGATCTGCCGAAGAAACTCCGACTGCAAGCTTGATGTGGAACAGAGTATAGCTCTGAAATAAATTATCGCGAGGGTACTGAAAGTTTCGTTGCGATCGGCCGCTTTTTACACGAATTATTCGCGAAAAACCGAGAGTTCCGTTCGAAGATTCAGGCCCTGTCGCGCTAGAATGGCATATCGGCCCACTGTGCGTCGGCGGCCGGGTGGCGGGCAATCGCCCAACACCTTGCCGCTCTCACCACCGCTACGGCCTACTCTTTTTAGCCATTGGAGCAGCAGAGGTGCGGTGGTGTAGTGATAAAGTCAACGGTATTGGAATACGAAGGTACGCGGTGTGTGTCGCACATGCCCTTTTCTATAGGTATTTTGTTTTTTGGTGACCTGACCTGACCTGACCTGACCTTGACCTTGACCTCTGAATGATATTGTATGCAACGAATATTGTCTTGGTAGCCTAAGAACACGTTTTGGGCGATCAGTCTCAGTCCATGACTCCATTCTTCGGCAACTACGGTGCCAGGCCGATACTTTACAAACTTGCAATTTGTACCCTTGACCTGACCTTGACCTTGACCTCAAACTTTAAATTAAGTACATGTTTTTAGTAGTTCGTGATGAGAGCTTTCGATTGGCGTTTGAATTTTCCAAATCGGACCGTTAGTTCGGGAGATAACAGGGGGGGGTAAAATTTACCCCCCCCCCCCCAGCCCCGCGCGTTCGGCTGGAGACCCCAGCCCCGCGCGGGTTAAGGGCACAGCTGCAACAAAGAGGGGCAATACCCTTGAGGCAAGAGTTCTTGCAGGTGTAGCAACAAACCCACCTTGGTTAGAAGTGTTCAGGTGCTGGACTGTTCCTGAAAAAGGAGTGGGCTATCTTTGGTGCCACCCCTGATGCAGTGATTGGGGACAGGACATTGATTGTGGGGTCAGGGCAGTAATTGAGGTGAAGTGTCCTACATCACAGTCCACAGTTGGCAACTATATCAAGTCAGGAACCATAGCTCTCCCAAAGTCCGGACCTAGCTGCAGCTCCAGATGCTGCTGGCTGACTGCTGTGTGGGGTTCTTGGGAGTATGAATATTGAATATTCATATCGGCAGGTCCGCCGTAAAGGTACGGGTGCGCCGAGAATGGTGCCTCCCCGCCAGACCACTCCGTCCTCAGATTACCCGTTTCGTAAAACGTGCTGTTTCCTCACACAGCGTAAGGCCATGGAATTTCAGGGCATCACCATCATCGATTCAGGACGCATCCATTCGAGGAGCAGCTCACGATCTGAGCCACAGCATCGTTTGTCCAACCAGACTCCAATAAAACATTACATCGCTTCAGCGTTACAGCGTGAGATGCATCACCGCCTTAAAGTACAAACATAAGAAAACAGCTCACGGTCAGAGCCAAGCACCCAGCTGCCATAGTGTCGTAAACAGCGTCGTGCATCATCGCCTTTAAGTGCACATGCAAGAGACAGCTCACGGGCCAAAAAACTAGCGAGCCACTGCGATGGTTTCGTAAACAGCGTCGCTCAGGGTCAACCAATTGACAACTGTGCAGCGCCCCGCTGATGACAACTCTCTGCCCTCAGAGTAACACAACAAATGACTAAAGGACGTCATCTGGCGTTCCGGAGCGGAATATGCGCCTCCATCGTTGCACCTGACTCTCCGAGGCGGTAAGCAACGGCCGCCCGCCGCCAGACGCCGCCGTCGTCATCAAAGAAGAACGTACGTCGGTGTCTGTCACGATCCAATACGACCGACTGCGGCCGCGTGGCCGTCACGCGGCCTGGTGATCGCGCCTCCAAGCGCTAGCGGCAAGAAAGGGCGGAAGGACAATCGAGGGGCGACGGGGATGGTGGCCGAGATAATTCGATAAAGTCATTGTCGAAATTAAACTATGCAACCGTACAAGTTCGGATCATGCAAACCGTTTCCGAAATGTGCACTGACTGTACTCTGCTAACTGTGCTCTATCACGGTTGTAGTGCCACTTATGGTATATCCGACCGTACTCCAAGTAGTAGCGGACGGCCTGTTAGTAGCAGGCGGCCTGTATGTTGATGGTATATCCGACCGTAGTCAAAGTAGTAGCTGACGGCCGTATGTATGTGTGTATGTATAGCTTGTAGTGCCACTTGTGGTATATCCGACCGTAGTCGAAGTGGGCGACGCGTGCGATCAGGCTCCGCTTCGTCGGAGTGTGAGGGCACGTCGCCCACCGCCGACCCTGTATGGGGCGGAGGTCAGTTCGGACGTTTTGGGGCATGTGGGTTATGTGCGCCGGCCGCCGCGCCACAAGCGCAAATGAATTATGAGTGTGGCACCTTAGTACCAGGTGGAGGTGTAGTGTGTGAGTCTGGCAGCGTGCCCGGTGAGCCCGTCTCGGCGTCGGCGAACAATGGGGCCGGGGCGTCTTCCTCACTTGACACCCGCTGCCGAGTAATGGCCGCCGCCGCGACGGGCTGGTGTGGGGTGAGTGTGGGCCGGCCAGTCAGTCCCGCTCTGGCTGGCCGGCCGTGCGGCTCCATATACACGTGGTCGTCCCTGTTTTTGCCTCTTACAAATAGATCCACTATACGGTACACGGTGGCAGTCTCCGGGACCCTTAGATCGGAGGTTGAAGCCGGGGTCACGCGGGGACCCTTACGGCAGCCGCCTTCCAGGACTTTCGAGTGAGCCCCTCAGCGCACAGCTCAAAGAATCGAGCGCGACGCGCATCATTCCAGAACTGTCCTCACCAGCGGGAGCCCGACGAACTATCTAATTAATCCAGATCAATGCCCTGTTTCGTACGCAAGCTTCGACGAACTCTGTAATGTCAACAAGAAGGCGCCACGGACAGCGTCGCCAGATAAAACGCCACTGTGTGCGCCGCCAAGAAGGGCGTCTCCACCAGCGCCGCCGACAAGAGGGGCCACGGGCAGAGTCGCCAGATAAAACGGCGTTGTGTGCGCCGCCAAGAATGGCGTCGCCACCAGCGCCGCCGACAAGAGGGCGCCGCGATCGGGTCGACATGAGCGATGGCAAACAAGCGCCGCCAGCAGATGGCGCCGCTACCTATGCCGGGCCGACGCGCCGCCGCCCGCTGCGATAACATATAGAGAGAAGCGAAAGACAGAGAACAAGTGGTGGGCGCTAGAAGCGCTGCCAACAGATCGTGACGACACGAGCGCCGCCAAGAAGGGCGTTGTCACCAACGCTGCCAACAAGAGGGCGCCGCTAAGAGCGCAATCAGACGAGGAGGTGTCGCTGTGAAGGCGCCACAAGAGCGTCACTGAGGTCCCGCCAGCGTCACCTGTAATGAAGTGGATTCGGCGACGCTCGACACGCTGCTAGCGCTCTACGGCGGTAGCAGTGCAATCTTTGAGACGCTGCCAGCGCCCCCGCGCGGACCTGGCCCCGGTCGGTGAAACCGGGTATCGCCAACGCGGCTGCACCCGCCAATGAATCATCGCCGAGCCAGCCATTACTGCGGGGCACCGCCAGCACAGAGCTAACTCGCCACAAGATGAGGCGTCACTGATGTGCCGTCAGCGTCACCTGCAATGGGGTGCGGCTCAGCGACGCTCGGCACGCTGCTAGCGCCCTACGCGGCAGCCGCGCACTCTGTGAGGCGCCGCTAGCGCCACCGCGCAGACCTGCGTTCGGCCGGCGAAACCGGAAGCCGCTCCCTGCTGCGCTGCAAGCGCCCCGCGAGGACCTGCGCTCGGCTGGAAACACCGAGCGCCGCCCAGCACGGAGCGCTGCCGAAGAGGGCGCCACCGAGAAGAGCCGCGTTGGAGAAGACTGATGGGAGGCTGAACTGAATGCAATCGCCGAGGGCTCCTGCAGGGTGCATGACACGCTAAGGGCACCCCCTCGAGGAGCAGTGGCGCCGAAAGCCGAAAGTCGCCAACGCGGACGTCCAATGAGCGCAGCCTCCCGACGCCGAGCCTCTGTCGTTTCAGAGGCCACCGCGGGAGCGGGCGTGCAGCTGAGCGGCGAGCGGTCACCGGCGCAAGCACCAACACTGGAGGCACGAAACACGCCGACGGAGGTCACAGACCCGTCCGGGGGCTGGACGCTGCTGGGGCTGCGCTCCTTCCGCGGGGCACCGGACGCTCAGAACGGCACTGCAAGGTGACTGGACATCCGACGATGTCCGGAGCCTGCAACCCGCGCAGCAGGACGGCAAAGTCGTGGCCAACGGGCGACACCGAGGAGGAACCATGCCGGTCAGCTCGCGCGGCCGGTACCGACTTGTCATCGATTATTGTTATAAAAAAGACAAAAAAGAGTAATAGCTAAATCATATGGTTATTGTTTGTTTGTGTGTTTTCACGTTTCGTTTAAATGCTTCATTGATATGTCATCAACTTGTATTTCGCAATCATCAATTGCCATTTTCTCATTTGTGTGTTAGGTTATACTTCTCTTCATTTGGCGTATTTCTATAACGTTTCAGCTTCTGTTTTAACTCGCTCGCGTTACAATGAGTCTTGTAAACATTGCATACATGCACCCCGGAGTAAGGGGATTTAAGCCCTCTCCCGGAGAAGGTGGTATGCATGTAATGTCAGCGACGCCTGGGTAGGACCCAGGTGCAGCCGCCGTCATGGGACGGGGCCGGCCGCTACCCCAGGCCGGCCACGTCACATGCTTTCGCCTCGCGAGGTAGGTGACTGCTCCTGTTATTTGGCTTGGGGGGTTGCATTCCCCCACAATGGGTAATTCTTGTCCAAACTTTAGTTATGCATCTATTCTTTAACTGTTGCAGTCTGTTTTTATGTTTTGGCCCTGTGTTATTTTGAATAATAACGTCTTCTAAATATTGTACATCTTTTACTACGGAGAGCCGGGAGTGTGAAAGTATTTGACGGAGACGCTAAATCTCGCACGGTTCACCGTTTGAATTTGGCTTAACCGGATGAGCTGTTTAAGAGCCTGAGAACTGACACCAGCCCGAGGGGACCGCTACCCACCGAGTGGTTCAAAAGGCGCAGCATCACACTGGAACCAGAACCAGTCGATTGTTGTGCACTACACTGGGTGGCAGACGGTGCGGCACACACTGTTATTAGAGTTGCAGGCGTGTCCTAGACATGAGCCCCGTTGAGCAACGACGTAGTTTAGTAGGAACCCACATTCCGTGTCATTACAACTCGCGGCCCTCACTCACCAGCGGGGCGGCGCGGGAAGCCACCTTATCAAAGCGGACGTACGGGAGGCGTTCAGATTTATACCCGTCCGCCCCGACCAGCACCAAGCGCTGGGATTTAATTGGGACGGCGCATTTTGGTACCAAACCGCACTGCCGTTCGGCTACCGAGCGTCCCCTCGCATCTTCAACGATTTTGCCGAGCTATTAAGGGACGCGACAGGGACGCGACTGGAGGAGGCCCGTGCTTGGCTGAATCTGGCGAATGGCGAGGACCACCAGGAGAAGGCTCCACAGCCCGCCGCCGGTAAGCGTCGGTATTCCTACCGTCGCCGTCCGGCGGTGCACCTGGTCCTCGGGGACTCGGTGGGCAGGGTAGCTCGCCTGGCCTCACGATATCCCCGCGACCTGGTCATTGATCGCTGCCGCGGCGGGGCGACATGGACGACCGTTCTGAAGAACCTCCAAGACGACCTCCTGCCCTGGCTCCATGCGAAGGACACATTCCACCTCGAGCCGGGGCACATAATCATCTGGCTGAGTGGCAACGACAGCCATAGCCGCTCCACCGGGCTCGGGCGGATCTCCGACGAGTTAAACCTACAAGTCAAGGTGTCCGTCCGAGAGACGCTGCTGCGCCTATCAGAGAAGCAGCCGGCGGCCATCATCGTGCTGGGCCCGCTCCCGCGTCCCGGCGGCCAAGTCAGCGGACTGGCGTGGGAGAAAACGGCCTCATCTCATCAGGAGAGGGCGACCAAGGAGGCCATCGAGTCAGCCAAGGACCTGCTCCACTGCCCGGCGACGCTGGTGCTGCTGGGCCGCGCGCTGACCAAGAAGAGCGGCGGCCGGCACTCAGTGACGGCGGAGTGCCAGGGGGCCTGGTACAAACCAGATGGCGTCCACCTCAACGCAGCTGGTTATGCCAAGATGGCCGACCTCCTGCCCGTCTGGCTCCGCCTGGCCTAGAGGCGAGAGCGGGTGGCGGCGGCAAAATGCCGCGTGAGTGAGTCGCGAGCGTTTATCGTTTTGTTTTCGGCTTTTGTATCGCGGTGTTAATTTTCGAAAATAATATTTGCTTATTTTCGTGTGGGGAGTATGTTGCGTTTGTCGCGTTTGCGTAGAAATTGCCGTAGAGATACGTACCTTTATTTGTGATACTCGGCGTCCCGCACCGCGCTCGCGCCGAGACCGCTCGGCGCCGGAGGCGCACGCATGTCACGTGACTCGACGTGACCACGGGCCGGGGCGGCGCACACTGGTCGGAAACGCTCCAGCGAGAGGCCAGCGGCCTTTCCGCAAAAGTTTTTTGCTTGTTATTCCACAACTAGTGAAGCAAACTTCATAAAACTTTGCATACCTTCTCTGTCATATGTAATCTATCATTTGGATGTCAAGCACTAAATATGTGACGTGAATTTGTTAAGTTATGACGTCATAATTGAGTATAATACAGGATCTAGCACCACTTTAAGTCAACAAGGGAAATTGGGGGCTGCTATTCGGGCACCGGGAATGGTTTCATGCACTTCTTGCAAGGTCCAGTGCTTGACTTAAGCATTGTTGACTTTGCGTGACGTCATTTATGACGTCACTAAGGCCATATAAGTTTTTCGTCAATAACTCCTGATCAGATGGAGCTAGAGAGTCGGGAAAGCCACCATTGGACTCAGGAAGACCTGCCGAATCGAATGATATGCAATATGACCTCATTCAACCATTTTCGTGACCTGAGGGGCTCCGATCTGACCTTGACCCGAGGTTAACACCTTAAGTTGAGTTCACCCGAACACCAAGTATAGCATTCAACGCGCCTGAGCTAGACAAACACGATGATGCCAAAATCGCGGCAGTGCGACCATTTTTGGTAAAGTAATTAACCTAAAACCGAACCCGTGCCTTGTGGCACTTACCTGACCTAAGAGGTCACTGGCTGACCTAAGACCTTAAAATCGGGTAGCACCTGATTTTTGCGTCTTATAACGGCACACAAGCTTTTTTTCCGCCAGGCTCTAGCTCAATTAGAGGCGAAACGGCGAGGGAGTTGTACCAACCCTCCCCGGTCAATATAGAAAACCAATCGGTCCGGCCCGGGGTAAATACCGGAATTGTGATCTAATGTAACTAAAGACGGCCCAAGGTAACCCGACGTCAGTGACAGGCGTCCTATATTTGCAGCGTCTTATAGGTATTCACGAAGGTTTCAATTTCCACTTTCTTCAGCCGAGTGATGGTTGTCAATAGCTGATAGCAAGGCTCTCTAAATACAAGCCGTAATCGCCACGCAATATGTGGAAGGCTTTTGATGTCAATACATCAACATAAATGCATACATAAAACGCGCTTTTCACAAAATTCATAAACTCAAGCGCATCTGTTTTTAATGACCAGTCAACTACGCATGGATGCGTGCAGGCCACACAGGTCAGCGTAAGCCGGGCGCGGCGGCCGAGCCGAAACTGGGGCGGGGCGGGCGGTAGTTGGGTAGGAAGAGCGGCTCCTGCAAATTTTGCGCAAATATGCGCAGTTAGCTTTTATGTTGCCCTGGTGTAAATTTAAATCCTACTTCATCTCACAAAAAATCAGAGTGGAACTAGATGGGACTACCTGTTGTTTCCTTACCTAAACTTTGCAGTTATATTCCAGAATCACTGTAGGAGAGCCTTCATAAAAAGCTATAGTACATCTTAGTTAGGGATTTAGTATGCCAAAAATTTTGCACTGACCAGTCGGCAACTTCATAACGAACATTTTGATGCATAATATGTGGGATTTCAATTTGGTGTCTATCAGCAATAAGACTCTGAATATCCGGCTCAAGAAACCTCTTGCTCCGCGTCAGTTTCCGAGTTCTGGGATACCCCATCTTCGGGGGCTGATTACAGTTATTTTTGGTCACCCGGATTAGTTTTTTGGCCTAAGTATAATAATTTGATCAATTTCAAATCGATCTATATAAAAAATAATCCGAAACTCCGGAATCGCCCGTGGCCTCTCGTCAGGGCGTTTCCGACCAGTGTGCGGCGGGGCGCGCGGCAGTTAGCATTCCGAGCTGGCTGCGGGCGCGCCCCACCGTCTACCGTCTTTTCGATAGTCACAGAAGCACACCTACCTACGGGGTAAGAACGGCATTCTGAGCCCTCTTTGTCATCTTACCGACCCGACTGATCGTCGTTTATTTTGTTTAGTGAATTTGCGAGACTTTGGCATCTTTTTATCTTCGAATATCTTTGTATAACGCTTTGGTTGTTTTGAACTGTGAAAAATGTACATATCTGAAACTACCTAATTTGTGTCATCCGGCCGAAATAATTTAGCAGACTTTATACACAGGGAACTAGGGAGTGCTAAATTATCTAGACGATTTCTTTGGCGTAGAGCCCAACCCAACCGGAGTCGGCGCCTCTACTTAAGAATTCTTTCTGGCGTTCTGCGCGCAAGTCGGCGTACCACTACAACCCGCCAAATGGCAATCTGCACGCGAATCGAAATTCTCGGCGTGGTGATCGACACCATCACCACGGAGTAGAGAGGTACTGGAGTGGAAGACGAACACCTTTTGCGACAGACCCCTTCTGCGCATGCGCACTGTTACAGAAATAATCTGCGTCCTTGGGGCGACCATCAGCGTGTGTTGTCGGCGGCGTTAGCTTAAGTGTTACGGCGGTATTGTATGTTAGGTAAATGGGTCTAGTTGTTACTTGTTATGTGATTTGCATTATTATGGCTAGCTAGAAGTATGTTAATGGCAATAAGGCATGGTGTGATGCTATTTCACGCACAAACGCGAAGGAGAAGCAGCCCGATCTTTCGTTTCACCGGTTTCCTTCCGACACAGTTCCGGCACGGCTACCGCAAGGTAGCAGCTAGTCGGATACTGACTGCCCCCGTGACCGCCAACTGCGAAGCGGACGGGGACGATCTGCTCAGTGTACTGAGCCGTGTCGCCCGCCGTGTGTCCCAGCCAGTGTCATCGGTGTGTGTAACATACGCGGATGGACCACGTGTGGACGAAATCCACATCGATTGAGCAACGAGAAACTGCATAGCCTATGTGGCCGGCTACCTAGCCCGCAAGATCCTGGAAGGCCATTCGTGTGAAAAGTGCCGCAGCGCAGAGCGATCTGCAGTCCCGGGCGAGTGGTTAAAGATCAGCGCGACGTCCTCACGGGACTGAAAGGCTTTCCCAGTGTCGGTGACACTAATCTCGGTAGTTTGGTATGACCCACGGATGCTTTTTACAAGCCGGTGATGAAGTGCTATGTCACGACGCAGCAGTGGCGCGGGAACTTCTTCCAGACTGGGGGGGGGGGGGGCTGAACCATCATAGAGATCAACCTAGGGTACCCCCAAATCTAGCTTTCTCATCGGTTTTAGGCCACTTATTTTTCAGACCTTGGCCATTTCAACGAAAAAAAAAAGAAGAAAATATTTGCAAAAAAAATGAGGTATTCCGTCTCAGCTGAGTGAAGAAACTACCGTTTTGGCAACCTGGAATAAAGGTTTTAAGCTGCCAAATAAGTTGCCGAGTCAGTAAAATAGGTAGATTTTTTCACTCACATGCTTTCTTCCTTTGTGACTCACAACCCCTAATTTGGGGAGGACAAGCTGCCCCAACGGTTCCTGGCCTCATGAAAAGTTGTGAGGCACCGCCCCCACGGCCCCAGAGTTGTGAGGGCAAGCTTCCCCCACTGCCCTCTCCCCCGGTTCCCGCGCCTATGTATGAATCTATGAAATTGTGTTGGTAGATTTCCGATTTCGATTCCTCCAGCTGGGGGGGGGGGGGGGGGCTCAAATACATTACGAGCCCCCCAGCCGAAAAGTTGGAGGGGCTCAGTCCCCCCTAGCCCCCCCCCCGGTTCCTGCGCCACTGCGACGCAGGCTCAGGCACCGTCACCTACCATCCTGCTGGAAAGCGGCATAGCTCACCGCATCATCGACTGCCTGACGCAGTCGTCCGAGGCCTCACGCCTGCAGTGCTGCAATGCGGTCATGGTCGATGCGGCGTCGCGCTTTGTTAGGTTGCAGCTGTAAGTGATGTGCTGGGCACGGGGGGCAGGTGTGATTACAGTGCTGGAAACGAGGCCGCTTTCTGGTCCCGGCGTTTTATTCTCCAAAGTTGATGCAAGTTGATAGCTACACGAGGTTTATTTGGGGCCTCTGTCTCTGAATATACGACTTCGAAATTAATCGATTCTACAAAACCCTTTCTTTCACCTATATGCATATATTTAACAGTAACTCCAGATTAGGCTGGTTTGGCTCGCCCTATTCAATTGTGCTCACTACTTTGATCTCTTTCCTAAAAAATTCGGAGGCAACTGTGACGCGCCTAATTATCATTTCATTGGAATATAATGATATTATATTCCGAACTTATATAACGAACTTTGTGGAGAAAGTCAGCTTTAAGCTTTCATACGTTGCAAACACCATTACATTTCATACATGAACTGATTCTTGACATCGTTTTCACAGGGCTGTTGGAGCACGTATGTCCCGGAGAGGTCATGCGAGAGGCGCTGGTGGCACGTCCTCTGACCTCTGCAGATCTGTGCCTCAGCGTCGAAGGCGCCCCACTAGAGATCGCCAGGCTCGCGGGGAAAATTAAGAGCTTCAAGCTAGTGACCTCGTGACTGGAGAGGCACTGCTTGCCCTTGAGACTTTCGGTAAGTCCACGCTATAACAATGTTTGGTCATCAATAGCTGCATTGTATTTTGAACATTTTGAGCTCGTTTTGTTCACATGTATTTATGCTGTTTTTACGGGATTGCATGATTTCGGCCATACATCGTGCGGGCTTATATGAATTTCCGCATGTACTACCTTACGTGATCGTGCAATGGTAAACATTTTCATCCTTTCATCATCGTAATATTTCTCGCCATGTGAATCTATAAACAACTCATTTCGATAGCTCATGGTATCCCAGTCACAGAGAAATGAATCCTTTTGGTTAGTGACAACCTCCTTACGAGCAGAGTCTCTCGGCATTCCATTGATCTTAGAAGCGCATCTTGCCCTGGAAAATTAATCTAAGCCATTGATTCGCAGCAAAGGACGTTATCCGCTACTGGACCTGTGCCGAGTGTATGGCGGTACGACCGGCATCTACAGTGGCATGCGACGACTGCGACAGATGGTACCACTTCAGCGGGAACATGTTTTACTATGTATGCTCTTTTTGTAGAAATAAATATCATACCGTTATCGCTTTTTCTCAAAGTAGGTATTTAAACACTTGCAGCTTGAGAGGGTCATGCTGCAGGCATTACCCATCCTATTCCCATGGATATGTGTGTCAGAAGTGAATTCAACTTGCCTCTGACAATCATACTCAATGACTTACACGAGAGGTAATGTGTTGAGAGGGAAAGTGGATGCATGAGCACACCGTGCAGCGCCCCCTCGCATGGCTGCTTTTGTTGTCACAGACTCTGATGAGTGGTGGCGCAGGTGGTGCCGCTTTGCAGCAAGTGGAAACCACAACTCTGCCGCTCCTGCTAAACGAAGCAAGTGCCAGTCGGCGGGCCACTCAGCAGTCACTCCCTCAGTTTGTGAGTCAGCAGCAGTCAGTGTCTCAGTCTGTGGCGAATCCCATCCGGCAGTCAGTCCCTCAGTCGGCGGGCCACCAGCAGGAAGCCACTCAGCTGGCAAGTGACTGCAGACCTATGTACAGGTCTCGCGAGATTAAGCGGTAGGTTTTGCACTTTTACATTTCCGGTTATATCTCAGAAACGCTTGTCACCAACGGAACGTGGGCTTTGAGCGGCGACGCTGTTGAGTTTAAGGTGATGAATATTATTTTCGAGCGTTATGATATCATTATGGTATGGTACAATAATTTTGATACTTGGCACTTGAGATAAGGTACATTTCCGTGATTGTTGTGGGAAACTTGTGAGGTTATCTGGGAAGTACTGTGCAGTGCAATATTCTGTTTGCGAAGTTTTGCATAACGTTTCGGGGTTGTTTTGTGCGCGAATTGCATGTGCGGTAAGAGGACGCACTGTTCAGGAGGGTAAGAGTACGCAGAATTATACATTAAATCGAATATACAGAAATATAAAATTATTAATCTATCGCTCAACGGCGCTTGTTTTGTAGGTATATCATCAATGGAGCACTGTGATGCAGATGCGTACCCGAAATTCTTCCAAATACGAGTTATTCTCCCTTTTGATTGTGCATTTTCTTTAAGAAACACACGATATGATTATTTCCTGATTTATAGACTTGAAGATTTATTTTGTTTTTCTTTTTGGATACTAGAATTAACTTAGATGCCTTCTGAGTTTGAAGTTAAGCATTTGGACAGTACAAGCTGCATAGGTGTGTGTTCATATGCTTGCGTACTCCACCCGCCTGGCGTGCGTACTCTTACACACCCCATATGGTAAGAGTACGCAACTGCAGCGGTTCAGAAAATGTCAGTTTTAGACCACTTCCATTTACGCTGAAGGATCGTTGCCCCATGGGTTGATGGCTAATTCAATGACCTTTAATATTCCCTATTTGCGATTTCTTTCTTTCAAATATTAAACAAATGAGAGCAAGAAATCCACTAAGTGCGTACTCTTATACGACTTCACCCTACACTCTGCCACCGGCTGAAGTGCCAAGATTTGATGGCGACGTGATGCAGTATGCCTCCTTCAAGCGTGCGTTTGAAGCAGGGATAGCATAGCCTCACGAGTGGAAGACCCAAGTGAGATGTTGTACTATCTCGACCAGCACGTCTCCGGAAAAGCAAGAGAGCTGGTGAGGGGCTGCATGCAACTGGATCCAGCAACAGGGTACGCAGAAGCCAGAAGGTTGTTGGAGAAGCGGTATGGGTGTCCTGGCCGCGTAGCCAACTCGTACATAGAAAAGGTAACCTGCTGGCCACCTCTGAAGGGCAGCGTCTCGTCATTGGATGAATTTTCCATCTCCCTGGTGGGGTGTAGGAACGCCATGCAGATCACGCCTGGCTTGAGAGAGCTCGACAATCCCCAGATCTTGAAGGTCGTGGTGGAGAAGCTGCCACAGAACATGCAAGACAGTTGGCGCCGTCTGGGATACAGTATCACAGAAGATATGAGGCGTTTGGTAAAGTTCGCGGACTTGGTAGAGTTCGTGGAGAGGGAGGCTGCGATAGTTACTGATCCTGTCTTCGGGAGAGAAGAGACAACGAAAGACGCCCACAAGACGAAGACGCTCGCCGAGAAGGCACCTAAACGGTCAAGCTTCGCCACTGGAGTCCGAGATCCTGTCGAAGTAGATAGAGCACAAAGTTCAGGAAGGAGGTGTTACTTCTGTCAGGGTCCCCACATGCTGCATGACAAAGAACCACTCCGCATTGCCGCCAGCGCATACAAGAAGTCGTCACAGCCCACCCGGCCGTCGGTGCCTGACAAGTCGCTTCGGTGCGCGTGCGACACAGTCACGCGGCAATTCGGGCGCGTTCGGGGCCGTGTGAAAGAGTTCACCTCCTGCCTCGAGTGCTGGCGCAAGAACGCCGTACGGCGTCGCCAACCACCCGCACACGTGGAGGCCAACCGGCGGGACGAGACCCAGCCAGAGGCTGCCGTGTTCCAGTACGCCACGTCCACTGACCTCCAGGAGCCCTCCCGCATTCCCAGCATCAACAGTGTCAGCCGCACCAGAAGTGGATTTATTTCCATCGACGACCACTACGTGTTCGACGGCACTCGCGGCTGGCGAGTGGGGGCGACCCCTCCGCACCCCACCCTCGAGGTGCTCGTAGAGGTGGACACCGACGCGTACGACACGCTCGGCCTCGACGGACCTCCGCCTCGATCCGCGGCTGTCAGCGCCGTGGCCGACTCAGGCGCGCAGACCTACTTGATGGGCCTTTCTGTTCTACGCAAGCTCGGACTTGGCAAGCAGCACGTGACACGCGTTACCAAACGAATCCTGGCCGCCAACAGCGAAGATATCTACATCCTGGGCGCGATTTTCTTGAGGCTGCCTTTCGCTTCCTGGCATATTCAGAATTTAGCTCTTTTGAACGCTACAGATCCCACAAGCTTTTGCTTTTCTTAATGTATTTTTTGATGTGAAACACAACTATTTTGTAGCTGTAAAGCAGAAACATTGTAAAATGAGAAAATGTTTTCATACAGCGTTGCAATCCAGATTTTAAGATAGTGATGGGCGCACTAGAAAGCTAGTCAAAAGCATTGCAAAAGTACACCTCATGATCAAAGTATGAAACAAGAATATCCTTGTATTGTTTGAAAAATTAGCATTCATCATTTTGTACGTTTTCTGTCAATCAAACAAATAATTTCAAGAATAAAACTTGAAGATATAGAATAGTTTTTGCATGGTGTTTGTGGAACTGGAACGACCGAAGTCTGCACATGTCCAACACATTACAATATTTCCGTGGTGCTCACTCCCATTTCGTAGCTGCTTACGGTGTTTCCCGCTGATGTCATATGGTGCTGCTCTATTAGCGCCACCATACGTCGCCAACGCTGGCGAATTATCCAGAAAATAGCACGGCTCCAACATCCCAAGCCGCTCATCCAATTATTGCGCATGGCGCGAGGTGGCGGCTTTTGCCACTCAAACAACCTTGAGCGGCCATATTGGTGAGGCCATCGAAAATCCTCTATTATAAGTCTATACACATGCGAAAACATGTTACGTAAAAAAACGGACGATAATTTACACACGAAAAATATCAGACGAAAAGTGCTTATTTTCGTCGAAAAATGCGAGCGTAATAATAGGAGACAGACAACATAGAAGAGGAATTATTGGTTGCGGACGAAAAAAATGTCCTAATAAAAAAATATCGGACGAAAAGTTGTCCGGACACGGGCAGGAGTGACGTCTTATTCTCGGCCGAAGCCGGACCACATCGCCGGGCACCAGCCTAGACCCTCGCAGCCACTCCGGGTGACTCGGAGAGTGTCGCCCGCGACATCCTGGCTAGAAAATAGTACCCTACCTGGAACGTGGCGCACCTGGTCCACCTACCGCCCGAGGTCAGCGCCCGAGTCGGATCCACCGCCGTCAGCTGACGGAGCTACACCGCAGCCGCCCTCTCCGCTCCGCCTAGTGTCCCCCGATGACCTAAGGCCGTAAACCCGTGGAGAGCGCGCTGCCAGCGCCACCTACCGGTGCCAGGTCGCCGTCTCCAGCCGACTCGGAGCAGCCGGGAACGTCTCCGCCACATCCGGCGGAATGTCACCAGTCAGCATAACCCGAGCCGTCTCCGCTGACGCCTTCAAACGGGAACTGCGCTGCACTCACGCGCCCTTCTCTTCTTGAGTAAGACAGCTAGACGCGAGATCGCCCGCTCCTCCCGTGGCCGTGGCATACCTGTTGTGAATGTAATGGAGTCACCACTTTGTTCCACTATGTTTCTTTGAGAACAAATGGACTTCTATTATAACATGGCTAGGTGTAACAGTGGAGAATGAAACTGAATGAACATCATGGATACCACGACAAATAGGTAGTGCAATAGTGATTATTGTGGATACTACACATACATTACACAGAATAAGTGAACACTTAGTATCTCAAAGAGCAGCCTTTGTAACATTACAAAGGCTGCTCTTTGAGATACTTTTACATCAATAATGAGATGACCATATAGCACACTCATTCGTCATGTAGACTAGAGTGGCAGCTAAGTACAGAAGTTAACCCGGCAGTTGCTGGGGTATTTCGCCACCCACCGTTTGCTGGGGGGGGGGGGGGGGGGCGTTAAACGCCCCCAGCCGATAACTCGAGAACCAACAGGCGCAGCGAAACGCACGAGGCGGCAAACGAAAGAACGCGACGAGACGCTTCAGAATATGAGTACTTAAAAGTTGAATTTTGAGGTCACAGGTCGGGTCAAGGTCAGGTCAAACACCTGAAATCGGGCTTGACTTCAGGACTTCGCAATGGGCGCCTCTCGTCATAAACTCTATCAAAACGGTGCACAATCCATCATATAAGGCCTACAAGAGTGTCAGCTCCATGTAGGGGTCAGTCAAGCATAGGTCAGGGTCAAGGTCAGGCCAACCGGGTAGGCACATATCCCCGAAAATCAAAACTGATATTCGCAGCATGTGACACATGTTTGATGGGTAATTTGGGGCGTAGAACACGATGGTGACATTCATTTTATCATACGTATATGTGTTTGGCTAAACAAATTCAATTTAAGAAATGCATGTATCATGGTCGTGAAGTAGTCACGAGAAATTGCCAAGATTCAGTTCAAGATTTTGGAAAATGCGGAACGAATAATCAATAATCGAAGATAGCCATTTGATTGTTCATGGTATTGGCAGTCTAATGCCGTTTACGGCATGTCTGTATGTCTATTCTGTGATTTTATATGATTTTTTGAACGTATGCCGTTTTTGGTCGAAAACTCAGAAATCATGACGCCACTAAAACCTCGATATCTCAAAAAGTTTTTTTTTAGATATCGTTTTTTTAAGCTTTTTTTAAACTTTGTCACAATAAACTTCAATCAATTCTCTACAGGTAGTAGGTACCCAAAATTTGGCGCGCCTGCGGCGCACCGTTTTTATGCTATGGCCCAGCGAAAGTGGGGGCGTTTAACGCCCCCCCCCCGCAACTCGCGGGTTAATAACAGGCAAACTAAGACAGTAGACACCCATGTCTCCCCAGTCCTGCAGAACATGCAACCCATAGGCCTTCACTGGTCAGTGGCGGATCCAGGGGGGGCTGCGGGGGCTGGCAGCCCCCACCCAAGGAAAACTGGCGCCACTGCGCCGAAGGCGCAGTGGCGCCAATTTTCAATTCGCAACTCATCGGAGTGCCGCATACTAGGACTAGGATGCAAAAATCAGTCGAATAACGTCGTTTCAGTACGCTCCGCACCGATATTTCCAATCGTGTGGTGTCACTGTACATACTGATCCTGGGCGCCTCTTGTCAGGGCCACTGGGCGCCAATATTTCAGCGCCAATACGATGCGACTATGGCGCCCATCCGGGGCGTGGCGCCCAATTATGACCTGCAGCCCCTCCCCAGTGAAAATCCTGGATCCGCCACTGTCACTGGTGGCTTAACTGGTATGGCAACAGTCATGAATCATGATGCGACATTTCAGGACACTGGTGGGTGGACTAAGTTAACCCGCGCCGGGCCAGGGGGTGTTTGAACACCCCCCCTGCGGTTTTTCGCAGATATCTCAAAAACGGCGGCGCGGAGTGCCGCCGTTTTTGGCACACCTGTTCGTGCATGTCTTCCGCACATGTCGTAAAAATTTCAGGCCCAGGTCGCCTTAGGTCAGGTCACCAGGTCACGCCAAGTAACCTCACCTCAGAAAAAATAAGAATGCTCGTCATAGCTACACCGATTGATCGATTGCCTTGAAACTTTCAGCGATTGATAAGTGCAGCATTATCTATAAAATGTATATCTCGGAATTTTGATATCGATGACCTAAGGTCAGGTCAATTTTGCGGCCTTTCCATTATAAGTCAATGGGAGAAAATTAAAAAGCGTCTGTTTTGCACGAACGCTATTCTAGACACTCAAACATTGAGATGTAGGTAAAATTGACACACTGAACCGGAAAATGGCAACTGTGACCCCTCGTTATGTCCCCGAGGTCATCTCAGGTCACGAACAGAATCTAACAGTTTTTCGCTAATAACTTCTGATAGAGGCGTGCTAGAGCGCTGAAAACGCCTTAGATGTGATCGGTTCGACGTTGCGGATCGACTGATATGCAGCATGACCTTTTCCGGTCAGGTCATGACCTTGACCAGAGGTCAAATTTTCAAGTTGACCTTTCAAGGTCAAATTATAGTTCATTCGACGCGTCTCGATAAGAGGAACACGATGCTGGCAAAAGTAATGTCATGGCTCTTTTGAGTCAAAAGTTATTGCCGATAAAACACTTTTCGTAAAAACGGCTATTTTTTGAGTTTTTGCCCTCTGGAGGCTAAACCGTTGACCTGAGGTGAAATCTGAGGACATTATTCAAAAAGGTCTGTAAAAGGGCTATCGAATGCGCTTCTCCGCGGCGCTGTAGCTCTATCGGTTCCCGAGATAGCCGTTGGAAGTTTCCAAAATGATGAAATAGTCAACATTTTCCCTTTGGTGACCTCTGGTGACCCGACCTTTGACCTGACCCAAAAATGACCGAATTGTTTTCGTCCTTATTTTGGACGTTCTTTCGATTGCCGCCTACCGCGTGTCGCTACGTGGCCCAGGAGCCGAGTTAGAAGGGGGGGGGGGTGTTCAGACAACCCCCCCCCCCGGCCCGGCGCGGAATCTCAGAGCACCGGCCCGGCGCGGGCACTTGACTGGGCACTTAAACCTCGCCCGCACATGCCATTTTCCCATCCTAGAACGCACATGGGGGGGGGGTTGCCACCCCCGCGCCATTTCGTTCCTGTTGGAGATAGAGCTTCGCGGTAAAGACCAAAAAGATTCTTTGGGAAGAGACGAATCCAATGATACCCAGTTTTACCTTCTCAGGTCAGTCATTGACCTTCCAAGACTACCTGGGGGGTGGCAACCACTCCCCCCCCCCCCATGTGTGGGCAAGGTTTAAATACTCCCCCCATGTGTGGGCGAGGGTTCAAGGACTACCTTACCTTACCTTACCTTACAGGGTGGAAAGTAATTACGCGAACATACTTTTTCGTCTTATAGCAATGGAAAAAGCGGCGGTGACCTGAAAATTTCATCTTTTCATATATTCCTATTTATGTGCGATACACTGACAAAGGCGTTCAGGCATAATTGACATGAGCATGTCAAGCACTGTTGGCCGAAGCTTAGTCCACGCCTCCTGGAGCTGTCTGGTGAGGCAATCGATGTTGGTGGCTACTAGCAGCTCTTAGACGCTCTCCTGAAGAGTCGCCTGGATATTTTTGATCAAATTGAGGTCTGGGCTATTCCCAGATTGACCATTTATATGCCCAGAAGAAGAACGGGTTCTCAAAGCACCAGTCTTGCGTCTTTTTGGCCGTGAGAGGAAGGACTTTATCAATCATGAAGAAGAGTTTCTTTGCGTCGGGCACAAAAGTGCGCTCAATCATTTTGCCCCTTTTGGCGCATTGATGGATTAGATAAAGAGACTCGTCTGGAAGGATGTTCCACTAGTTGTATACTTACTTGTTCCACTAGTTGTATATTTTTGGTGGCCTTGTTGGTCACTACATGCAATTCTGACACCATCCGGGCGCTCATAACACGCTGATGTGTGTTCCTTTGCCGGATGTTTGAAGGTTGGGAAGGGCGGGACGTCGGACGCATCAGCAGCCCCCAACGCGTTGTTCTGCAGGTTTGACGGATGAAATAGCTTCGAAGATGTCTCACCCAACCACAAAGCCAGCTGCCTGTCCTCCTCTGTTCAGGTTTGGCCGTCTTTAGAAAACTTAAATTGACAATCCTGCTGTTAATTCATGAATTTTGGCCATCTCGATTGTTTGTACGGCTTGATTTTCGAATTTTCACGGATTTATGCATGAGTCGTGATATCTTAGATCGGGTACCCGGCCAAAGTAAACCATTTCGCCTGCTTTCGAGTCGACTGTTGTCGTTTGGTCGCGGAAATGGTGACCACCCATTCGGCGCCTGAATTCGCCGAGGTTTTACTGCCGCCAACGGCTTTGCTTTTTAAGTCCTCTTAAGTTTCATTATGCTTCAACCAAACGTGTAATTGAGTAATGCTGGTGCCGAGACCGTTCCGAGTCCCTTCCGCACCAATCCAGCCAAAATAATCACAAACGCTTTCCCTGGCAACTTCAAATTGAGCTCTTTGCCCATTTTGGTCTTGAGCAGCGTATGGCGTCAGCAGCACTCGAAGCCAAGAGGTGTTGTAGACCTTCCAAGTCATTTTTCAAAGTAAGGTCACTTTTGTTAGATGAGGCGACAACAAACACGACCATTCATGTTCCATAACAGTAGGCGGAACTATGGTCAAGCGTACCCATTTTCGGGAACGCATTTTCGTAAATTTCGTTCCCATGTTTGGGAACGATAAACCCAAATATGGGAACGCCATGTAGGCATTATTTAAAACAAGAAAAAGAACCGATAAATGACGTCCAAAAAATAGAAAACGATCGTGAACCGCCTGATATTTGTCGCAATATTGTTGGGAAAGAGTTTGATATTGTAAGGCCCATCGTAGTTTCAAATCGTTCCCCTATTTCTAAAGCAGTCCATCATTCGGGCCGCGAGCCCAAATTTGGGAACGCTCTCGTACACTGGCGCTGCAAGCGTTCCTTATAATGGGAACGGCGTACCCATAATTGGGAACGATTTCACCGACGCCTTTCAGGGGCTTTTTCATTAACAAGCATCACGTCCAACGCCGCAAATTATTGTTAACGCAACAATCATCAGATGACCTTTCCGGCAAGACCGTCGCATGTTTCGCCCGGTCTTCTGCGCTTTTATTCCCGTCGATCTCGCAGCGGGCACGCCCCCCTCTGCAGGATTACGTAATTCACAACGCTCAGCGATGTTCAACAAGGTCTTCCATACCTATATCCAGCGTCCGTGCCGAGGGTGGAGACATGTCAAGCACCCGTCTGTTTATCACCGATAGTTGACGAGTACAAGAAAGTATCCAAAAATGGGAACGCTGAATATGTTACACCCTCAAAACACCTAGTCCCAATGAAAATCTAGTTTTTTCCTTTCTTAATGAGTGTAAGTGGCAAAAGGCCTGGTAGGATGGGCACGAGGAATGATCGAAATCAGCATAGAAATTATAAATAAGCCACACAGAGCGACCTATATAAGAGAAATTCCCCCCAAACGATCATGCTAGAAACACGGAAGACAAAAACCACGCTCATGACGCTCCTTATAAAACAATGCTAAACAGCTAGCATCCAAATAAAATATGTCTTTCCGGGCTGATAAAATACAGCTGAATAATTTTCGACCACTTAAACTGAGTTTACAACAGTAGTTCGGTAAAATCACGCACGTTCTACGCGGTCGTCCGCCTCGACACCAAATGTCAACAATATTACCTCGGGACTGTCCGCGTGTTCGCTTGCATATGTCAGCATCTGGTGTCGCTAGTATGAAACTTCATAACCAGGCGAAAATTATTATACTTGACCTCAAAATATAAAAAACGCTTCATTTTCCTTAAAATTGCATGTTAAATGTAGTGTAACCCATGTTTTCACCATTCCGTCATTTCAAAAAATCATTAAAAATATCATTCGACGGTCAATTTCCTTGTTCAACGGTCAGATTAAAGATAATTTTATAGAGACTTAGTAGATACCTAAATTAGCGTGCACTTTTTTGAGACGTGATGCACTAATGAGTTTTAGTGGGCGAACGGCCGAAAAATTACCTTCCGTTCTCATAAATGGGAATGCCCGTTCCCATATTTGGGAACTCCGTTCCTAAAAATGGGAACGTTCCTATATTTGGGTACTCATGACCATAGTTCCACCTACTGATAACAGCCCGCGCTCATACAAAATCTCCACTGACGGGCGAAATTGTAAGAAAATACATGTTCGCGTAATTACTTTCCACCCTGTAGGTATATATAACTAGGTATCTAAATACTAAATACTGTTTGTCATGTTTAAGTAATCCAAAACCACTTATCATTTGAATAAGGGTTTTCTTACCAAATACCATGACAGCCAACTGCCAAGCCACCCAAATGCCTGTTGACTGGGACTTTTGTGACTTGTTAGTTGTAGGCCCCACATAGGCCCCATCTATCTGGGCTGTCCCCACATGGGACCCAGTTGGAGCTGTGTGACAAAGCCCACTGGGACCCACATGGACTGCCCATATTGATATCAGATCCATATGGGACCCACTTGGGTGTGCTGGCTGTGCTTTAAGGATCCCAAGTGCACCAAAATGTCTTCTATGTCTGCATTACCAAAAATTAGAACACACTCCCGCTGTCAGTTGTTGACACTTCCAGCCTAAATGCCATCAAAGGTCAAAGCCAGACCATAGGGGTGTTCCCGGGGCACCGTAAACTGCTGAGTGTGGTGTGTGCAGTAAGCTTGGGAGTAGGCCATAGGGGATGGGTAGGCGGGTCTGACGTCACGGCTGCATTCGGTGGCCAGTCCCCTGTGGCCGGTCCCGACTGTGCGACGGGAGGCTGACGTAGGGACGCAGTGGGCAGAGCTTACAGCCTGTGTATGGTCCGACCCCACACAGAACCCGTGAACAGCCCTCCTGCCAGACTCAGACTGGAAACACCTGAGACAATGGGCACACAGTACAACTACTCACCCTGATGACTAAGTCTGGGACACCACAAGGAGCTAGATAGCAATAGGACTGGGTCCTTGAGCCTTGAGGCTAAGTCAAGTGGCCTTTCAAAATTCCCCACTTTTATGCATAATCATTTTAAGTAAGTATAACTTATCGACTCCCCCTCCACCTAAATAAATGGAAAATGTTTAAAAACTGATCGACTCCCCCTTCCACGCCTCGCAAAACGAAATCGAAAACAACTCACCGCGGCAACACGCCTCGATCATCATGCGAAATTGAAATGCGATCCACGCGGTCCGATCATTCCACAAAACAAAAACAAGCATGAGCAGTTCAGCGGTTTCATTTTTCAGGATTTTAGTAAAATGACGTCATAAGGCTATGCATAACTATGCTGGTTTGAGGTTGGTTTGAGGGGCAATTATTTGGTTTCAGATATGCTTTTGAAGTAATCGAATAAATTATGACTGTGTCGATTTAGCGGCAATATTAAAAAACATTGCATAAACATCACAATTATTTCTGCATAGATCACTCCAACGCTCCCAACGCTTTTTTGGATGACGTCAGTCTTATTTCTCAATCGATAATCAAGAATGCAAATAGATATGCTTGAAAGTTTGAGACATATCTGGCGCAACAGTGAGCATGTTGAATGTTGAATTTTGCATAATAAAATTGTTATTTGTTATTGATAGGGAAAGGTAGGCAGGCGTTTGTGACTTCGATTCCACTAAAAAGTCATTCGCAGGCGGTTTGTATCTAAAATGTCGCCTGATAAATTGATTGGCAATTGAAGTTCACATCCCTTTTTGTGATTTTTTGATATGCGTGAACATTTGGATTTGACCCCTTCTTGTCTCTGTTGGAATATATAAGGCCACCCCTGGATTGATAATATGTTTTTAACCATGTCTTTCAAAACAGTCCCAACAACAATTGAGAATATATTGCCATTCCTTGTGATATAAGTTTGGTACTGCAGATACACCATTCAGGGGTAGGGGAGAGTGGGGTAAGATGCCCAGGGTGGGAAAGACGCCCCACCCCCTCTAGCGGGGAGACAAAGAATCGAACCTGGAAATTAATGTTCTTAGCGTAAAGCGGAAGCCTGCCTTGTTAACTGCACAAAAATTTGCGAAGCTCAGTTGGGCAACGGCTAACTGGTGATTGCATGTTTTTTATTTGCTGCTTTCAAAAAATATTTTGGCGTCAGAACATTGTAAATATCAAAGAAGGTAGATAATTTGTGCGTCCCTTGCTATAGTCGTGATACATTTACATGCGTGTACTGTGTCCCAAAGAGTTTGTTTCAGGGTGTAGTTTTATGGCTAACAAATTGTGCTGATTTAATGTTACTTCGGTACCTTGGGGTAAGATGCCCCCTGTCCTGATGGGGAAAGACGCCCCCCTAAATCCGTAGGCTGTCCTTCAAGCAGCCCGTCAAATCATTTATTACATACTTGTGATGAGAGACAAAAGCCGATCTGGGACTATTGAGAGTCCGGTACGGTCGGGTGCTCCCCATGCCGGTCTCTCGGCCCACACAGCGACTTTTTGGGCGGCAGCTGACTCTGAGAGCCCTCACGACGGCCTCTGTGGGCCCCATTATTGGCTCCAGGGCCCCTCACAACATCTTTTGAGGGCTCCCACGTTGGCTCCACGGGCCGCGCTGGCATCTGAGGTCCCCACGATGGGCTCGAGGGCCCTCAAGCATCATGAAGACCTATAAGGGCCCCACAGTGGTCTCCGAAGTCCACCACGGAGGCTTGTTTGGCCACGCTGGACTATGATGGCCCTAACGATGACCTCTGAAGCCCCTTACGACTACTTTTGAGGGCCCTTACGATGACGTTTGGTGTCTACTGCAGGCTCGAAGGGACTACTGATTAGTTCAGGCGATTCACGTGCCTATTTATGTCACTTATAGTGCAGGGGGCATCTTACCCAACGCCAGGGGGCGTCTTTTCCACCCTGTGGGGTAAGATGCCCCCTTTCACTTCTTCAGGAAAATGCTTAATAGCAAAAAAGTTATCATATTTCAGGCACCGAAGTGTGATATTTTTGGAGAAAAATGATGTCGGCTTCCGTTGAAACTTCAAGTTTTGGCTTTCCGATCGTCATTTTCGAATAATATATGACATAGTCAAACCCTGGGCATCTTTCCCCACTCTCCCCTACTTTGATGCCTGGGTAAAGCAATTATACCACTTTTTATCTGGGGTTTGAAATGAAATAACATTACCCGGGGCTACTATGATAGTTTTATAGATCTGTCTGCACTTTGACTTAGCCGATAAATGGTGAGATTTAAAAGGTTGCGTAGACCCTGACCCCTACCGTCTGATCACCGATGGAGGTAATGGGAAAATGTATATGTCAAACCTTAACATGCCCATCAAAGCCAGAGCCCAGACATGAGGGGTGTTCACGGGCACCGCACACTGCTGCGTGCGGTGTGTGCGGTGCGTCCAGCAGGCGTGGGGGTAGGGGATGGGTAGGCGGTTCTGACGTCACAGCTGCGTGCGGTGGACGGTCCGCTGTGGCCAGTCCCGACCGGCCACAGCGATCGCTGTGTGCGGTGACGGAAGGCTGACGTAGGGAAGAAGTGGGCGGAGCTTCGAGGCTGTGTGCGGTCCAGGCTGTGTGCGGTCCGACCGCACACAGGGCCCGTGGACAGCCCTATGGTCTGTCTCAGTTCTCACTCAATTGACTTTAACTGACTGCGACCGCTCCCATCAATCGCAGACCATCCCAGTCAGGAGTCTCAAATATTGAGTACCTGAGCAACTCGAACCCAGGCTGTTGCCACCGTAAGTCCGGTGCTCTACCAAATGAGCTACAAGAGGGCTACCTATGGGAAGTTACAACTGCATTTTGCAATTAATCCCAAAACATACAAAACGTGGCCAGGGATCCTGCTGTATCCTCATTAGTCATTTCCAAGGCGTCATTTCTGAATACCACAAAGATATGGTAAGGTAAGGACAGGACAGGGTATAGGAATAACATGCATCCAATAGTATATTAGTGGTAGTGAAATGCAAATATTAACCAGGGAAGTCAGGCAAGCAAATCATTGAGACGTGAATGCTGCATAGAAATGTGGCCTAAATCATGGAACAAAAATGTTTCAAATATCTAAATCTTTTGGTTATGTTAGCATTCACGTACCTACTCTCTTTTCCCCAGAACAAAAGCACCGAGACAAGTCAGCGACTGAGTGTCTTCGGCTGTCGGGCTGTCCGCTGTCGGCCCATCTGTTAGCACACAGGATGGACGCCCTGCTGGAGAACTTGTTTCCGGCGCTGCGGCGGCGACATCAGGCCGGCGCCCGAGCCGACGCGCCGCCGGCCGGCCAGCCCCCGCCACCGCAGGCGCCGCCGCCGCCGCCGCCGCAGCCGCCGCCGAGGCCGGCCGGCGCTCAAAACGCCGCTGAAGAACAGTTTGTGGCGATCCGCGACCGGCTGTTCCACGCCATGTTCGTGCGACTCTCGCTGGCGTATGCGCGCCTGTTCTCGCCGCGCGTCCGGCGCATGGTCGAGTTCGCCTCCCTGCTTGTGGTACGTGCCGATTCTGTCCTGACAGAGTTGGGTGGGCCTCGGTCCCGTCGGTAGTTGTACTGAACCTATCGCAGTTCCAATTGTACCCCGTCCTTATAAAACTTACCTCAGCTCCAAATGGTCCCGTCCGTATCAAAGTGATTGTAGCTCTGAGCGTGCCCATTCCATATCTAAGTTGCCATAATTCTGGGTGAGTCTCGGTCTCAAGTTACTGTTTGCCGTCATTTGACATTTCTCCAAATATACGTGTAGTTATCTCCGTCCGATGGACGCTAATTGAGCATTTTGGGATATTGTTTCCACCTTTGTACACTAACATTCCCACTCAGTTGTGTGCTGATTGTCTTACCGTCTTACGCTGATGTTTAACTCATGTTCCCAGGCGATCTGCTCTCTGGCGATGCTGACATACATTCACGTGGCGTTCTCACATATGCCCAACCACTGCCTGGACAGCGTCAAAGACGACTGGCCGCGAGACGGAATACTGCGCGTCGAGATCATCCGAGACCCCGGTAAGTGGATAGGTCACGCTGGTTACATTCATACAAACCCAGTCATATGATATCGAGGGACCATGCCACACAGACACAGATCTTCATGGGCTGCTGCGTCTGCCCTTGTCTGTATAGCATGACCTGATCCAAATCCAGTAATCTGAGCAATGCTGCTGTGATCCGACTTGACTTGATGTTTGCCTTGTACGGCCTACATTGTTCTGATGTAACCACCGAGGTGCCGATCTTTCTCAGACATGTGACATTAGGCTAAACTGGCTTTGTGCGTTCTTCTGACATAGTGGAACGTCTCTCGGTCTGCCCCCCCCCCTCTTTCCTAGTCTCTGTGTCACCCAGTGTAAGCTCCCTTCCTTACCCCCTCCCCCTGTATGACCGGCAGTCTTGTCGGGTCCTTAGTAACCCCCCTCCAACTCATCTCTGTATGACCCGCAGGCGAGGAGTACACACTGGCCAAGTCGTACGAGAAGGAGGAGCGTCTGAAGCTGCGCGACCCGGACAGCCTGCTACTGAGCACGCTGGAGGAACTGCTGGACGGCGACCGGAGGTAACGGAGATGAGACGGCACTCACCGTGGCTAGTCGCGCGGAGTGGAAACTGAGGGTGCGGTACTATAGACCCCTGCTGAACACAGAGGGCATTAGGGATCCAGATAAGACGAGCTCTTTTTGTTTGTGAATCTGACACACATTGCTTTCGGTGTAGAAGCGTTGTATGACATGAGGTAACATGTATGACATGAGGTAACAGCCATGAGGTAACGTCGATTTTTTAACTTGACAGGAATCGTGAGAAGCAGAAATCCGAGGAGGCGGGTTCCGAGCCGGCCACGCAGCAGCCTCTGACGGAAGTTTCCGGAACTGAAACTTTGATAGAGGACGTGACTGTTCCCACCGACCCGGCCAATATCTACTCCAACGTCTCAGCTGGTGAGCCGGCGCCTGGGAGGTTGCTGAGAGGGATCTTGCCATTGAGGATTACCTAATGCCCATCGCTTATCGCCTATCGGCCTCTCAGCAAAGATCTAAGCGTAGTAGTGGGACTGCCTGGCACAGAGCTAAGCGTAGTGGTGAGATTATTCTCATGTGCTGGGAGGGTTCTCAGCTGGGATAACTAACACGGCTGAGATGTTTTCTGAGCAGTGCTTGCAATGTGCTCAGCTAGAATTGCCTGCCGAGTGCCGTGCCCTGAGTTGAGGGAACTTTCAAGGAAAATGCATAGCTTTTGGTATGGCCTCCCAGCTCCTCGGAGGCTACTGCTATATATCGTGGTGTGGACGCGTGATCGAATTACCGGCGATTTTGTTTTAGAAAATGCTCCCTTTTTCACTCTTGAAATATCACTGGTGTGTTGTATGGTTGCAGGCGATGCCTCTCTGTGAGACCTTCTTTTCTCCATATTCTTATGACGGTACTTGTGTTCCAGGGTCGGCCCGGAGTACGTCTAGCCCGCTGTCGCCGACTCCGAGTGACTCTCCGGAGCCGGGAGGGACAGAGGAGGCCGCCCCAGCCGATAGTCAGCAGGTGAGAGAATCAGTGCATTCGACGGGATCCTCAACATGTATGTACCAGGCTAAGACCGGCGTCTGCGCTGCCACCGCCGCCGGGTGACTAGACCCGGACCACACCTCACAGCCTCACAGTAGGATGTCACGTGTCTACATATTTACATATCCGCTCCCAGTTTGACCGGGTTGCTCTCATACTTTTTTGCTTGGACGAGACTGTGTGATGTAGTTAAGTGGCTTGCGGGGCTTAACTGTGGCGTCATGCGCCATCGAGCAAGATCAGCCCTATCCATTCCACACTACCGGTCCCCCATTCCCCAACACCTGATCGATCTCTGCTGGCTCCCATTCGGCTCAGTCTCATGATTGCTTCAGTGGTCCTACACGTTCGGAGTGAACGGAGAAGGGAAAGGAGCGCACCGTCAAAGCAACTGAAAGCAGCACCTAACTCTTTGATTGACTCTTGTAGATTCCGAAAGATGGACTAGCTGAAATTGATTCCGAATGGTTTAGTTTATACTCTGACGGAATGGCAGTTACTTTCAGACATTCAGACTTTCGGCATTCAGACTGACTTTCTGAATGCCTTTGAATGAATGACGGACTGAATAATTGTGACTGACTGCGACAGACTGACTGGACTCTTACTGACATTACCTGATTTCCGACTCTGACTGACAGGTTGTTACTGACTCTGACTCTGACTCTGGGTGACTCATTTTTTCACCCTGACTGAAATAACGACTCTGTTCCCGTCACCGCCGCCGCCGCCGCCGGCTGTGTGGGCGCCTGTCTGTCGGGTGCCTCCTTTGATCTCCATATTAGCCTAACAGGCCATCACCGGCCGAAATAATATGTGTGCGGCCGACGGTTTGAAGTCGGCAGCCGCCGCCGGCCGGGCGGACTCGTCTCCCCGAAGGAGACCTTTTCGTCCGGATGTCACCGGTCGCGCCCGCCGCGGATGGCGGGGCTGTAGAGGGAAGGCTCCCGCGGCTGTCCCGGAACGGCAGCGCTGGGGTTGGTTTCCTTCACGTGTACCGCGCCAGTTAGGTCTCTTTGCGAATGCGCCCACTGCTCTTTGAAATGCTTGATAAGATATGAAGGTCTGGTTTAAGCGTTCGGAATGGTGGTATTCGGCGAAATACAGCTCAGGTTGAGTTGTTCAATGGTGTATTCAAGCGCGTATTTTACCCAATGCCTATCCAATGGCAGGCAACTATAGACTATAGTTCGCTCCTCGGTACGCTCCTCGGTCTCTTGTGATAGCGTGGTTATCTGTTTTTGTGTAAATCCACCGTATTTGTTGTGGGCATCTGTATCACCCTACAGCCTGCACAATAACAGAAACACATTGTTAGGGCAGAGGCAGTCAGACGACTCTCATCATCGGGTGACCCAGCGACCGACTATGCCTATCCTTTGACGCACCACCCAGCCTTTGACACATGACTGCGCTCACATACGCGGATTGCGGCGCACCTCTGCAGCCAGACTTTGATCCCGCCTCGGGGCCCGACGGGCTTGAAACCAGAGAAACTCTGGCTAATAACATGTCGGGGTGGGAGACGGGGCGGGGCGGGACGACTGCCTCCAGCTGGGACAGGCACTGGGACGCTGACGCTAACGCGCGCGCCATGATGCGAGACTTGTGCTGGCATAGACACTGATATAAGGACCATACTGACTCGTGATCATTACTGACAATGTGAATACCACATTGACACCAAACTGGCACTGGCACCTCTGATTTGACTTATTAACTTTCTCAGCTCTTACCTTGTGCACACCCCTCTACACCTTAGTATAGCTGTTGGTCGCGGGCCGGAGGACTTATATCCCTTCCGCGCCCGCCCTAATACACCGCCGTCTATCTCTCAGTACAACATATTTACACAACATTGACTTATTAACCTTCTCAGCTCTTACCTTGTGCACACCCCTCTACACCTTAGTATAGCTGTTGGTCGCGGGCCGGAGGACTTATATCCCTTCCGCGCCCGCCCTAATACACCGCCGTCTATCTCTCAGTACAACATACCGCTCCTCTGACTGACCTAACCCTTCCTCCACCCACACAGACGTCAGGGAACGGCCCCGATGACCCGGCCGAGACCAACAGCACCGATAGTGCGCCGCCGCCGGTCACCGAGGGGTCATCGAACTCTGAGAGCGGCGGCCTGGACCAGGACGTCACCGGCCTGGAGCGGCTCATCAGGACCGGTCAGTCACGGGGTCGGAACAGGGAAAGGCCAGATTGGGTGCGGCACGTGGCTGGTTTGGTGAGGGAGGTTTGTTGGGGCTGGAGTCACTAGGTCGGGGAAGGGCAGGGAAAGGCAGGACGGGGTAGTTAGGTCGGATTGAGGATAGGGTGGGTTGGGTGGGGACGGGTAGTTGGGGCTGGTCCCTTCAGTCAGGCAGTGGAGGCCTGGAGGGTAGAACAGGTCGGGTACCGGGCGATCAGGTCGGACTAGGGTCACTCTGGTCTGGTTGACGCTAGATCCGGGGAACTGCGTCGACAAGGAGGTTGATATCAACGCCAGCGGGTCAGGTCTTAGTTGGTGTTTTCTCAAGAGCTATCGAAAATTTAGTTTTCCTTTGGTAACTTCCGACTGTTACACCCTCTCTTTTCTTGTGTTATGATCCTCGCCTGGTGCTTCTGCACTTCTCCCCTTATTTATTCATGCATTTTCATGTGTTTAACTGTTGTGAGTTTTTGATTGAACAGTGGTGATGTAATTTTTACGCGAGATGCAAAGAATAAAGATCTTTTCTTGTTTAATTTTATCTGGTGTCAGATGTAAAAATAAACGATTTACTTTGTTAAAGATAGCTTCCATCTACCATCACTAAGATGATTTGCCTATTAGCCTTTTCCGCCGATGAATGTTTCCCCATCCCCCAGTCCCCACCGAATTCCGAATTCACTCCGCTTGCTTGCATTTATGCCGTGCCGCTTCGGTACCAATTCCAAACAAGCTCGATCGTTCCGAGATTCTAGCATTCAACTGACTTCTTGTTTTCCACTCGCCCACTCAAACTCAATTTTAAAAGTTCTTTCTTTTGCGCTACACTGTCTTGCCTTCTCTTGCTTTGCTCTCAAACTTCAGCGCAATTATAAGTTAAAAGGCTGTTTCATAAACAATGTTTTTTTTTCGGGTACAAAACACCAAAGGCGCCGGCAAGATACGGCTTGCATAATCCAGTTACCATCCTTGCTCGATTGCTGTCAGTTGCTTGGACAAACGGAACACAGCTAACTTGGAGGTCAAAACCGAGTTTCTAACCACTGGTCAACGTCCACTCACTGCTTTTGTCTAACGTCGTCCTTCCAGTCAGACCAAACGCTTAGGGTAAATGAGCATTTATTGTCAAGCGTCCGTCTGACCTCCGGTATCTCCTGTAATGCACAATGCGCTATGTTCTTTAGCGTCAGCCAGTAGCGCGACATCCGCGGTGCCCGCTGACGCTTCAAACGTCCGATTCTGCTCCATCGTTCTACCCAGGGCTGCGGAGTCGGAGTCGTAGTCGGAGGTGGAGTCGGTTGCGGAGATCGGAGCCAGAGTCGGAGTCAGAGTCACCGAAAATCCATGGACTCCGCAGCCATGTCAAGTCTGCGGAATCGAAGTCGGAGTTGGAGTCGGTCGGAGTCGATAGTTCTGCCCGGAGTCGGAGTCGGAGTTGGTTTTCGAAAGCCGGGGTCGGAGTCGCAGTCACCGAAAATCCATCGACTCCGCAGCCCTGGTTTTACACTACTCTCTCTCCGATATGATATCTCTCTCCGATATGACATCTGGTTGTTATTAGTGTGAAATCGGCCCTGGGCCCTGTTCGGTCACAGTTTTTTACCAGCAGGCTGCGAGCATGCTTCTATTTCTTGGCTCTTCATTGGTCAAATTCACGTGGTCTCTTCATTTGACCAATGAGAGGCCAAAAAGCGCCAACAAGAACTTCCTTATATGAGAAAAACCGACACCATGCTGATAAAAACAGCAACCGAACAGGGCTCTGATCTGGCCGGGCTCCTTTTCGACCCTTCTGTTTCCAATCTGATTGTCGCTGATATGACAACTAGTTATTATGAGTGTATAACTAGTTATTATGAGTTATCATGACGCCGGCTCCGATCTGTCTGAGATCCGCTCCGACCCTTCCGGCCGATCTGATTTTGACTGTATCTCCTATGGCGCTCCGCCGGACGCCACCCGACCCGGGGACAGTGTTATACTCCGTTCAGCTCGGGAGACCGTGCTGGCCAGGTAAGCTGCTTTGGCGACCGATCCGGCCCAGGGCGGTGGCCGGGCCCGCAGCGGGACATTAGCAAATGGCTGTGGTTGTCAACAGCCCACTGTGCCGGAAACGGGGGATTGCAGAGTTGCTGGGCTGCTGCCACTTTTAGCAAACCGACCTAGCAATAAGCGCCGGTCATTGAGTAGCCAAAAGGATGTTCGACTGATGAATAAATCGCCATATGACTGCCGGCGGCGGCGCTGGCCGGACGTGCCGGTCTGTGCTTCTCAATGCTCGCTCGGAACCCTCTCAGCTCCATCTTACGCTCAGATCTCTGAGATATGACGATAAAAACCCGCGGAGCTCGCTGCGATCCGGCTGTTTATGAAGTGAGCTCGGCCGGATCGCTGGCGAGCGCGCCGTCTAAGTCGCCGACCGGTGCGCTCGGCACGCGCCCGTCGCGCGCGCACCTCTCCCGCGTAATCCAATAAGGCGCGCCAGATCTGGCGCGCCATTTTCCGCCGGCGCGCCGTCGCCGGTTTTGGCGCGCCGAGACGACAATTTCCATACGGTGTTTGATTAGCCAAACATGATGTCTGCAGTTCGATTTCATCGGCGCGCATTAGTCACAGTTTCATTTCGTCGCGGCCTATATTTCCATAGTAATCGGGTTTGGTCCCACGTCGCTCCGAGGGTGGGGTTTGGGGGGGAGAGGGGGGGTTCGCCCGGCAGTCGGCGGGTCAGGTGCAGACCGCTTTAGGTATTCATTGGTGGCGCCCGGCCGGCGCGGGGTTGGCGCCCGCCGCCGCCCGCATGGATGCCGCCCGGCAACTCACTCCGCTAGTGCGGGTTATTAAATTTGGTGCGAGTCGCTGCAGCAGCGGCGCTGTCAGCCGTCATACGCAGATGACCCGGCGAGTCACCGAGGGTGGCGGAGAGCGGCAGCGGTGGCGGCCGTCCGCGCGGCCCACACAGACGGCGGCGGTGCGTCTATAATCGGCACCCCGTCTCCCGGAATGGACGGCTTTGGACGAGCCTCTGAAACGTGGTCGGACAATCTGCTATGATTACCGTACGGCCAATAATGGACATTGGCGGATATTTGACGCTCGAATGGCCGATCTGACACACTGACCGCGCTACACTCGCTCTTGGATGACACAATTCGTTAGACACTGACAAGACGTCCAATAGCGGCAATAGTCTGCGGCCATTGAAGCCGAATATTACTTTGATGTGACTGCCTAATTGCACATCCCAATGGTGACGTTATAGATCAGCTGTGGCTGTGCAATTATGATGTCAGATGGTAATATATTGCATGCTGCACCAAAAATATCTAACAAATGAGGCATTGACAGTCGCGGTCTGTATTGATTTTAATATGCTGTTGATGGGTACATATGACGCTCGTAGTCACAGCGGTGCTTGATCGCTGCAAGGAAAATAATTTCCTGTTTTTCCCGCATGATTGTTTCTCAGTTGAGGGCAGCTTGATGACATAAGGGAAGAGCGAGAGCCTGTCTACTGAGGAGCGTTTTCGCGTAACCGCCGTTGTCACTTGTACTCTGCGATCATCAGGAGGCGTTACGCTATCTGAATGCACATTTCCACAAATACATCTTTGTAAGCTCTGTAGGCTCATCCGTTTGGTGAGATTACCGTTTATTGTTACTGAACGGCACCTGTCTATTAATTTTGTTATACATGCTTGTGGTTTGAAACATTTTCATGTGACCAGCTTTATGTCTGGCGATTCGTATTATTAGCGTTTGCCAACCACTTGTTATTGCCAAGGTTCGTGCTGACTGATTATTGAATATAGTGATTGCCTAGTTTACCATATCCCTTACCTTGCATATTTCATGCATGGTATTGACCAATTATAGACGCTGAATGATTATTGTAGCGTATACTGGGTAAACATTCATGCCTGGCTATTCAGAATCGCTGTTGCATTTGGCAGTAAGTAACTAGATTGTGAACGGCTGCACGAAAACAATGTCAGTACATAAACGCGCTACATGAAGTCCGAAAATAACGCTCGCTCAGGTAGTTCAGTTGCGAATAGAATGAACACATTTTAAAAGGATAATGCTAAGTAGAAAGTCAACGACCCTTCGCCAATATTTACAGGATCAACTGATGTGATCCCTTCAGCTGTCCATCCTCGTCACTGACGCAGTGTCCCCTCTGTCCCCAGTGTGGCCGGACGAGGAGTACATCGTGGAGTACTCGCTCGAGTACGGGCTCCTGCGGCTCTCCCCTGCCACCCGCCGGCGTCTCTCGGTACCCACCCAGATCGTGTTGCTCGATCCCGACTCAGACGTGTGTTTCGGCGACCACCTCAGCCGGCTGATCCTGGCATGGCTGATTGGGTACGACGATATCCTGCTGAGTAGCATCAAGGAGCTTGCTGAAGCCGAGGATAACCGCGGCTACCTCAGGTGAGGACGCAGCGGCGGCGGTCATTCCGCGGCTACCTCAGGTGAGGACGCAGCGGCGGCGATCATTCCGCGGCTACCTCAGGTGAGGACGCAGCGGCGGCGGTCATTCCGCGGCTACCTCAGGTGAGGACGCAGCGGCGGCGGTCATTCCGCGGCTACCTCAGGTGAGGGCGCAGCGGCGGCGGTCATTCCGCGGCTACCTCAGGTGAGGACGCAGCGACAGGGGCCGTTTTAGTCACAGTCAGGTAGGATAAGGGCTACCTTTTATATGTACGAATGGAGACCTCTGATGAGCTACCCCAGACAGGGCTTCGGAGTCGGAGTCGATCAGACGATCAGTCGATCGGAGTTCTGGCTCGAGTCGGAGTGGCAAAAATCTTATGGACCCCAGCTACGGAGTGGGGGCCGACATTGCATGGTTTCTAGTCACGATCTAATCCTTTAAAAATGTATTGTATATTTCGCTGTTGACTGCTCCAAGCGTGATCTTTTCGAATATAAAGCCATGCTGCTGTTTTGGACGAGCCCTTTGAGTGTAAAATGTGGAAAACTAAGCTGTGCCTGAACCTCATCTCTGTGCTGTTAATTGTTTCTACTTTCTAGTGTATGTTATGTAATATGTAAGTATTTGGAATGCGAGAGGGATTGCTCTGGTAAGATTAAAGGCATCTCAGTTATGAACCATATTACGGTGATACGAACTGGAATCAAGAGCGATACCCGTAGTCAGAGTTAGAGCGTGAGTCTGAGTCGAAAGTGGACCTTTTAAGCCGTAGCAAATTTTTGTTTGGTCACCGAGGAGTTGTTGGCTCTGCAGTGCTAACCGCAGGTACAGATGGGGAGAAGCTATTACAGGCCATGCAGGATAATTGGGTTGTACGAATGGGGCCAGAGGGGGCTAGGCCTATCTCGAGTATACATACGTAGGGGACGGGTGTTGCATCAGGTGGAGCGGGGACAACCCTGGCTAGGGACCGGACTCGGAGACATCCACACCAGCGGGCAGCGAGCGACTTCATGGGGGGGGGGGAGGGGGAGGGAGAACAGATGGTCAGACTGCCTCAGAAGAATTAGTCATACGATTTTGCATCTGTTAATGAAATGCCAGAGGGTATTTTATAAGAGTGGCTATTTCAGACATTACCGGAAGTGCATTCTATGAGCAACACGATTGGCTTATGCCTGCTTGTTTGCATTTGTTATTCCGAATTCATTTGTAAGCGAACTCATTTTCGCGTTGTTATTTGCGTAAAGCTGTGTTTGTTTAGTACTGAGCGTAGTGAGTTGCCGACATTCACTGATTAGCCCCGCATATGTTTGTAATCAAAATCAGCGTACGCTTTAAGCCCTGCCCCAATCGGGAGGTCGAAAGTTTCTCATCCTCAACGCCTACAACAGACGCCGTGGACCCCGAGCAAAGTTCGCTAGTGAACTCGAGCAATGTTCCTATCTTGATCGCTCATCTTTAAACCATCGTCGTCAAATTTGTGTGAAACTAGTGCGGCGCCCAACTCGCCAAATTTACCCAACCATGAATCCGAACTGGTGGACCAAGTTTGTCGGGTGCTGTCCCGGCCGACCGGTCAGGAGGGGGTGGACGTCCCTAGAGGGGGAGGGGGTGGGGAAGGCGTGGCACCTCGGATCTTAGTGACGACACCCCAACTTTTGGCCCAACTGTGCTGCCCGGCTAGAGGGTCGAGTGGGCAAGTCCTTGCCCATGGACAGAGAGGTAGGTGGGCCAGCTGTAAACTGTAATGTAGCGCAACCTTCGTGGGTTAGCTGGAAAATAATTATTTCATTATCGCTTTTTTCGGTTGCTACTGGTGTCCACTCAAATTGTCCCGATCTTTTTAGCTGTTATTTTCTTAAACAATCTGTTGTTGTTTTTCGCTTATCGAGACTAGCATATGTAGACTTCGACCAATTTGTTATGCTTCTCAAATGTTTCTAAAAATACGTTTTCTTAAAGAAATACAGATTTATGCAATTATCCTCGAAATGACGTGCCGAAGTTTCCTTGGTCCCTACCCTCGGTAACGTTTTGCTGCTTTTGACATGTTGAAATGACACTGGCGATTAGGACTGGATTCCTGCCGGGAAGTTACTTTCAGATCCCAAGTCACATCATTTGCTCTGCTTAAATCCACGCATTAGGTCCTTTTATTGTGCACTATGGTAGTCACTGTGGTAGCATTACTTCTTCATCATATACTCTTCTTGTGGGTACGTCCTTCTCTCGCTGGCACCGCCGGTGTAGTTTTTTCACTCGGTCTCCCAATTTTCTCTGCCGACTATTTTTCTTGACGCGCCCGGGGCAACTCATCAAAACATTAAAAACACTGATTGTCTGGTGAGCCTGTTGCCTTTGGAAATGGAACAGGCTCTGGGCGTTACGAGGTTCTGGTTGCTGTGATAAGGCCGGGGCGGCGGGCGGGCCCGGCTGGCGGGAGACGAAACGGAGCCGCGCCGGCCCGGGTCGGCGACCTGCGGTAGACTACAGGGGTGCGGCGGGTACTGGCATTGGTACTACATAGTGGGTTTTACTTACGAGGTGTTTTTATTTGTGTGTATTCTCATGGAGGGTTTGATTTATTCACGCGCTTACGAGTAACGTGTCCACACGCTTTTTACGGCCCGCCCCGCTCGGGTATATGGCTCGTGATGCGATCACAGCTGCTGGCCATTCCTCTTCCTCTATGCGGAACTTTCCGCTGGTGATTTAAGCATCGAACATTCTCTTCACTGATATGATGAGATGGACATTTTTCTATTAGAGTCTTAAAATGTTAAATTCATCACACTGCACATTTCTCGTGTGTATTATAAATGATAATGAACCTTTCCAGAACCCTCGTACATGTTTCACGGCGGTCTAGCCCATAGATCAGTAAAATGGCCTCCTGCGCTTCGCTGATCGACTCGACCTGTCGTTAAGTGCGGAGAGGTGTCGGCCCAAGTATGTGATCTCGGCATAATGCCCTCCTGGAAACGCGGTAACTTGGTGGCACGTTGTCGCATGTGCAAGACTCTTACTTATTAATCTAGTTTTATTGAGCTGGGAAGTTCTTCGGGCCAAGTTGTGGAGCTGATTAATATCCGACCCACGGCGCCGGCCGAGGACGGACGAGGTCAAGTTGGAGTTATGGGGTCAGGCTAGGACCGACAGGCTGCCCGCTCTTTTCACCCGGGGGTGTGGTTTCACTGCTGAAGGTGATATCTGCCCCCATTCCACCTCATCCACCAACTTTCTCGTCAGGATGGGGAGAGGGATATTGGAGTCAGCCAGGGCCGACGGACCGCTCTATGCAGGGGCTGTGGTTTTGGTCGGCTAAGTGAACACCTTGGCGCCGAGTTGTATCCCACTGACCAACGAAACGCTATTGACGCCTATCTCTGCCTGTTACAGGAACGTGGTGACGGGCGAACACTACCGCTTCGTCAGCAACTGGCCCACGTCCACCTCGTTCTTCGCCGCCTGCTTCATCATGATCATATTCGTGAGTACCCTGAGCCAGCTACAATAGCAGATGGACCTCTCGCTGCTCTAAGATTTATACGGAATCTTACACACAGGATCACGAATTAATCCCATTATTCGACGGTGGGATCAAGATACTTGTCCATCTAGTTTTATTTTCCCCTGATAATCTAAATTCCGTCCCTCCTCCCTCTCTTCCCTTTCCGCTCCTTCATGCATCCAATCTTCCCCGACCTGCCCTTACACGTCCTCTCCTGCCTCCACTTCAGCCATGTCGCGATTCCGTCTCTCCGGCCGTACCAGCACGCTGCCCGGCCGGCCGGCCGGGCCGACGGCCGTATATTTGACATGCTAATAAAGCGTTGTGTGGATTATTGCCCGGTTGATGTCAGCTATAAGGGCCCTCCGTAGGGACTCGAGTGCTCCGTGTCGGAGCCTGATCCGCCCGTATTGGAGAGCCACACGGAGACGGAGAGACGGAGGTGGATACGGACAGACGGAGACGGAGACGGAGACGGAGACGGAGGCAGACGGGAGACGAAGACGTAGACGGACGGGAGACGGTAGCGGAGTCTTAGAGACGGATACAGACAGATAGATACCTAGAGATGGAGATAGACAGACGACAAAACTTGAAACGGAGACAAAGACAGTAGCAGAGTCGGACGGACAGATAAGGGCAGAAACGGAAGTCCCAGATGGACGGAAAGTCGGAAACTATAAAACTCTGCGAAAGAGAAATGTATATTTTTTAATTATGCAGACTCAGATACGGAAATAGGGAAAAGGAGACACTCTGGTGACCGGCGAGATTGCGTCTTTGGCCGACAGGTGTTTCGCGGTATGGAGTGAGACTCTGTGATGTGTTGCGTCTCCCCGGGCTTGCAATGCCGTGCTACCCTGGAGCAGCCGCGCTGCTCGTCCGCCCGAGAATGGCGCACCAGACATCCGTTTGATCTGCTCCCCGTCAGAGCCAGGCTGGCAAATGTTTGTCGCAGCCAGTCCCTTTTCTCGTCCGCCGCGTATATCTTTGTTTTCTACAGCTGTATGGAAAATCATTCTCGTGTTCACTTTGGAACAACCCCTCGGATTCTGCCTTTCAAATCCAGGAAACTTCGTTCCGTCCATACTTGATGCTCTACCGGTATCTGATACAGAATTCTGGCACAACTATCGCCGACGCAGTCATGCATTTGTCAGCGTCTGGCCGCTGATTTGCTCCCGGTCCCGGCTCGTGGACCGGTCTGGATTGGATGGTGCAGCAGTGACTGGACCCGGGTCTGTTCCTTCCCACACTGTTCCGCCCTCACCCGGGCACACACGGCCATGACTGCTAATTCGATCGACGGCCATTAAAACTTCCCGAAATACTTGGAACGTTTATTAACGGCTCCGACGTGCGTCGGCGTCCGGTGAGCGCCGCTGCTCTCAACGGACTCTCCCTCTCCGCCCACCTCTCCCCCGCTCTCTCCCCGTCAGCCCCGGTGGCGGCGGCGCGTGGCCCGGTCCGGCGCTGTGGTCCCAGGGGAGCGCGTCTTTGTCGACCAACCTCGGAAACTGAGTTACCGACAGAGGCGGAATTAGCCGGCCGGCGCCACCGGCCGGCCCAAAAGGCCCTGTTTGGACGTCGTCTCGCCGCCGCGGGCTCAACGCTTTCCGGCACAAATGCACACAAAGGGTACAGACGCGGTGGCGCACTGTTGAATGTTATACTTTGTCTGCAGACAACAAAACCAGCCCGGTACATAAGGAATGGTAAATTGTAAATTAGACCGGCTACGACGCGTTTTGAACCAGAATTGGTGTACTTTGACACTTTGCTCCTAATTGCTTTTAGTTACGACGGGATATAGGTAACTGTTACTTTGCGATGCGAATCACGCTCGTCGGATGTTCCATCGCTTCGCGCATATTTTGTGCAGCAACATCACATTGTTGTGTGTATCGTCGCAGACTACAACATTGTAGTAAGCAATCTAACAGAAACTTGATCTTAATATCTTTGAGAATTTATAATGTGTTTCCTTTTTATCTGAAAAAGAAAATGAAAGAGATCGAATGAAACACTGAGTGCCTAATGACCTCAACATCAACCCTGTCGTGAAACAAAGCCCACGTCACTACCGGACACACATAACAGGGTGCCGCCACCAAACTGCCCCCTTCAATACCCATATCCCCGGCTGTCGAGGGTGGCTCGGACGGGTCTCGGGTACGGTCGCCGGGGCTGCCAATCCAAGATGGGCTGCAATTTTCCACTATCGGCCTAACGCCGTTGAGCCGGAGTTTTTCCAATACGCCGCGCCCATTGTACCGTCGCCCACGGGGCACTGAGGGCTGGTCGACCGCCGCTCGGCGAGGGCGGGATGGGGAGGGGACCGGTCTTCCTGGCCAGACAGCCTCAGAGCACGGTGTGATTATGGTCAGTGGATGTCGGACCGGCTACTGATGAACACCGTCGATGCTGTGTCTGACACGAACCGAGACGTTGTTGTACGACGGATGGATGCCTCGAGAGACCCATGCTCCTGTGTTACGAGCTCATAGGTGGACCTCCGTCTGCCCCACTAGGTCCCCGATTATCAGCATCCATACCGTGTCCACTTGTCCCGTGTTTCACTGGACAGGTCGCTCGGTCTCGGACCATTCTCCAGTTGTCTGCTACTCTGTCGTCTGTCACTCCGGTTGTCTGTTACTCTGTCGCCTGAGACCCTGTCGCCCGTACATACCCTGTCGCCCGCTACCCTGTCTCGCTGTCCGCGTCTCTGTCGGTTTACCGACCGGCCGGTCGGGCCGACCGCTGGGCCGCTCTCTCCGCGGTATTGTGCGGCGATCGGCGACCGGCGCACCGCCCGGCTAAAATCGTTTCCTGGTCGTGCCATTAGCTGTGTCTGTAGCGACCCGGGGTGCCGCGGCCGGCGGGCCGCCCCGCCGACGGCTGGCTGCCGCCGGAATACAGGCGCCCCGGAGTCCGGCTGAGTCCGTCCCGGAGTCCGGGCGAGTCCGCCCCGGAGTCGAGCGCAATGCGGCCTGGAATCCATCGCAGTCCGTCTCAGTTTGGCCGAGTCCGTGCGGAGTCTGGCGCGGTCCGTCCTGGAATCAGGCGTAGTCCGTCTTAAAGCTTGGCCGAGTTTGCCCCGGAGTCGAGCGCAGTCCGCCTTTGAATCTGACGCAGTCCGTCTTCCGCGGGTCCAGTGCAGCCCATGGTCTAACAGAGTGGCTCCAATGTCGTGTGATGGTGGAGCTGAATAACCCATAACCATTGGGGGCTGAATTAGCCATAAGGGTGGCGCTGATAAGGGTTGCGCTTATGATGCCTCTCCATTGGACCATGTTTTAGGGCGTTGATTGCGTTCACCAGAAAGTTTTATCGTCGCATCTGCATCACCCTATCGATAAACGGTGGGTGTTCTGCTCTGATCTTTAAACTCTTTGAAGACGTTTATTACCCTCGCTTTTCGACCCACATACAAACGTGGCCTTTCAGAAGTACTGGTGAGTTTCCCAAACGGCTTCCACTGTGGGCAGGCGTGCTTCGGCTGACTGTGACGTCAGACTGTCACAGTCGGTAGTCACAGTGTCTGATTCAGTCACCAGTCACAGTCTGATTCAGGCACCCGTCAGTTTGTTGCGAAGGGGGTGAGTCCCGCCAAGTCACCCTGGTCTCAGTGAATCTCAGTATTTTGGCCGTGAGCAGGTCACAGTCTTTTTCAGGGACCCACTGTGTTCGTGTAGCGTACCGGTGTCTCTGGTCACTGTCTCCGGTTGTCATTGGGTCTGTTCCAGTCGCACTTCCTAACACCTCTAAACTCCTCCAAGATTGCTTCACTGTTCCAGTGGCAGCTCTAACCCCTACAAAGCCAAGGAGGGCCCTGCTCCAACCTCCTCTATATTGCTCTTGGAGGAGTTAAGAGGTGTTAGGAAGTGCGACTGGAACAGACCCAATGTGTCGCGGTTCAGGGCTCACCTCCGGCTGGGGTCACGGAGGGTCAGGGTCACCGTGTCACACCGGCTCTCGCTCGGCCGGCGGCTCCGGCAGGCCCGCCAGCCCGGCCATTAATTTCAATCTGCGGTGGTGCGGCTCGCGCTGACCGGATCACGGTCTGATTAGAGCTCAATTCATCAATTACCGCGCGGCCAGCCGCCGCCGGCGCCACGGCCACTTTGAGGCGACTGGGCGGGACGACGACGGGACCGGTGCGTGGGAGCGGTGGCTACTGGTGGGTCTGGTGGGAGCGGTGACTGACGGGACGGATGGGAGCAGTGACGGGACTGGTGGGACCTGAGTTACGATACTGATGACAGCAGTAAATGCTGCTGAGTGAGTGAGCAAGAGCGGCTATATTGGTTTAGGCAGTGAAGGTTTGATTGGATGCGGTGTAAGTCACGTCTTGCATCGGTGAACTTCTTTCTCAGACCGCCAGTGACCTGCCTTTGACCTCAGCTTTCTCATTTCTGACCAGCCCCAACGGACCCCACCCGACCTCCTTCGAGCAAACTCTCATTTCTGGCCAGTCCCGCCCTCCCCGGTCCCTCTCCGCCGCCGGCCTTCGGCATCGTCTAATACCATCGGCGGCGCCGTATTCAAATTCGGCGCAGGGCGGCAATCTCGCGGTGGCCGCCTGTGTGGCGCCAGCGGCGGACACGTGCCGCCCCGCCCCCGCCCCCGCCCCGCCGGTCGGCCGGTCGGCCGGACGTCTTCGGCAGTAGAGCGCGAACGGAAGCGATGGAAATCGTTTAGCGGCCGATCTGGGCAGACTTACTGCCGGCGCCGCGGCTTTGTTGGTGATTGGAGCCAGGTAGAGGAACGGAGGCAGGTAGAGCAGTGGGAGCCGGCGCCCTATTAGCCTGTCGTATTGAGGCGGCTGCTGCTGAAGACCCCCGCAGTGAAGCTGTTTCGATTCTGTAAGGAAAACGCGGGGATAGTGTCGAATTCTGAGCCACCCAATGCTTAGGAGCGAGGCCTTCGGTCGGCCCGGCCTCTAATCATATTTAACTTGAAAGGACAAGAGCTCAACTTTTCCGTTACTAGCTGACGGGGATTATGGCTTGAGGACGTGATTTTACTGCCAGCCGAGTTTCATAGCGTCGTTAAAAGTGAAACACTTACGACCATGAGTGAAACGGCTGCTTGATTGGATCTTTGAACCTAAAGACGTGTTAGCCGATAATGTATGGGAATTTCCCCTAAAAGCCTAGTCGGCATTGATCTTATTGGCATATAGGGGCTCAATTATTAGCGCTCAGCGGCGACATTTTTAATGCGGATGTTAGAGCAGCTCTCTTGGTGATGGCCTAGTATCCGTGGTTAATGGTCATTATCATGGCATAATATTGCTGTAGCATAAAAGCGCATTGAATGGGTCGAATAACATTACGCTCTCAAATTATTCTTTCAGCTAGGTTTTGAGTCTTGGCAATGTTGTAGCTGTTTTGTTGGCTTGCATAACACACATTATGCAAATTGTTTTTAGTTGCCGCAGGTGTCTAACTTTCGAAGCATTTTGCTGTAAAAAATATTGGTGGCGAAACTTCGTGGTGGTTGAATTTGAATTAAGTTTAGTACGAAAGCGAGCAAGTGCTACGATATTCTGCAGACAAAAACGTCCTGCATCGATTGTCAATAACCCATGCTTGTTGTTCTTTTGGAAAGTTGATGGCAGGGTAGACATGTAGACATGTTACGCTGACTCGTATCTCTTCAACCATATTGTTATGTTATAGTGAGATCCACGTATGCGTTTTTTCCTCTTCTCCCCTGAGCCTGTTCGTGCGCAGTGAATGATGTGCTGTGGTTCCTCTGGACGGACGACATATCAAAACGGCCAAAAAGCAGTGGTTACGTAAATTTTCCGCTAACCTGAAGAGAGACACAAATTGGTCTTCGCTCCCGCCGAAGATTGTGTCACTGCACTGAGGTTACATTGCAGACCCAAATATCTCTAAGCCCTTTCTGACTTGTCAGGGTGCTGTAATTTCTTGAGAAAGTAGTTGATTGGAATACCGGAGCGCAGCTGGTACCGAGTTCAACTTTGGGAATCTCTTGGCTTGGCCTTTATCAGAGGAGTTTGCGTCACCGGTAATGCTTCTATAGAAATAAGTTCCCCTTGGCTCAGCCATTGATTGGTGCCGAAACGAATGTCTCGGCGTGCCACCATCGCCATTTTCCGGATGTGCTCGGCGTTTCATCATCTCCGGTCGCCGGGTGGGGTCCGATATTCGCGTGTGGTTTCCGTCCTCTGGGTCCCGAACGGAGACTGCCTGTACTGGTAGGCTGCGCCGGCGGGCCGGGCGGTACTGCGGCACAGCCTACCTCTGCAGTCGCTCCGCGGCTCGGCTCGATTCGGCGGCGACTCTCCGTCGCGTCGGTCCGCGACCGCCCCGGCGGGCGGCAGGCGTTATCTGGCCACGCGGCTATTGATTGATGCCGGCGGTATGAGGGCCGAATCGATCGCGCTCGGCGGCGTTATCGCACCGTCGCCCAACTGATGGCTGCTGCTGCCGCCGACACGCGGCCCGCTCAGATAGAGCGCCGCCGGACGGCACGTCCCCGCCGCCGGGCCGGCGCCGACACGCGGCAGCGACCACGGAACTCGGTCAACGCTCGGAGCATGACCATTGCTCAGGTGATGCGTCACGCCGGGCGGCGAACGCAGTGGTTCTGGGCCGTTAACACCGAGCTGGTTTATGTATGTAGCATTTTGAGCTGATGGCATTCCAGCGGCGCCGTAATGGGCCGGCTGGTGGCCGCGCCAGATGAGTTTCCGACGGGCCATCGGCAGCTGTCGGACACCGATCTATCTCTGGCGGCCGCCGGCCGACGGCCCTCGCGCCCCGTCGGAGGTGCACTGCCGCGGCTTCTGGTATGCATGAGGTATGAATTCGTACCGAGCGCCCCCGTATGCCGACGTATCCGGTCGTGGTACGATCTGATCTACCGTGCCATGCGCTCCGTAATCTGCCGATACAGTATCCGCTCCGCTCATACTGTGCCCACACCAGCCTGAGGCCGTCTGTTCTCCATCTGGTGATGGTGACAGGTGGTGCCATTGATGGTGACAGGTGGTGACCCGGCTGACGCCAGCGCAGGTGGTGCTTGTGTCGATATATAATAGGGATTTGCGGTGCAATGTTTATGCGATCCACAGCTAGAAAGCTCAGGGAGAATGGGCATAAATGACAAAATTAAACCAGCACCGATAACAGTTGCCGATAACCGAAATCAGTTTCTGACACTGTGCGACAGTCCGAGATACCTGTAACCGTTTATGGAGGGATGCTATCGGTATGCAGTCCAACAGTCACAGCGTCTCGCTGATACACAATGCCGCCAACAGTCTGGGGCCCTGCTGTAGAGCTAATACGGAGCTAATACGGACAGTATACGGTCCAGCAGTCAGGGTATACGGTCAGGGTCAGTCAGGGTCAGCAGTCAGGGTCTTTCCGCCGAGCCACAGTCCGATGGCTTCAGACCTGTTGCAGACGGTCGGGACCTGTTGCAGACAGTCGGGACCTGTTGCAGACTGTCGGGGGACCTGTTGCTCGCCCAGTGCCACCTGTTGCAGAGCCAAGACCCGACCTCGGCTGCGACTCGCAGCTGTGAATCCGACCACAGAGCTCCGACGGAAACATTGGCCTGTAGCTGGCCTGTAGACGAGTGTGACGCGCGGTCGGTGCGGCCTCTGCCCGCGGCTTCCACTATCAGCTCCTATCGGCCTGTCACCAGCACCCGACTCGACAATCGGCGGCCTGACCCCACCAGCCACCCCTCCCCAACCCTCCGATCTGGCCCTCGTGCACCCCCCCCCCCCCGGTCAGCCGCGCTACCCCCGACCCTCCCTCCCCACGCCAATCTGCGGCGCGCGGTCACCAGGCTTCGCAATCCTGGCTGCCTGGTTCGACCGCGGCTGCCTCGGAGGAACTTGTGCAGGCAGGGGAGGGGCAGGGCGGAGCAGGGGGTAGAGTGGTCCCGAACTGGGGTGAGGCCCTGGATATAGGATGCTAAGCATGGGCATTGGGCAGGCTTTGTGATTGGGTGTTTGGATGTGAGTGCTTGGTTGCGTTAGGCGTCAGAATGACAGGGCACCGTGTTGCTCGCACGGTATAAGCGTACAGCAATCGGAATGTGTCGCAGTCTGGTACTGTTGCTTCTGCTGACTGCAATTTCACCCGCTGCATCTGTCCCCGGTCGGGTCGCGCTCTGACATCGCTCACATCTCGGAGAGCGGTCGTGTGTTTGGCCGCGCCGGTACCGCCGCCGGCGCGCCGCCTCTGTCGTCTGCCGCCGCCGGCGGTGCTGAGCAGCCATAAAGGCGACCCGGGACGCCGGTCGGAGGTCCGACAAACGCCGGGAAAAAACGGGAATTTAATAAGTGCCGTCAGAGCGGTGCCGTGTTTGCTCAAAACGGAGTTAGCGCCGCACTATCGTGGTACGGAATTAATGCGCTCTTCTTCTCCGGACGTCTGCGAGTTGTTGGATTTAATGACAGGCTAGATCTACATCAAGAGATCAAAGAAAGTGGTGTCATATTCGTAATTGTGTATTGAGCGCCGGTTCTTGTTCAGTGATTTATCTTGTATAAGTGACATCGTTGAGAGAATTTCTTTCCTTGTAGGTACTATTTTTGGCTGCATTTTCTAGAACAGCTAAATGAAGTAATTGAGTTGTTTTCTTAAACGGCCTCCAAATGGATCACCAATGCCCCTGGTTCGGTTTACCTTAACTCGTATTACCGAGTTATTCACCCCACTAATGTCTTAAATTGTTCTGACCTTTTCCCTCATTTGTTCCATAAAAAGCAGACGAGCCCCTCCGCCCTCGAGACAAACAGCTTGTGTGGTATGTCTTGTTCGTATGAAAGCTACCTCATTTTTCTCTATGATGAATACCCAGTTGTCACCAGAATAGCGGATGCGGGGATGCGGGGACTTCCGTTTCGCTCTGGTCCCAGTTGTACCCAGGATGAAAATATCTCTGTTTCTTGCCTGTGGGAGCCTCTGTATTTTCCTCCAAGGAGGGAGTAGATAAAGATGTGTTGTAGGCGGTGCCTGTCCTATTCCCCACTAATTGATGATGGTGCGTCAGCGACATAGTATTTATCTGACCACCAGACTTGTGCCGTGACCAAAAATCAAGATCCAGGATCCTCAAGGTCCCACGGCAAATTCAATTTCTAGAATCCAAGGTTTCCAAGGTCCCACGGCAAATTCAATTTCTAGAATCCAAGGTTTCCAAGGTCCCACGGCAAACTCAATTTCTAGAATCCAAGGTTTCCAAGGTCCCACGGCAAATTCAATTTCTAGAATCAAGGTTTCCAAGGTCCCACGGCAAATTCAATTTCTAGAATCCAAGGTTTCCAAGGTCCCACGGCAAATATACATTGCAGGATCCACAGTCCCCAAGGTCCCACGACAAGAATGCATTGCAGGATCCACAGTCCCTAGGGTCCCACGACAAGCGTGAATTTCGGGATCCACAGTCCCCAAGGTCCCATGATAAGTACACACTTCAGAGTTCAGGGTCCACAGTCCTCAAGGTCCCACGGCAAAAATACATCTCAGGATCCAAAGTATTCAGGGTCCCACAACAAGAACTTAAACTAACATTCTGATGAGCAGGCTTACTTCTAAATATTCTGCCAACGGATGCCCAGCAACATTAAAAGGGGCAGAACCTATGCAAACCTGTGGTGGTTTTCATTTACCAACATAGGTAGGGGGAGCTTCAACACAAGTCAAAGTTAAAGATGAATCATGATATCAATCTCTCCTTCTTTAGCCTGACATGTTCATAAAAATATAGGTAGGTAATAGGTACCTTGCATTTTGCATTGTCATGTCCCTTTCAAATCAATCTTACCTGATCATTATGAATGTAGGATAGCACCTTACAGTTATTGAAGACAGACATCCAAGTATTCTTTCGGGCAAGATAAAAAACCCAGAAATAAAACCTACAGGCTTCATAAAAATGGAAAAATTGAATTGGATTGTTATATGCTTTCGATTTTCTGCACATTTGATTCAGTTACATAATACCTAGAGCTCTGTTCGCACCCCGTTTATTTATCAGCAGGCTGCGACCATGCTGCTAACTTCTTGGCTCCTCATTGGTCGAATTCAAGTGGTCTATTCGTTAGACCAATGAGAGGCCAAGCCGCACGCTGATATAAAAACAGCGACCGAACAGGGTCCTGGATAAAAACTCAAATATGTTCTAAGTCTTGTTTTCGCGAGCGCTCACACAAAAAACTGATCGATTAAGCCAATGGAATTAGAGCATCAGCGAGTGCAGACCTTACTTACTGTTCATTCACATAAGCTTGAAGGCTCTGAACAAAATTCCATGACAATTTTTTTTGTCAGACGGTTCTTCGTCGGCAGATTTTCGTCTGACTTTTTCGTCTTGCATTTATTCGTCTGTACGAATTGATTTGGTGCATTTTTCGTCGGAGTATTTTTCTGTCCGGCATTTTTTTCGTCTGGACGAGGCGGAAAATGTCCTTACGAAAAAATGCGCGGACTTAGATAAATTATCGATGCACAGGCGAAAAATGCATAGACGAAGTCTGCGGACGAAAATCTGCAGACGAAAAATTGTCCGACGAAAACCTGCTAAACGAAAAAGTTGAACTGTCATGGAATCATTGCTTATATTGGATGCTCATTGCTCAATGGTGATTTGATGACTTGCAAATCAAATAAGTTTGACACTTACTTGGTCAGTGGGTCAGGGTAGCTTCCAAGTAGCTTCAAGCCCGGCATATCACAACCCAGAAAACAAGGCCCAGAAAATATGTCAGGTGAGATTAGAAAAGAACTTTCCAAACCACCACTGTCCACTGTTTGACAGTTTCATAATCCATAACATTGATAATGTAAAAAGCTTCCAGGTCTCTTGTACCAGTTCTGCCTCACAGCTATGACAACGATTTGGCTCTGTATATGTCTACACAGTCTGGTTCATTTTCTCTTCATGTATCTATCCTAGCCCCTTGCAGCTGGTCGCTCAGCGGCTCAACTTAAGATATTTATTGAAGTGTTTACAGACAAAACCTAGTGCAGGGTCCTTAGTGGCCCATGTGCAACATAAACCTCATGGTCCTGCTTCCAGAATTCTTGAGGTCCCTCAACAAAATGATGGTGTAGATCCAGCAGACCCTTCTAAGATCCCATGAGAAATAATAAAACTGGGACTGAAGGTCTGCATTCTGCAGGGTCTTGCAGCATACCACAATTTTGAGGTCCTGACCCCTGGGTTTCCATGGTTTCACGGCATATGAAATGTTGAGGTCCTGGGTTTCTAAGGTCTCATGTCACATGAAATGTTGATGTCCTGGGATTCCAAGGTCTCGCGGCATATGCAAATGTTGAGGTCCTGGGATTCCAAGGTCTCGCGACATATGCAAATGTTGAGGTCCTGGGATTCCAAGGTCTCGCGACATATGCAAATGTTGAGGTCCTGGGATTCCAAGGTCTCGCGGCATATGGATGTTTTAAGGTCCTGGGTTTCCAAGGTCTCACGACAAAAATGACAACGCAAGGTCCAGGATCCATCAAGGTCCCAGACCTTGGACTCTGCGAACCCTGGATCTTGGACCTTTTTGGGACCTTGGCACAAGTCTGCTGACCACTTACCTTTACTATTTATAGTCACCGTGACCTTTACATTACTTTATGGACATGGGAAAAATTGTCAAAGCTGTACCAACGGCTTACGAACTCTTTTTGTGTTCCAAGGAAGATCATAGGAAGTATTGTTTGAGCTTTTAAAACATCGTAGACCAACACTGACTTATCGTCATTTTAACTCTGTGACTTTATTTCTTTCTTTGCAGACGCTGACGGTCTCCATGCTTCTTCGTTATTCTCACCAGCAAATATTTCTCTTCATTGGTGAGTACTGCCGTACCGCGAGCGATAACTGAGAGAGGAGCTTCTGGTCTCCGGTTAACGAAATGATGAAATTTATTTTTGGATATGTGGACAGTGGCAGCATTGTCCCTCCCCCCTCCTCCCCCCTCCCCCCCCCGCATCCAGGGACACCCTCTGTCTCCAGTCTCGTAAGATTCTTCTGACCTGTCCTGGCAAACATTCGTATTTCATGCGTTGCCTGCCGCGTAGAGATTAAATCTGTCTTCGGACAATTCCATGTGTCTTAGACAACTGAAAGAGACAAAAAGAGACGGGAGACAGCTTTCGCTGTAACTATTGAGTGCTGTTCGACTGTTCGCTACTGTCTGCCGCCGAGTGTCAGACTATCTCGATGGTTCGGTCGCCGCTCCGTTCTCGAACCACCTCTGGTGCACTCAGACCCCGTCTGCTTCACGCTCTGCTGGATGAGTTCCGATGCACCTGTCAATTGTCATCGGAAGCGATGAACTGTCATCTGACTGACGCTCGTCACTGAAACCAGAGAGCTGTCATATGACTGTGACATTCGGTCACTGGAGATAAAACTGGTGTCAACTGAATGACCAGAAGCCGTAGAACTGCCATCTGACTGTCACCGGAACCGGGTAACTGTCATCTAATGGCCGCCCCACACCGAACCTCGCATGCGGGTTGCGGGTTTTTGGGTTTTCGGGTTTCTTCAAATTTAAATAATACAATCTATGCTGAGTGACCCACACTACCATCTAACAAGCGAGTCTGCATGTTTTTAGCTTGCGAGCTACCTTGCATCGCATTCCAAAAGTTAGTTTTGAGTCAACTTTCGATTTTCCTCGCTGCGAGGTCTGCGAGTTCTGCGAGGTCTGCGAGTTTTTCGTTGGAGTCTAATTTTGGTTCGTTGTGCTGGTATTGCGACAATATGAAATTTTCTGAAGGTGTACCGGCTTCACTGCATTCATGGAGTGACCATAAGGGAACGCTGTAATCACTCTATGAATTAGTATTATGTCCGCAAACTCAAAACCCGCAAACTCGCAACCCGCATGCGAGGTCCAGTGTGGGGCGGCCTTAACTGTGTCACCGGAACCTTCCAAGTGTCACCGGACGCTCAACGCCACCGGACACGCTCCGTCTGCCGGAGTCGCTCAATATGGGCGGCGGTATGGCCGCGGGCCAGAGTCGAGGGCCGCCTCTTGGCCCGGTATTACGGCCGACTGCAGTGAAAGCCGAGCCGGCCGCCGGCCCGGCCCGCCCGTGGCAGCTCTAATTGCAACCGGAGCCGCCGCCGCCGGACTCCGCCCGCCCCGCCGCCGCCGCCGCCGCCGCCCGGGGACCGCCCTGCCGCCAGCCTGTTAGCGATGCCGTATTAAATTTATGGCCTTATTTGGGGCCGAGCGGCGGCGCTGCCGGCTGCCCTGGAGAGTCGGCGGCCGGTCACTCGGGCTGGCTCTCCGGTTCCGGTGGTCACTGGAATGGTGGGCGGTGTTCCGCTGCTCGTGCCGTGAGGGGCTGAGGCACCGCCGGGCTGCGTGAACCGTGCTGGAGCGAGCCGAGCTGAAGCGAGCATCCTGGTGGCCTGTCCTGGAGCGCGCAGACTCAATTCTCCGGCGTCTGGTATTGAGTTACCCGTACGCACGTATGCAGTGCTTGGATGGCTCAGTCCTTTGTCATGTCTCTATTATGGTCGAGCGGTTTTCCAAGAAGACTCCTGTCGGAAATTGGCACGGTGTCCCTTTCACGGTTCTGCCGAGAACGTTATTGCTGTAGGCAATGTGATATGCCTGGTGACACCTACATCCCGCTGACAATGTAGTATGAGTCAGTCGGGACGGAGTCGCTCGCTGACGGTTCTATGTAGCCTCGCGCACGCTTCTGAGGCTGTAAGCGATCGATCTCAAGCGTAGTTTTCTTATAACGGAGTTATTGTTAGCTGGCTGAGACTGAACCAACTTGGCTTGTTTTTAACTTACTCACTTTACCATAGCTTGTTTATTGTTTTTGTTGGGATCTTTTATTCCACTTCGAGGGGTACATCCGCTGCAAACAACAGTTTTCTGTGCCTAAGAAACACACATCGGAAATTCAACAAGTGAACGAAAATGTGATAAAAACATACCGTAAAGTGGGGCTATTTGAGACAGTGGGGCTATTTGAGACAGTAAAGTAGTGGTTTAGTAAAATCGCTGTAAAATGAAAACCGTTCGATATTTTTTCGTCATTTTTGCTTAGGCTGATGTGGAATTGAACAGTGAATGACCTGAATAACCTTTTTGAAAAATTTCGAAAAGTTTCGAAAGAAATTTGGTCTAAAATACGAAATACAGAAAAACGCACAATTTAAGTTGCTCGAAAAGGACCCCTACCTGCCGCTTAACATAGTTGAAATTTTAACAGCTTCGGCACTGCATCTATCGCTACTACCGTTTTACTTAAAGGCTAAGCATATTTTTCATGAAAATATTATACATTGTTAACGTTACTGCCGATTGCGTAACCCATTGTCTCAGAATCCCGATGATGCCCACCTGGTCAAACCTCAACCGATATGCCAAATAGCTACTGATAATGGTGATGCGAATGCACCCGAGAAGACTTACCACGATCTACTTGAAGTGCATCGAACGTTCGACATGAGTAGCACCGATGAATTGGTCGTGGTCATAAACGTGCAGTGGGTTCATGGTATTTAGCAGGAAGCAATATTTACATGTTCGTAGTGTAACATAATGACCCTTTAGCTGGTGACCAAACTAGTTATTCTGATGAATATGTGCTTAAAATGTGCTTCATCAGTCACTTACTTAGTCGACAATAACACATGTCTACCTTGGTTGACCAAAAAACACCATTGAAGATTACTTAACACATGGACGTACTGTTAGGTGAGCCTATGCAAGTAGGCTTGATGTGGTAGGGTTACCGGCCAATTGATACAGCATGCAGCGATCGAGGAAAATCGTCATAAAATCAAAACCGCTTAACATTTTTCTGTTATTTCTTCGCATGAAGATGTGCAATGGAACAAGGAATCATGCAGACTATTCACTTAAATGTTTTGGGAAACCTTTTAGCTCGTTTGATTCATTACGGTGTGCTTCATTAGGTAGCGAGCCTGTCTCAAATAGCCCCACCGACTTTCAGTATGTCTGTTTTCACGCCACCAGGGCTATATACAAAAACTTTCTTTCAAAATTTTACTGTTGTTGTCTTTAGAATAGTCCTTGATGATCATTCTGCAAATTGGAAAGTTTAGGGTCACATCATATTATGACAGCCTTAGCATATAGTGATGCAATTTTATAACCTACCGAAATGAAGCATCCTACGAAAAAGGAAAAGATTGAATATAAAGGAAATGTAACTGTCTTTGCAAAAGCAATTTTTGCCAGAATGATCAAAATTTAATTTCCAATCACATGGCATTTAAAAAATTATCTCTAGCGTGACCGATTTTCTTCAATTTCTTCGTAACTAAAACTGTCTCAAATAGCCCCACCCTATGGGGCTATTTGAGACAGGCTTTAACTAAAAAAATATCCTTAATCATTTTTACTAGCTGAACCAAAATGCACCTATATGAAAGAGCTTACGGAGAACTACATTTTTGCAATTTACATGCTATAAGAAATATGAACCGTCTTAAAGGGAGAGGCCAAAAACTGTAAAAATCCGTTTCAAATAGCCCCACTTTACGGTATTTAACATAAATGCATCCTACGACAGCACAATACCACACTTACACGTCGTTTCTGTCGCCGAGCTGCTGTTTTTCAGTTCGGGCTGGCGATGAGAAGACGACTCGCACCGATTGTCCTCGCGATGATTTTGTTTCCTGTGCCTATAATACATATCCGAAGTGATTTTATGCCTTTTTCACTCTTTTTAATGTTTCGAGCACATGGATTCGCACATGAAATATTTTACTGACCCAGATGCTCTGTGCCGGTGCGTGACCGATGTGCACTGGCCAACATGTACTGACACGCTATCCTGTCCCCGGGTTCGTACGTTCTACAGAGTGCCCGATACCGTGTATTCTGATTGCTTATAACTGAGTACTAACTTGATGAACCTCCCCCCTTTGTTCGTTCCAGTGGACCTGCTGCAGATGTTGGAGGCCAACACGATCGCCCACTTCCCGGCGGCCCCGCTGCTGACCGTTATTCTGGCGCTGGTTGGTGAGTATCTACCACTAATTCATACACACTGCAGGCTGGGGTCGGTACTGTTTGCTGTATGGTGTACAAACTACACAGTCAGTGCTGACCGTTATTCTGGCGCTGGTTGGTGAGTATCTACCACTAATTCATACACACTGCAGGCTGGGGTCGGTACTGTTTGCTGTATGGTGTACAAACTACACAGTCAGTGCTGACCGTTATTCTGGCGCTGGTCGGTGAGTATCAACCACTTGCTCATACACACGGCAGACGGGGAAGGACAGCCCTATATGACGTCCGCTACACGGGCTATGTGGATGACAGTGTGGGTCGGGATTTTCCCCGCCCTGTACACACTGCAAAGTCTACTGACCGGGTCATCCCCAGGCCATGCAGTGTAGATTCACGTGTGTACTACAGGTACTGGGCTGGTCTTGCCATCTATTCAACCACCAAGCCAACTACCTACCGATTTCGCGGGATGCGCTTTAGTGCGCTAGCGGCTAGTGTACACAGTCACGCTCGTTCAATATGACGATCATCAACGCCGTCCAACTAAAAAACTACGCCCACTTAGGGAATAGGCGGCTGTCATCTATGACCCAGCCGGCTGTTTGAATGCATAGTTAATATTCTCGCGATTGACCATTCAAACTGTTCACCTCAGTCGTCTCGGTTGGTCACACGGCCGGCGCTGTTGGTGTTTGTCTCCGGTCGCCGCCCGGCCCGTGTCAGCTCGGTAATCGATCAGGCTCGCGCCGTGTTTGCTCGCGCCGATCGGGCGGCCGGCGCCCGCTGAAGATTGTGCCCGAGTTACGAGGTTTGCCCTGTCGCCGGTGCTGTCATGGGTGTTAGTGAGCGGCCATCTGTTGCGTTAGTGGGGTGGGATGGTCGGCCCCGCGGCAGGGATGGGGATATGGAGGGGCTGGGGATATCCGGGCACCGGGTGTGCTGATGCCAATGCAACACCCATGCGACTTGCTTTGCAACAGTCAACGGGAAAATAATGAGTAATTGATCAGTGAACACACTTTTTATCAGTTTGGCTCGGTCCAGAGACAAGCTTTTGTTATTGTTTATGAGTGCTTTTGAGCAGAACTTTGTCGTTTATAGTGATTTGGCCAATCTGACTATCGTCATTCTGGTCGGCCACGCCCTCTAAGGACCATGTCTGGAACGCAGCGCACGCCCCGTCCTGCACGCTTCTTGTCTTTCTGAGACCGGCGGTAGGCTGCAGCGTTTTCCCCGACTGTTCCTGCTGCTGGTCACTCGGAGAGCTGGCAGCTAGGGCACAGTCTCCGTCCACTGTCCCATTGCTGGCCGTTCCGATGACCGGTCTGCTGGTGAGTCGCAGTCCCCTTACCCGCCTGTTGCTCGCCGCTCCGCCGTCTCTCCGCCGTGCTCGCGCCGTTCGGGTCGCACCGATGGCCGTCTGACTATTTAACACGGCCAGCCGATGGCGGGCGGGACGGCTCGTTTTACTGATTCAGTCTCGGTGGCAGTGCCGACGGCCGGCAGTGCTGCCTGCGCTCGTTTCGGGCCGATAATGGCTAAAAGGCGGCCGCCGACCGGCGACTACGTTAATAGGTAATGAGTGGACGCTGCTCTCGCCGGGCGTGCCAGACCTCCCGTGACGTTCTGGGGATAGGACTGCGGCGGGCTAATGGTGGTACTGGTGCTGGATAGTGCCGGGGCATGGTGGCACTGGCGGTGGGGTACATTCTGGTACTGGTACTGCAGACTGCAGACCGCAGTGTGGCCGACATACTGGGGAAGTGGCTCTGAGCATTCCCATGGTGGCACACAATGTTTCTTATATTTATACGCCAAAACATCCTGGTGCTAAAGGACCTGCGAGGATTGTACTGGTATTGCCCGCTGTTCTGGCTGCAACTCGGACAGAATGTGAGCGGTGCTGTTTTCAGTGGCCACGAAGCTGAAGACCGCGTGATTCCTTGACAGGCTCACAGGCTGGGGATCAGCCGGTTCCGTGAAACTACAGCTGTGACTTGGTCATTTCGGGTATGAAGGACCATGAAGGACTGCACCACAACCGCGTCCGTTAGGACCCGAGCCATACCGTGACACTGCCGAGGGGACCATCACATCCGCCGCTTCCCGGGAAGTCCGAGCCTGCGCACCGCAGTTGGTCAATGGTCAGGTCACGTTGCAGAACGAGTGCTCCTTCCCCGGGGCTGCTGCTCTTGGAACCGCCCAGTCCTGGGGCTTTTCTGCAGATTGAGGATTTTTCTACTTTGCTGGTGTCCAAGTTCGGCGTGGGAATCACCGTGTTTGAAAGATAAGCTCATTTTGATAGTTCTATTGCTGTTTTAGCCTACTGATTACTTATTCTCGATAAAGCCAGACCGCAAAGAGAGCTACTTTTGTCGAATAATACTAATGATATGCAAATGTAAACATAGCGTTTCCTCTCTTCCTGGCCCAGAAGGCTTCTATCAAATGAGCCGTCGATTCTGGCCGTGTAATGGATGCGTTCTCTAAGTTCGTTGTTGACGCAATTCTTCAGATTTAGTGAGCTACCTTAGGTGCCACCATCCTTTAGGCTAGTTAGTGGCTGCTAGGTGATCTAAAATCTATTTGCGGAATATTTCCGTTGAAAAGTGGAAATATCCTTGTAATTTCCATCCATCACCTAGCTACAATAATGACGTATAAAAATACTTACAGTGTTTCGAATGGTGGTGGTGAGGTGTAGTATATCATATATAGAAGACGTTCGACGTAACTTACACGGGGAAGGGACATGATTTTTACCGTGCTAATAGTAATCAATATGCAGCTAATCGTTGCATCCAATGCAATAGGAGACCTTATTACGAATCACTGTGTAGAGGTCATTACATCACTATCGCACCAAGCTCAATCCCCCCCCCCCCATGCCCTTCGAGTATCCCGCCCCTTTTATTCCGGCATGGTGTCCCTCCAACATGCTCCGTCCAGTATCACATCCAGTGTTCCGCCCGTACATTCCATCCGCTGTCCCGCCCTGTTCCGCTCAGCTCCGTACCGCGGTTTTCAGCGACGCGCCGCTCCCTGGTCCGGCCCTGGCGCTCAGCCAGCAGTGACGCCGCGCCGGCCGCTGTCGGTCAGCCAATTCGATTAGGGGCTTATCTGGGCGTCCCAAACACGGCGTGTGGCCGCCGGCGCCGGCCCGCCGCCAGCCGTCCCGGGAGGAGGCGCCGCCCCCGCCCCTGCCGGCCACGTGACACCCCGGCCCGGCATGGATTAGAAATACTTCATCCATGGGCCCGGTGAACTCGGCCTGATGGCACGGGGTGAACTGGGTCTCATGCCACGCGGTGACCTCGGATTGGCGTTCGGTGAACTGAGTCTCATGTCAAGGGGTGACCTCGGATTGGCATTCGGTGAACTTGGTATGATGACACGGGGTGAACCGGGCCCAACGTCCGGTGAACTTGTCCTCATGGCACGGGGTGACCTCGGTCACCTTCCGGTGACCCCGGCCTATGCCCGGCCATAGAGATTGAACAGAGATCCCGTGATCCGATGATTCGGCTCATTGACGAGGTAGCGATCCATCATCCAATCCAGCTAGTTTTAGCGGTTGGGCTTCCAGTTCAGCTAGAAATGTGTCCATTCTTGCAACTGGGCCACCTGTTAGCGCATCATACGCGTTCGGTCAGCAATTGACTGATCGATTTCGTTATTCGGTATCCCCACGGCGCGCCAGTGTTTCCCCTTCTACCTCACCCAACACTCGGTAATGCTACTGACTCTCCGAAGGGTGAGACTCGGTCCGGCTATCTGCTGTCCGGATGGGAACTGTCGTTTGCTCGATAGATTTTTTTATGATTCACCTAAGATCTTGGAGTTATTGAGTTGCGAGAGCGAGTCGCCCTTTCTCTTTGATTGTCTCGTTGACGGAACATCATCTATGTTGAGTTGTCACGATCGGCTAACGTTTCCCCAGGCTAGTGCCCAAGTCTGATTCATATGTTTCCGACTATGCCTCTCGATGGGCAGCTGCACAGCTGTGAGTAACGTGTGCACGTCTGGCCTGCGATAGCGACACGGGGCGGGGCCGGTGCCGCGGAGCCGTGGCGCGGCAGGCGCCTTATCTGGACAGAGCTATCGATCCCCTACACCGTGGTCCGCGACCGCGTGCGTTTGTATGTGCGGGTGGTGTCCGCCGCGCGGGGGCTGCTCACCGAGCGGGATCAGATGTGACCTGTCCCCGCGGAGAGGTCTGCCCGTTCTGTAGGGATGGGGAATGATTTCTGTTAGAGGTGTCTGAGGCAGGGGAAGGGTAGATAGACACAGGTGACCTACCTGTCCAGTCCTCCGGTGCAGTGCGGAGTTCCAGAGCCCTGCGCCGTCTACCTCTCGTGTCGAGACAGATAGCGACCGGTGTCGGACGGCGCCCAGGCACCGGTGGCGTGTGAACACGCCGCTGGCTGCTCGCAGTCTGTCACCGCTGCCGGACGCCACAGTTTACCGGCCACTGCGCCGCTCGAAATGGCGAGGAAGTACCGAGGAAGTCGCGGTAATGGAAGCTGACCTAAGGAAGGCAGCCACTTCCACACCCTTGTTATATAATCCAAGGCTAGAGGAAACCAGGCCGAGCTGTCGCTATTCGTATTTTACGAGGGGTGAAAAGCCCGAATCTGCTTCATGCAAAATATTATGACTGCAGCTTATTTTACGCTTTTCACTTGTATTCGCGAATTTAGGCATTATTTTCTCGTTGACCCTAGTTGCGTCTTTTCAGTGCAGCGCCAGTCGTCCCTGTGGTGTTGAAACTAGAGTCCAGGACCAGTTTTACCCATGACAGCCGCCTCCAGCGGCGCCGGCCAAGTTCGGACGAATTGTCACCGCGTCCTCAGACCTGTCAACGATGACGTGACGGGTGTGACGGGTTGACAGATGACGGAGTGACGGCTGACACCCGAGCCAGCGCCGCCGGGCGCCGCTCGATCTGGACCGTTGGATGGGCTCTGTCCGATAGGGCGATGGGATCTGTTCAGGGGTTTCTCGATTGACGATGGATCCTTTGACTGTGTCTTTTCGATGGCTTGGGTCCTGCTAGGCGAGGCGGACGTCTTCTGTTTCTGTCCTGTGGCACTTGATGATCTCTTTTGAATGTGGTTGATGGTAGATCATCACGGCAGTGGACCATTCTCACCGACTACATAATATGTAAGCCTCTGATTTCTGAAGAAGGAATAACTTCGTGGGCGAGCGGCCGGCCGGGTGTGTCGAGTCAGTTCATCAATCCATCCTTCCAGCCGCCAGTTCGTCCACCTGAGGCAGCCCTCGAGGCGGCCGGCCGTCCGATACTACCGTTTGAAGACCGTTCCGCCGTCACTATCTCGCTCGTCACTGTCAGTCTGTGACCGCTCCGATGAGAGGATGGACCTGCCGGCAGCGACCAACTTCCAGCCGATGAATGATTCATATAATATGATTAAGTGCCGCGGCCGACATCAGATTGCTGGCATGTTCATCAACTTAAAATGTGACCTGACAGCGTCTTCTTCATGGCGGCTGCTCAGTTTGAAATTTGCCAAGTTGTACTGCGGACAACTTCAGAGGACTCGAGCAAGTTGGCCGCGGAAAAACAAGAGCTCAACATTTCGAACCCAGCTGCCCCAGTATATAGATTTTCTGCGACGCGTTATGTCAGTTTTTACCAGGAACGCCCATGTTTGTCGATTATAGAGGAGGAGTAGCTTCTATTGCTCCGAAGGCCACCCTACGATGCATTGCGTGTTCCATGATTTTTAACATAGTTTCCCCAGTAATGTTGTGCCACCGTTTTCGTTTGTTTGCTTTTGAGTTATAGCCAGAGGACGGCTCGAATACTTGCACAAACAGTTATTGAGTCATTGGGCTCGGGCAATAATGCTTGTTGGCTGGCGGCTTCATTAAAGTTCGCTGGGTACTGAACTCCGGTGGTTTACTGTTTAACCTTACACCTGGTGGTTGACTGTTCAGAGGAGTAAGCTTTGAAGTTTTTATTACAGATTTCTTGAATATTTTATTAAATCACTGGCTATTAAAAGAACATGCTTGGAAGATGCTCGATGTGAGCTCCTGGTTTTTCCGGTGGCGTTTGAACGTCCCGCTATTGAATGTCATTGTGCCGATGACTCCTTGGCGGCATCCATAGCGTTGTCATGTGAGCCGGTCGGGGTCAAAATGGCGTGAAAGTGTCCGGCTCGGCTCTGATCAGTTGAGCCCAGCTCACTGGTGTGTGAGAATCGACTCTCTGTTGGACCCGGGAAGATAGGATTGAATCGACACCGGCCGTCTGATGGAGCCAACGAGAGCGGACTCGTGAAACGAGTCCATTCTCTTTTTATCAGTCACTGCCACTAGCTGTCCCAGCCTTTCTGTCTGGCCACGGCCACGCTCCGAGTCGCTTGTTGGGGGGGGGGGGAGAGAATGCCCTGCTATGAGTGCTTGGTAAGGCGTGGCCTGCTCTACCATTAGTCGGCACTGCAGTATGGTTTTTCCCACATCATTTTAGTTTTCGTGTCGCTACTGGTTGATGATTTTTACCAAACATTTATTACGACTCCCCCTGAAATGCTCAACTGAGCAGCAGTGTCTCAAGTGCTGTGGTTACACCGCGATCAAAATAAGAAAATACTTCAAGCTCATCCAGGCAAGTGTACCCCGGCTTTTTTATGGGCTTACGTCAGTTGTAGGATCGAAGGCATTCACGATCCATGGAACAGTGCCCACTGGAAATCACCCTTGTGCAGAATATTCCAGTCCTCTACTTACAGAATATTCCAGGCTCAGTGTCGGCCGGCGGAAGCAGTGAATCATGCTCTAGTTAGGGGCGGCGTGTAACACCTCTTGCATGGGAACGGCGTATTTTACCTCGATATTATTCAGTAAACGCTGTATCGTAGCTCAAGATGCGGGCTATCAACTAGAGTACCTTGCATCGCACCCTAATACGGACTACCGGACCGTTGTATCGTGCCCCAGTGCGGAACTGGTCAGCAGCGTCTTCTACCCTCGTACGGGAACAGTGTACCATGTTCCAGTGCTGGACTCTGGAGTCTGGAGCGTTGTATCGTACCCCGGTACTGGAGCGGTATGCCAGTGCGGGACTCTCGGGCACACCCCGGTACTGGAGCGGTATTCCAGTGCGGGTCTCTCGGGCATACCCCGGTACTAGAGCGGTATGCCAGTGCGGGACTCTCGGGTACACCCCGATACTGGAGCGGTATGCCAGTGCGGGACTCTCGGGCACACCCCGGTACTGGAGCGGTATGCCAGTGCGGGACTCTCGGGCACACCCCGGTACTGGAGCGGTATGCCAGAGTGGCGCGGCCGTTTCGCGCAGTAAGCGGCTCACCGGCCGGTAAGAGGATTGGCGCACCGGCTCCCTGAGCAGCGACCAGTCCGTCGGAGCCGGCGGAGAGCCCCGCGCGCGGAAACGGATCGACCGCTCCTCCTCCCCCGCCGCCGGCCGAGTCCGACCCGCCCGGAGCCGAGCACGGTCCGTCCCAGGCCGAGCGCTCAGTCCGGACTGCCGGTACAAAGCACCGGGGCCGACCCACCGCCGACCGGCCGACCTGCCGAGCTGAGCGAGCTGAGCTGTCTGCTCACCGGCCCCCTTCACCGGCGGCCAGCATATTGAACGTAATATGTTTGAATTATCCGGCGGCGGAGGGCGGTGCTTCTTTCTGGGAACGGTGCGCCGGTGCGGCCGCCGGGAGGTGCCGGTCCGGGAACCGGGCCGGCCGACCGGCGCCACGCTCCAACCACGTGAGCCGCCCCGGCTGAACAGGTGTACCGCTCTCAAATGGATGCCTTCCCGTGACTCCGGCGGGGTAGCTCGTCAATAGGGAGGGGCTTAAGTGTATCATGGACTCCCAGAAGCTTAGCGCAGTGATATGTCAAAGCGTCAGCCGACACAAAGGGGCACCTTGTGAAGGAGATCATTTGTCTCGGAAGAATGGCGTGGTGTCTGAACTAGGGCTCCGATTTAGCACCTCAAAATGCTCAAGCCTGATTCCTTTTGTCGGAGTCTGACATGCCAAGCTTGGAAGTGTAAATTTGACGAGGCTATGTGTAAATGTGACTTCATGATAAGGTCAGCTTGTCGTCCTGTTCCACACAGGAATTCATGCTCCAGTGACGTATTAACCCCGGCCTATTTTCTCAATATTTCATGGTTACAGCCCTATCGAAATGAACACGTTTTTTTAGGTGCTTTATTTGGCTGTAATTCCAATCAATGTTAAACTGATGCTCGCATTTCCAGGCGTGCTTAGGCTATATCTTCGGTGGGTACTGTGAGCCGTTAATGATTTGCCCTATCCGTTTCAGGTATGGAGGCGGTGATGTCCGAGTTCTTCAACGACTCGACCACGGCGTTCTACGTCATCCTGATGGTGTGGCTGGTGGACCAGTACGACGCCGTGTGCTGCCACACTGCCATCAGCCGCAAACACTTCCTCAGGTGAGCCCGACACCCGTCCGTCAGCCGCAAACAGGTGAGCCTGTCACATTGCCATCAGCCGCAAACACTTCCTCAGGTGAGCTTCACACATGGCCATTAGCTGCAAACAGGTGAGTCTGTCATACAGGGCCATCAACCGCAAAGATTTCCTCAGGTAAGCCTGCCACTACTTACACCTGCGCCTAAGAAATGGTGCGTTCTCCACTGAGCTGCTGTACGAGTTTCAGGGAGGTTGTGGTCTCCACTGAGTTTCTGTATGGCTCTTGGGGAGGCGATGGTCTCCGGTAAGAACTGTGTGGGCCTCAGGTTGGTCTCCACTGAGAACTATGTATGTCGGTCTCAGCGGCGGGAGCCCGCGCTGAGCAGCCGCACGCCTCTCTGGGAGGCGGTGGTCTGGTCGTCGGCACGTGTGACCGCGGGGGACGAGGCGCGCCATTCCATTAGCCGGGCCGGGCCCGTCGGTCGTGCCCCGAACGCGCCGCAGAAGCAATCACAAGAATTCGAAGCCCGGGTATTTTGTCGCCGGTGTTAGTGGAATTGGTCGCGGCAGCTCTGGCGCGGCCGTGGCGCCGTGTGGTTTGGATCGTCCGATCGCCGGGGAGAGAGACCCGACCGTCGGTCCCATGTCAGGCTGACTGGGACGGTGGCAGTCTGTTGCCTCTGAGTTCGTCTTAGAAGTCTGTCTGTGCACGGCCCGTCCATTCCACCTGCAGCTAGCAGGCCCCGTAGTACGGGGCCTGCTAGCTGCAGGTGGAATGGACGGGCCGGCCCGTAGTCTGTCATATACACACAAACATTCGTAGATTACGAGTATGCGCAATGCACATCCAGACAACAACAAAATACTATCACATGCATAATGCATATGTGGTTGATGCTTTTTCGTGGTGTGTGCATTACGCAACGGTCGCAAGACACCATATATCACGCATAAGAGGAGAGTGACATTGCTTAGATGAATAGCAGTAAAATGTACAGAGGTAAACCGATTGAAGGTTATCTAACAGCAATTCTTCGTATTTTTGCTCCTTATAGTGCATAGTGCGAAGGGTGGTCTATCAAACCATCCTGCTTTATGACTATCAGTTGGATTTAACCATTCCTGTTTGTAGTTTTTGCTCGGATTGCGGAGTATAAAGCCAGCAGTGACTGTTCACTGGACCGCTGTAGGTGGTAGGAGCGGGCTCCTTTTTCGGTGGGAGGTTGATTCGCCGGCGGTGCGCGACTCCGCCCGTGCCAGGGAGAACGCCGGGTGGGCGCTGACAGCGACTCTGGCGGCTGCCACAAACGTCCGCCTCAAAAGAACGCCGACATTTACGACAAAAAAAAATGACTGGATTAAATCCACCCGCCGGAACCTGACATGGCATGTAGGTTGTTGAAATGTGTTCGCTGTTGGACCCCTGTGGTCTCTCTCTCTCTCTCTCTCTCTCTCTCTCTCTCTCTCTCTCTCTCTCTCTCTCTCTCTCTCTCTCTCTCTCTCTCTCTCTCTCTCTCTCTCTCTCTCGCCCTCGCCCTCGCCCTCGCCCTCGCCCTCGCCCTCGCCCTCGCCCTCGCCCTCGCCCTCGCCCTCGCCCTCGCCCTCGCCCTCGCCCTCGCCCTCGCCCTCGCCCTCGCTCTCCCTCTCTCTCTCTCTCTCTCTCTCTCTCTCTCTCTCTCTCTCTCTCTCTCTCTCTCTCTCTCTCTCTCTCTCTCTCTCTCTCTTTCTCTCTTATATGCGAGTACAGAAGTGGTGTTTCCAGGTGTGTGAAAGTGGAAATCCCTGGCTTCCTGGATCCCTGTCAGCGGACTGTGCGTGATTTCAAGCGCCGATGAGCGATTCACCTGTCTATCGGTCGCTGCCGTGCTGAGCCAGAACTCCCTGATCCCTCCCTCCCTCCCCTCCTTTCTCCCACCCACCGTGCCCGCTCCAGCAGCCCGCTCAGTACCGCTCCGTCTCGACGGGCGCGTATTCAGATGCGGCCGGTCGGGTCGGTAAGTATCGGCCGGCGCTCGACCTAACCGTCACCGCCGTCCCACGGGAAATCACCAGGCCTGGCGCTGCCTCGCTCTGACCCAGGTATCGGAGCACTGTGCCCGCCGCGTGTCCCGTGCCGTGCCAGCTCATGCGGTGAGACACCCGCCGTGAACGTGCGTGGATTATAAGTAATGGTCTGTCTTCTGCGCCGATCAACCGTATCGCCGCGGTTGGTGAGCCATATTTATCTCGGATGGTCTCGGAAGACTTGAGCTACGTTTTCATTACACAGGCAGACCACAGTGCCCACTCGCCGTTAGCGATGCTATGCGCGAAAGCTGCCTCCTCTGCCCCATCTCTGACGCGAATCTCCCGTTCTCTTTCAACAGGTTCTTCTTCCTGTACCACTACTGCTTCTACGCGTACCACTACCGCTTCAACGGCCAGTACAGCAGCCTGGCGCTCATCACCTCATGGCTATTCATCCAGGTGAGGACCGCGACCCCTCGACCTCCCCCTGGCACCGTCCGCCGGCTCCTCTGCCGCGGCCAGCCGGTCGGAACGCTCTCTAATGGAGCGGCACGCAATCGGCGATTCATTTGTGCTGCCGCCGTCGCGGCCACAGCGTATATTGGCCCCAGTCGGCCGGCGGCACACCGGTGGGGAGCGTACTCCCCGGGGACGGAGGGGAGGAGGGAGGCTTCCCGTGGGTGGCGGGGAGGCGGGCCGTGGCGGTTGTGCGATCAAGTCATGGAGATGGGTGGAAAAAGCCGAGACCGCAGGAACCCTGATGGATATCAGTGGTCAGGTCAGGTAGCTTTCAATGTACGTTTGTGTTCGACGAAATGAGAGTGAGTGAGTGCCAGACCGTAGAGCAGGGCCAAAAACGGGTTATTTTGCTCAAACACTGCATTGTTTGTTTGTTTTTTTGTTTTGTTTTTATTCACGACTTGGGATCTTGGTCGGCAAGCGGTCGTAGAGATCCAGCATCCCCTCAGTATCAACTTTGGCATATTAACGCTTGGTCAGTGAATTTTACCATAAACTAGCGCCGTAATAGCTGGTCGTAGCTTTGGTATACAAAAAGGCAATAGCCGGCGAGCGAACGATAAAACAAGCCTATGATCAATCATGGTTCCCGGCGGCGAAAAGGCTCGGGCACTCGATCAAGCCGCGCAGCACTTGTCGGTGAAATTTGTCGGAAAACGAGATGCTGCTGGTGAATTACGGAATTATTTGCAGCATAACAGTTGATTAGATTTCAGAGGGTGTTGTGTATGGGGGATTTTTGGGGCGAGGAGGCCGCATTGTTTGGATGTGGTCAGCAACTCCATGTGGGTTTGTGGATTTATTGGTTCGAGGTTGTTAGATGTGACCGCACAGTGCAGGGTACCCCTCCAGTGCCCAGTCTGCAGGCCGGTGAAGTTACCAGTCTGCACCGGGCGGGTCGGTGGGCGGGGGTAAACGGCGCCGTAGCGGCGCCGCGCCGCACCGTCAACTAAATAGACTCTGTCACTGCCAGCACCGCTCAATTTGTTATTTTAAACCGGGCGGCCGGCGCGCGGTGCCCGGTTGAACGGGCGCCGGCGGCGGTCGGCCGGCCGGACCGTCGGCCCCGCGCCGGTCGGTGATCGGTGGACCGTCGACGGCAGACGTCGCCCGTCGCCGGCGGACACAGTGCAGGCGGCCGCCTCGCGCCGATGGCCCGCCCCCGGTAATGAGTCGAGACAAACGACACGCTGCAGGCATTAGTCGCGGTGGCGACCAGAAGCCATTACCGACTCGGTGGCCGCCGCCGCCGGCGCCGGGAATTAATGCTCAGGTGGAGCTGAGGTCGGCAGACGGACGGTCCTGCGGTGTCGTCCCCTGTGGACGGCAGATGTCTGGGGGCGGACGGTGGTCTGGCGGAGGGGTGCTGATGAAGGTCCGGACAGTAACCGTCTGCTGACGGCCGACACTGCTCTGTGCAGTGGGGAAGGCCGGGCGGACGCTGAGCCGGGCCGCCGCCGGCTCGCGGCGCTCAATGACGGATAGCGAGGCTGTAGGCAGTGTCTGTGGCCGGCTGTGCACATTCATTTGGGCCCTGCATTCGACCACCTCCCGCCATATGAATTTCAACTCGCGTCCCTCCGATTCCCCCTTCCCACACTTCTCACACAACCCACTTCCACCGATGCCGGCACGTATCTCCGTCATGTCTCGGTGTGGTACAGAGAGCCCACTCTCCCCTGATGCCGCCATGTATCGCCGATCGCAGTGTTATGGTTGGCCAGTGACACAAACCGTGGGAGTCGCGTGCAGCTGACCGGTGTCGGGTCTCACCTCCCTCTCTCAGCCCGCAGCGCCGGCCGCGATGGTTGTGCGGCACACACCAGGGCGCTCCAACCATGGCATAAACTTTTATGCTTTCAATTACATGTAATGAAGACACGATTAAATGACAAGTTCAGTAATGAAAGAGTTCAAAAATACAGCTGCCTCGTGTCTTTTTGTCCATTGTAAAACATTCCTTTAAGTTCAGTTCCGCCCTCCCCGTCAGCCTGACTTCTGATGGCCCTGAGGTAAACCTGCGACGGCGATGATCCCCGATGTGACAACAAACCTGACACTTGCGCAACACGCAGTGTTGTCTCAGTGAGGTGGCACGCGACGAGGCATGTTACTTACGGATGTGGCCACGCTTGGGAAGACCTGACCGTCCTCGCCGCCAGATATTTATCCAGTACGATTTTCACGAGGCATTTCCACAACTAGCAGCAAGCGACGGCGGCTCCCGCGGTTGTGACTTACCCAAAGGCTTGACTAGCATCACCGCGACTTGCCGCCGCGATACCCGATGGCGGGGGTCCGCTCGTCCGGAAACCAGCGCCGACTGATGTCTGGTCACCGGGTCCAAATGTGGGCGGAACGCCATTGGACGGTCCATTAGCGGATCGCGATCGAGTGCTTTAGTCCATGAACGCCGTGCCATCAAATAATGTTCACTGAAGTCTGTAAGGGATTAAAGCTACCTTCGAAAGAGTTGTGTGCTGTGGCTTTACATTTTATTTGCTTTTCATTTAGATTGTCATGAAGTAAATGTAATAGTTGCGACTAAGCCCAGCTTTCCGACCATTTGCCCGCGGTTTAGCTGTGGACAGAATGTTAGAATTGACGGGATCTTGGTTTGGTTGAACTCAGACAACTCCTGCTTCCGACGGACTTCACATCTGTCAAATTTTTCAATCACAGATGCGCCTTTATGCTGAGTTCAATGCTCCATTCAGGCACCCTGCGGTAACTGACCACATAATATTTCTCTGACAGCCGATGTCTGAACTGAAGCATACTTCAATAGGGTTCAATAAACTATTGCAGGAGTTAACCCGCGCACCGACGGGGGTCTGCGCCAACTTCGCACCGACGGGGGGGGGGCGGATGACCGCCCCCCCCCCCCCCTGAGATCTCGAGAACGAAGCAAGATAGCGACAAGCGGTAAACGGCATCGGATACGCACGGTCAAGATCTACAATTTTTACTAAGGTCATTTTCAGGTCAGGTCAAAGATGACGTCACAGGGGTCGAAAAAGTCAAAATGGCGGCGCTAAATATGGAGAGAGTTTTTCTCGAATAACTTTCGAATTAGTCAAGATAGGAACAAACTAAGGGCATCATCGTGATCCTCTCGTCAATCCGCATCGAATGATATATATGTTGACCTCGAAAGGTCAAGGTCAAAGGTTGACCTCAGGTCACGTGACCTCGAGGTCATCATGTATATCATTCGATGCGTCTTGACGAGCTGAACACAATGAGACCATCCACGCGTCTGTATCTTGTTCCTGTACGGAGTTATTGGCCAAAAACCTTTGGTGACCTTTGATGACGTCACATGACCTCACAGCTGCCCAACAGCAAAACAGACCTCAAGGTAGTGAAGGTTGATCGTATATGAAGTCATGTATGGTATATGGGGCCATTCCGACCCGTTTTAGTGGTAAAAACAGGGAGTTGATTTTTCCCCCATTGACTTATAATGGGGAGGTCGCGAAATTGACCTGACCTTAGGTCACCGATATCAAAATTCCGAGATATACAAATTGTAGCTACTAATGACCTAATAACATCCTGCGACTTTCAAAGGCCTCCGACATCTACTGTAGCTCTGGCACGGTGACAAAGTTGCAAAAAAGTGACTTGAGGTTGGGTCATTCAAAGTGACCTGGTGACCTGACCTTGAAAGGTAGGAGGTTCAAACTTGCACACCATGTGTAAAATTGATAAGGGAATAGTCATACCAAATTTCGCGGCGCGTAGCGCCGCGGTTTTCCCGCTATTCGCGAAAAACCTCAGGGGGGGCGGATATCCGCCCCCCCCCCCCGTCGGTGCGCGGGTTAAACAAAATCAGCACCTCAATCAAGCTTCAATAGCATATGCATTATCACTTGAAGCATGCACAACACATTTCACAATGCACATCCTCTCGAGTGGCGAAATAAAAGTAGCAGATGAAAGGAAATTAAAGGAAGATAAGATCAAAAGCAGTGCCCCAAAGGGTTATTTGAACGTCCAGAGCATGTTGATATTTCAAACATGATCCGACCAACTGTTCCCCAAGTTGTAACCGGTGGGTCCGCCGAACCATACTTCTTTGCGGAGTCCGTGGGAACGCCGGTGACCTTCTCCCTGTGACCGAGTTCGGGCCAGTGCGTGGCTCGCTCTGTGACGTACATCTGTGCTCTGTGACGCAGATCGGTGCTCCCGTGTTCTGTGCTCATTGTTGTGCGGCATACATCGGTTTGGCACAATCTGAACGAGAGGGATCGTCGCACGACCAGCTACTCGAGTATCCGCCAGTTCCTGTGCACCGAAATCGAACCGCCACCGTCGCGGTATTTACAGGCACATTTATCTTACTGAAGATGGTGGATCGTCTTATGACCGGACGAAAGTCGTTGGACCGTCCGAGAGCCGCTGTGATCACTTGTTTGGAATGTAACTTTTTGCCATACTGGTTGCGTTTGATTGGATCTCCCTTACTGTCCGGCCTCGCTTACATACAGGCCAGGCATTTATAGTGTGTGGCCACTCTAACCTGACTGACGACTTTGGATCATACGGAGCCGCTCTGTCGAAATGCATACAGCGCCAGACTAGCCGGAAGCGGCGGGCGCGGCGCCTCTGTGCCACCCTCACCGGTGGGACAGCTCGAGCGGCGGCGTGTCGCCGGAACCGGGCCGGTTTTTTAGTCTGACGGGCGCAGGAGCCGGCGGCTGCGTTTGTCCGGGCTGAATACTGTCGCGGTTCGCTGCCGCCCGTCTGCGCGGCGCGCGGTGCAGCCACCGTCACCGTCGCCGTCGTCGTGGGGCTTCGTTTCTCGGCTGTTTTGCTTTCAGCGTCGACCGGCGGGGCGGTGGAGAGCGGCCTGCATACAGCGACCGGCCCCTCGGGGCGGCCGGGCTGCCGAAGTTAGCGGAGGCGCTGTGAGGGAAGGGGAGAGTTAGCGGGAGGGTTGGTGGGACGCTGTGGTGCCGCTCCAGTACCTCAGCCTACGACGGTTGGGGCCCTGTTGCAGCACAACTAAATCAGTCGTGCATGCTGTCTTCATTTCATGCGGGATGTGTTGAGAAGACTGCCTTTTGATCAGCGCTCTTATGGGGCTGTGAAGTGAGTCCCACTGACGCTGGGTGTTGTGCCGACTTATGCCGGTCGGCTCAGTTCCCGCGTTAGCCGCTGTCGTTCCGTTGTCTGCCGTCCCGTTTTCTGGTCTGCCCGATGCTCTGGTGCTGACCGATAAGAGACGACCACAGGAGACAGGTTTACTACCCCCGTTCTGCCGTCCTACCTGTGGCTAGTGACGCGAGATCGATACGTTCAGTCGGGGTTCCACCGGGTCTGTGAATCCCGTGTGAGCCCCTGGTCACATATTTCTAACGGGTAGAGACTTCTGGTGGATTGGGCGACAGACGAGAGTACTGAGGACGTCCTGACAATACGGAACACAGACATCTGACGATACGTGACGCTGACCACAGACGTCCGATGGGGCGGACTGCAGACGTTTCTTTTACTGCCGTCACCTGAAACACCACTGGCTGCTGCATGAATCATGATGTAATAGAGTTCAATGACTGGCAAATCTAGCCGGCTTAATCACGAACCGTTGCACCACTATCGTTAAAAACACATTGTTCTTCCGTCCTTTAATCAGTGCCACGGCAACACCGCTAGTCTTGTGCTCCAATGGAAAGAAGGAACAATTTGGTAATTGATAGTCCGCGGGCCAATCGTCTGAACTGAGAACCTTTTGAGCGTCTCGGTTCGGATGATTGACTGAATGATCGGTTCTGGCGATCATTTACCATCGTATACCCATCACACACGCTCGCGGAAACCGTGCACTGCCTCCACCGAATAACCAATGGGCCCTGTCAGCCATCAATGGCCATTTGTCCAGCGCGTGATAGCGGTTTGGCCACATACCGGAAGCATCGAGCCTCAGTAGTCATCATCATTACCGCTAATGAAGGGTGTCATTCAGTTTTTACTGGTTAAAGACCAGCACTGGCTCCTGTTCAATCATTTCTAACTTTTAGTCAATATTCAGCCAACGTCGCACTGCCGTGTCCCTTCCCCTGGACGTGCATGCTCCGACCCTCCCCTCCCTCAGCAACCCACTCGGCCGCTGTCCTGCCTCGTCCACGCGCCGGCCTCGTGGGCCGTGTGGCGGCGGCTCTCAGTCAACCCTTCCTCCGGTGCCGGCAGCCCTTTCATTTTCAATCTGGCCTCAAGACTCCGGTAACGAAGCCGGTCCGCGACCGGCTCCGCCGGGACGCGCGCTGAATAGCGGCCAAATGCAGCCGCCCCGCCTGCCGCCGGCCGGCGAAACAGGCAAATTGTCCGCCGCCGGCGCGCCGCCGACGCCCTCTTATTACAGTAACAAGAAGTGTTATTAGTTTTTTATTCAGCGGGGATAGCGAGCGGCAGTGAGCCGCTTCTCATCTTTGAGGAACGCCCCGAGGTATCGTGCGGCGCTCTGAGAGAGGTGCGGGGAAGGGCGGGGTAGATGGGGTGGGGTGGGTAAGATATATAAGAACGCGAGACGTGCTGGTGCTGGATAGATGAAAGACGACTTCGGCTGTAAGTCCGAGTCCTGACGGGCTCGGTGGTCATCTTTGATGGTCAGGTAGCTACAAACGCAAACTGGTAAGCGTTTATGGCGGCTTGTAACCTATGACCACCGGGGATCCACCCGGCGCACTCCTCTATACATAGTCACTAGTCACGCCACATCATGGCGCACCAATGACCTGCAATCCTGTGGAAAGTTACCCTAGCGGCAGCGGAAGCCTAACATCTGCCCTAGCTCGTCCTAACCTCCTCCACACACCCCTCCCTCCCCTCCCGCCCCCACCCCCACACACCGAGGCACCGACGGCGGCAGCCGCGGCGGCGGCACGGCCGACACAATAATACGCTGTTAATGAAAGAAGCTCTAGAATTTAATTTCCGTCGCTCTGTGGGCTTTGATCGGCGCGACCGGCCGAAAACAAGATGTATGGCCGGCCAGGCGGAGGGCGGGGCTGGGGAGCGACTAGTGAGCGAGGATGGAGGCGTTACGGGGAGAACGGTTCTTCTTTCGGAAATAGGTCCCATACGTACTGCACCCGTCAGGGTGGGATGAAGGAACACTAGCGATCAGGAATCGCTGGGAAAGGCGAGGGAAAAAGGACGTTTTACCAGGACGTAGGTTGGCAGGACCAGGACCAGGACGGAGATAGGTTACCAGGACGGATATATGAAAGACCGCAGTCATCGTCGCACTGCCTCTGAAAGTCGCAGCCGCAGAAAGGAGGTGTGTGAAAGACCACATTGAAAGCCTAGGAAGCCTGGACTGAGTGAGCGCAGGGAGAGGTCAGCGATCGCCGGCTGGGGTAGACGGGATTTCCGTGTTGTATGATTAGGATGAATGCAAGGTAGTTGACGCCTGAGCTTTGCGAGCTGCGTTGAAGGAGAGATGCAGCATGGATGAATTGTTAAAGGGATAATGGATGAGCTGTCAGATTTTATTCGGGTGTGGATGAGAGCGAGGACTCGACTGCCGGAGTATACCGACTGCTCGGTGCCCCAATATCAGCGGCGGCGGCGGAAGGCTGAAAGTTTCCGGCCGGGCCGGGCGGCAGACAGGTGCAGTTGAAATGGATATCAGGCCGCCGCTGAATATTTGATCGTGCCGGATGTGTGAACGGCAGCCGTGTAAAGTGAGTCAGATGGAGCGCGGCGCCGAGGGCTGCGGCACACGACCTCGGCGGCACTAGCTTCCGTCGGAGGGACTATCCCTGTATTGCCGCTGTACGCTTCTGGAGCGGTGGCGATCTTCCTTTCTTGGCTGCTGCATGAAGCGAAAGCACTTGAGCCGTCGACTCTGTAACCGATATAGCTGTTTTTATACGATTGGCACACTCACAGCTCATGCCGGTCCAAGTCAAACACTTAACAGCACCACATGCAGTCACTGGACGAGTGAGACGATGCGCACTCGCATTGCTCGCCTGCTCATCTCCTCATAATCTGACTCTCCCCTCTCCCTCCCCCTGTCTTGCTGCCGCAGCACGCCATGTTCTACTTCTTCCACCACTACGAGCTGCCGGTGATCCTGCGAAACGCCCAGATCCAGCGGCTGGTGACACACGCCATCCGGCGGGACAACCAGCGGCGGGCCGGCGGTCAACCGGCGGGTGGTGGAGGGGTACCTGAGGAGGTGCTGCTGGCGATGATGGACGCGCCCGACCCACCGGCCGGAGCGGCTGCGGCGGCACCCGCAGCCGCTGCTCCGGCGAGAGACACGCCTACGGCGGGGGCGGCGGGGACAGCTGCGGCAGCAGTTCCTCCGGCAGGTACAGCGGCGACTAGCTCGCCGGCAGCGGCACCAGTGATTAGCCCGTCGGCTGAAGCAGCAGCATCAGCGGCAGCAGATCCTCCGGCAGGGGCAGCAGCGACGACCCAGTCAGCTGGAGCAGCAGCAGCAGCATCCGCCGTTGCAGAACCTGTCGCTACCCCAGTAGCTGACCCCATGCCAGGAGTCGCGGCGGCAGCCTCACCTGCCGCCAGCACGGCGCCTGCCGCACCGGTAAGAGATTCAGCACCTCCACCAGCGGCTGCCCCCGCTGGGCCGGCGCCGGCGGAGACTGGCAGCTCTTCTACAGACAGGACCGCTGCGCCTTCTGCCGATGCGGCATCGTCAGCCACCGAGCCGGGACATACAGAGCCGGCGTGACGAGACGAGTGTATGACGGTGTGATCAGTTCCAGTGTTAGTGCGGAATGGACCGTCAATTGAGACCTGCCGTCGCCCTCAATACAGCTTTAGGCTGAGAGAACGGCCAGGGGATGAGGAACCGACCGATCACAGACAGCCCGACGGTGTATCTGACTCAGGTGTGAAACCGGGTCCACGTATGAAGTGAACCAGGAGCGAACCGGGTGTGAATCAGCAGCGAACCGGGCCTGAACCAGGTGCGATCCGGCGCCCGCTCCGCTCTCCCGATGTGCAATTGGAGCGCTCAGTCTATCCCCACAGACCGGTGCTGTGTACCGACGAACGGTAACTCACTCCGCGGGGCGTCAGCCGGTGCAATTGGAACGATAAGCGCCATGACTGAAGCTTTAGCCGGCCTCTATACGTGGAAGCCATTACTGAACATATGCCTGACTTGAGTGGCCCGCTGGCTATGTATATAATCGATATGCATCAACCATGATGATGAGCTGATTGAGCAACTCTCTCTCTCTCTCTCTCTCTCTCTCTCTCTCTCTCTCTCTCTCTCTCTCTCTCTCTCTCTCTCTCTCTCTCTCTCTCTCTCTCTCTCTCTCTCTCTCTCTCTCTCTCTCTCTCTCTCTCTCTCCTCCCGATTTTTCTCTTTGCATCATTTTTTCCTCTTTTGGGCAGTTTAAGTGTACCTAGTAAGTACCTACACCCAGATGTATTATTGTGCGTGTGTTCTGTGCATGTAGTTAATACAGATAAATACGTATATAGTACCGTCAGGATGCACTCTGATACATGTGCATATGTAATGTATGCGTGTGTCCGTATTTTAGTTGTGCTTTCATTGTTGGACAGGTCATTATGAACACACCACTAGACTAAGAGTGTCACACTGCACGTTGTCGAGCTGATTACGGACCAGAAAGCGGTTGCCGCTAAATTATTGTGGCGTATTAGTGTACTTCAACGGTGTACCAGTGTACATCTGTGGACCGTGGCGTACCAATGTACTCTGACCGTGTACCGGTACACTGTGGTGGTGTACTCGAACGTTGTACCAGTGCTCGCGGAGAAAAAGCGTTGCGTCGTGCAGTGCCTTCGGTTCCCGTCACTACCGTTACCCGTGGAAGACCAGGACAGGTACTGCAACCGAATCAGATATAGCAAACTCACTGGCGACCGTGTCAAGTAAGGCAGATGAGGCAGCATCTAAGCGCCACTGTTGTAATGATACACTCGAAGTGCTGCGTTTGGACCCGATCTGCGCTGAGTGGTGGTCGCTACTCGCTAGTCACGGTCTAGACGGTGTGGTTCGATCGACTTCGCGTGAGAAACGGTCCTGTCTGACGGACGGGAGGTCGCCCGAGAGGCCGGTTGGTACCGCGAACTGTCATGTCTGTGTGAATGCGGGGTCTGTGTGGACTGTGGAACGGGGTTTCGCCCGATACGAAGGCTGATCAGTGTGTAACTGATTGCGTTACCGGTGTACCTATGACAATACATGGGTGTGCCGGAAAGGTTGGTCTGTTGACCCGTATGTTAGGTAATCGGTGAAGAAAGAGAGAGAGGGAGAGAGAGAGAGAGAGAGAGAGAGAGAGAGAGAGAGAGAGCGCAACGACCACAGACGTACACATGCGTACCTGCGCATCGAATTCCTTCGGTATGGTTTTGAGCTGCATGTAACGAGATATGACGAAGACAGAGGGGTAAAGATGTTTTTGGTGAAGTGGGAAAGTGCTCTGGACCCCCTCACTTTTACAGCGAATAGTAGAAATGTGCCACGGCACAGGATCGTGGCATTCAAAAGGCCTCAATGTCAGGAATCCAAAAGGTAAAAATCCTATGAGTGGAGAAGGGAGATTCAAAGTGGCAAGGGCAGGGGCGCCGCCACGGATTTTTGACTGGGGGGGACGGACTGACCGACTGAAAACCCAAAAGTAGATATTCTTACCGTGGCTTTTTCGGTCGGATTGACACATGGCAAAGCCGCGTGTTCTATCACGGTATAATTGCTGATGTATGCCACTAATATGATCGATAATGCATATTGCATAGGCAATGCATATTGCATACCCGCGTGGGGGAGGGGGCGTTGTATAGTCACAAATCTCTCTTTTTGGGTTGTGCACGAATCGGCGCGAAAATTGGCAAAAAAAAAAACATTATGCAAAACTGCTCCAAAATACGAATTTTGCAGCCCGTGTAACAAGCTTGATACCAGAAAACTTTAGGTCAGGAAAACCAAGTCAAGTAGTCAAGTCGCCTCAAAGTTTTGTGGTCCTGTCAACCGTATAGATTATTTCTTAGAAGCTGGAAATTTAGTGTAGCGTGACTGCAGAAGTGTGGGGTCGGAGCCGGAATCAGTCGGAGTTGACTGTTTTGGCCAGTTTTCGCCAGAGTCGGAGTTGAAGTCTTCGAAAATGTTCGGATTTTGACTTCGAGGTCGGATTGGTGTAAAGTAGTGCTCTTGGCTGGTTAGACGAAATATATTTGGCCCGTGTTCGGCCAGTCGTGTTATACGACACACGTTGATCACGATATCAAAAATCGGCAGTTCCGCGATGACAGGTCGGATAAGAGCTGGAGATTTTGTTGGCCGAGGTGGCAGGTATCACACCAATGCATGTAGGCCCACACCCCATATACTGAGTAGGTATCTAAACCTCCTGGACCCTCTCAGATTCGGCACCGGCCGTTCCATCTCTTCCATCCTCAGGACAGTCAAATCCTTCTCCTCCACGCCGCAACCCCCTGCTCCGGGCTCAGGACGGGCAACTCTATCCCATGCGGGAATGGCTCCACTGGAGCTATAGTCCTTTGCCGGGTGCAGTGAGTGCCAGTGGGCTGGGCTGCCTGTTCAATTGGTCGGGTTCATCCCAAGTGGCTCACTGGGGTGGCTGCCCCGACCAATGTCTCCCACTAATTCTTTCATACTTGCGGCTCTGAAATGGTCTCACTGGACCGAAGTGCCTAATCAAATTTCGAGTAGGATAACAACAGTAAAACGCCTTTCGGGGCGACCAACGGAGCGAACGAGAGGGTGGGGTGGGCCTTGCACGTGCAAAATTGCGAAGTTGCGAAACCTCCAACTAACTTGTGCACTGCACCCTTCTAACCGGTCCCTAACGATGTGCCAAATTTGAGCGCAATCGGCCTAGCCGTTCTCGAGATCTGGAAGCGGCACCCTGCACGTGCGCACGTGCAAAATGGGTTCCAACTGACTTTTGCACGGCACCCTACTGACCGGTTCCTAACCATGTATCAGATTTCAGCACAATCGGTTCAGCCGTTCTCGAGATCTGGAATCGACCCCTGCATGTGCGCACGTGCAGCAGCACCCCAACTTTGGCACATGCATATGCATTGCCTAGTGGGTATACCTACCTACATGCCAACTTTCAGCGCAATCGGCCCAGTAGTTGCCGAGATATTGAAATTGTTACAAAACTGACAACTCTTCGTTTTTCACGTGGCACGTGCATATGGGGTCACTCACATGCATCGGGAGTACTCCGATGCTCGTTAGAAGGAATGAATCTAGTGCTACCCTACAAAAATTACCGCATGTAAATCGGTCAAGTGGTTGCTGAGATACCTATAAGCTTAGCAAAAGCGTGACCACGGCATACTCAGAAATTTCCGTAAACCTACGAAAGACTACGCTCGCTTCGCTCGCTCCGTAATGAGTTTGGGGGGGGGGGACGTCCCCCTTCCATTCTGAGAGTGGGGGGGACGCGTCCCCCCCGTCCCCCCCGGTGGCGGCGCCCATGGGCAAGGGCAGCGTCGATACAGTGATCAATGATCATACCATCCTGAGGACCTTCAGCAACAATACCGCGGTATTGTGCTAGTTGACCAGTCAGGATAGTAGCTCGGCACCGGCAGTCGGCGACTGTATGCGCTCTTCACAGCACGGAGGCTGCCGCTCGCCGAGGCCTGAGATCACTGCGTGGGTAGGCTAGCCCGCAGAGCACCGACGTTGTGCGGTGCAGTCTACCTCTCTAGTGAAGTCCGCACGTTCCACGGCGCTACAAGATGCGGCTCGACTGCTAAAGAAAATTTATCGTAAATGTAGGGTAAAGGCGGGTAAGAGTACGCGGGCGATAAGAGTACGCATCAGCTGTTTCGGTTGCTTAGCAACGCGGGTTTGTCGAGTTCATGAAATGACATGAAGCCGCCAGTGCGTGCATGTCACCAACGGAACGTGGGCGTTGAGCGGCGACGCTGTTGAGTTTAAGGCGATGAATATTATTTTCGAGCGTTATGATATTATTATGATATGGTACAATAATTTTGATACTTGGCAGTTGAGATAAGGTGCATTTCCGTGATTGTTGTGGGAAACTTGTGAGGTTATCTGGGGAAATACTGTACAGTGCAATATTCTGTTTGCGAAGTTTTGCACAACGTTTCGGGGTTGTTTCGTGCGCGAATTGCATGTACGGTAAGAGGACGCACTGTTCAGGAGGGTAAGAGTACGCAGAATTATACATTAAAGGTAGTGTGCCACCTTTGAAAGATTTCCCATTTTATTTTTCCTAGGATAAGAAGCTTCTGTTTTTACCTAATATCGCAAAAAAAAATCAAAAATGGGCCTGGAATAGTGCCTTTTTCGCCTAAAAGTTTTTCGGTTTTTAGATATGTATAACAACTGTAGTGGGCTCACCTGCAAACAGGCGTCGGGCAACAATCGCGAATGCGGCGCACTTGTGACAATAAGCAAAGGTCATTATAGTGTTACGACCATACGACGTACGGGAATGAGTTATCAGCTGTCTGATCGTAGACAACACAATGTCGAGCCTTAAACTGTAAGCCCGTATTGGTATTGTTTCTTTTATTTGGCTGTCGAACATTATTTATGGTTTGAAATATGATTTTATGTAAAATAATTGATATGAAAAAGCCGTCTTATAAGTTATGACCCCATTTCACCACACGCAAGTGGCAGAAATGACAATGATCAGCTGACGCATTTTCTTGGCCGAAGTCAGAGCGCGCGGCCCGACGCACCACGCGTATTTGGAAATTCCGACCTCGACGAGCATCAGAAGCCACCTAACAGGCGTGTTCGAAACCGCAGGAGATGATGATGAACGGGTTTATCGAAACTTGATTGGATGAGCATATCGGTAATAGCGATTTCAGTGTGTGCATTTATTGTTCATAGTGGTGTGAAATGTGGTTGGGGTACGACCGACAACCCGTCGGGGCGAATTTCGCACTGGGGTACTCAAAATTTGAAGAATTTAAGACGTTTCCATGAGTTTTGAAGGTATGGATAAGTTCTAAAAATCCGGTTCTCCTTATCTGGGCCATTAACTCCATACGGTCCAAGAAAGCTGGCACACTACCTTTAAATCGAATATACAGAAATATAGCATTATTAATCTATTGCTCAATGACGTTTGTTTTGTAGGTATATCATCAATGGAGCACTGCGATGCAGATGCGTACCCGAAACTCTTCCAAATACAAGTTATTCTCCTTTTTGATTGTGCATTTTTAAAAGAAACACACGACATGATTATTTCCTGATTTATAGACTTGAAAGATTTATTTTATGTTTTTCTTTTTGGATACTAGAATTAACTTAAATGCCTTCTGAGTTTGAAGTTAAGCATTTGGACAGTGCAAGCTGCATAGGTGTGTGTTCATATGCTTGCGTACTCCACCCGCCTGGCGTGCGTACTCTTACACACCCCATATGGTAAGAGTACGCAAGTGCAACGGTTCAGAAAAATGTCAGTTTTAGACCACTTCCATTTACGCTGAAGGATCGTTGCCCCATGGGTTGATGGCTAATTCAATGAACTTTAATCTATCTTACTATTTGAACAGGATCCGTCTGTTTGTTTGTTTGTTTGTCCGCCACGCCGTGTAGTGGGTTCAATTCCACTCGCCTACAGGGCAGACGGTATATCGTAGGGGGTTGAAATTTGCACACCTTATAGGTGACAGAGCGGGTCAGTGCCTTTTATAGGTGTGGCGGGTGCGCCGCCACAATTTAGTCGCGGTATCCTTTTCCGTCCAAGTCGGGCGGTGGCGCAGGACGCGCCACAAACGTAGCTGTAAGACAAAGGATCCGCCCCGTGTGCGGGACGCGTGAGAGAGGCGAGCCGGGTTGTGCCGCTGAGTGCCACGAGTGTTCCGCGTACAAGAATAAAGATGCACCGTTTGGCTGAGTTATTAATTATGGGTTGACGTGACGCTACCGAGAGAACCCGCAACAATGGTGGCAGCGGTGTGGGATTGGTTGGCTATCCTAAATTTAACAAAAATGTAAACAGAACCAAAGACTGAGAAAGAACGTCAACGTGAAAAGACAAAGAACAAAATGGCCGAAAAAGACATTGGTTTGGACAAGTTTAATGGCACAAGTGCTAAAGAATGGACACTGTGGCTGGAAGATTATCGTATTTTTGGAGGACTGAAAAAGTGGAGTGAGGAAAAGCTTATCACCAATTTGAGATTCTTTGTGTGTGGTGATGTGAAAGACTGTATCCGCCAAAAGTGCAGTGAAAATGTGCCCAAGGAACTGGATGAGATCGAAAAAGAAGTGGCTCGTTTTCTTGGAGGATCTTTGGACCCAATCAGTGCCGTACACGAGCTTGACCAAATCATTTATGATGGGAGCGTGGAGAGAACGATGCTGAAAATTGGGGAGCTCATCCCCCTGGCTTACCCAACTCTGTCAACACAAAATGATAAACAACAGATGGTGCTCCTGCACCTCCACAAAGTCCTCCCTGCAAATTATACCAGGGAATTGATTAAAGCTGGAACACAGAAGCTGGAAGAGGCAGTGACTGTCATTGGAGGGCTGGAGAGAGCTGACCGCTCTGTAGTACGACCGGCAGCCATAAACCAGGTGAAAGTTGGAGGGGAAACTTCAGAGCCAGTGAAGCAGTGCTACGTGTGTGGCATAACCAACCATGTCAAGGCAGAGTGCCCATTCAAAAGCGACATCTGTGGACATTGTGAGAAGAGGGGGCACCTCAGCACCATGTGCCGGAATAAGACCATGACTCGGGGAAACGGAAGAGGGCCTGCTCCCAGAGGAGGTCGGCAGGCCAGATTCGGCAGCTCTCGTCCAACCGGCCCCCCACAGAGCCAACCAGGTGTGATGATGCCTCCAGTGCCGACCTACCAGACCCACCAGGGACTGGGGGCGCCGATGTACGTCGGCCCACCTGTGCAGTACCAACAGCAGTGGAGCCAGCCACCTCCAGCCGGGGCGGGACAGCAGGCAGCTCCACAGAAGTGAAATCACCTCATCAACCAGGCCGGTATGTACAGGTTAAACTGAACGGTGAGAGATGCTCGGCACTGGTGGACACTGGGGCAGATTGCACGATAGTGAGACGGGACCAGTTGCCGGAGGACATTCGCCTACTTCCCATGGGGAAAAGTGTCAGGCTGGCTGACAACGCCCATTGTACAAATATCATAGGCAAGGCAGTTATCACGTGCGAAATTGGTAGTTTTAAGAACAGTGTTTGTGTGTTGGTTGCGAATACGTTGTGTGAACCTTGTCTCCTGGGAATAGATGTTTTGTGGGAGGCTAAGGCTGTGGTAGACATGTCCCAAGGAACAATCGTCATTCAGGGAGACAGTATCGAGCTAGAGACTCAGGGGAACATGGGTGCTGGCACCCTGCGGGTAGGTCGTGTGATGGTGTCTGAAACTATTGTAGTGCAGGCAGGCAGTGAGGTCATCCTGCCTGGCAAAGTTGTTTTGAATAACCAGTGTCCCTGTAGTGTACCTGATGTGTGTTCAGATGTGTTTGGTGTAGTAGACAGTGATGCAGGATTTGTAAGCAGAACAGAGCTGTGTGTGGCACGCCTGGCAGTGCAGGTTCAAGACAACACAGTGCCAGTGCGCATGTCCAACCCCACCGACCAGGATGTGACTGTGTATAAGGACACTCATGTGGGAGATTTTGAACAGTGTGATGAAAGTGCCTTCATGATTGATGTAGATGGGCCTTCAGCCACCACAGTGGAGGAGTCTGTAACTCATATAGAGGAACCGGAAAAGTCAAAATTTAGGAATCTCCTCTTGAAATATCAGGATTTGTTCTCAGGGCTAGGGCGCACCACAGTTACCGAACACACAATTCCGACAGGTGACAACAGGCCAGTATTCCAGAACCCCCGACCCACCCCAGGGCACCTGACTGGACTTGTGCGAGAGCAGCTGGATGAGTTGGTGGAGGATGGAGTCATCGAGCCTGTCGCACAGTCCCAGTGGGCCAGCCCTCTGGTTCTCGTCAAACGACCACATGGCGGCCAGATTCGAATATGTGGTGATTTCAGAAAGGTCAACAAGGTAACGACACCCTCAGTGCAGGTGATCCCGAGGATCGACTCAAGCTTGCAGAAGCTGAGTGGGGCAGTGTGGTTCACCTCCATTGACCTTGTTCAGGCTTACCACCAGATCCCTGTCCAGGAGGCTGACAGAGAAAAGACAACGATCGCCACTGAGTTTGGCTTGTACCGGTATGTGACGGCTCCGTACGGTCTCTGTGGCCTGCCCCACACGTTCAACCGTGCCCTATCTCTGGTCCTGGCAGGTGTGCCACCCGAGATCTATGTGCAATATTTTGATGACATCTTGATTCTGTCCAAGGATCTCCCCGAGATGAGGGACAACCTGGAACGTGTGCTGGCAGCGCTGCACCGAGCAGGCCTCACGCTCTCGCTGAGGAAACTCAGGCTCTGCCAGCGGGAGGTGCAGTTCTTGGGATTCAAAATCAGCGCGGCAGGCATCGAATGCGACCCTGAAAAGATTCGCATCGTGCAGGAGTGGAAAACGCCGACGAGCGTAAAAGAGGTGAGAGTGTTTCTGGGCCTCTGTGGCTACCTCCGGAGACACATCAGTGGCTACGCCTCTCTGGTCAAGCCACTGACAAAGCTGACCGAAAAGCACAGGCCTTTCTGTTGGGGTGATGAGCAGGAGCAGGCGTTTCGATGCCTAAAAGACAAGCTGTGTTCACCTCCTGTGCTGGCGTTCCCCGTGTTCGAGACTGATGCTCCACGTTTTGTTCTTGACACTGACGCCAGTGGCACTGGACTGGGTGCTTGCCTACTGCAGGGTGAGCAGGTCATCGCGTATGGAAGCAGAGCCCTGTCGAAGTCAGAGCGCCAATACAGTGTCACGAAGCGTGAGCTGCTGGCTGTGGTGTGGGCCACACAGCATTTCAGGCAGTATCTAGTCGGTAAACGGTTCATCCTGCGCACCGACCATGCTGCGCTCCAGTGGCTGTTCAACTTCAAGGACCCTGAAGGACAGCTGGCTCGATGGCTCCTGCAGCTGTCGGAGCTTGAGTTCGATATTCAGCATCGGAAAGGTACGCTGCACAATGATGGTGATGCGCTGTCCCGCTATCCCCATCCACAGGCAGACGGCGGAGCGCTGTATAGGTGGGTGTGCGTGCCCGTCCGACAGGACGCAGAGGAACCTGAAACAAAAGTGCGGGAAAGCCCGGGAGCGGCAGCTGCTCAGGCCGGGGCTACCTCAGAACCCGTACAGTTGTGTGCCGTGGTGGACGGACCGGCGGCGACCGGTGGAGCGGTCGGGCTCTCCATTGACGACTTCTGTCGCGAACAGGACCGAGATGAAAGCATCCGAGAGCTGAAGGCCTGGAAACGACGCAAAGTTCGACCCGAGGGCAAACACCTGAAGGCCGCAAACGCACAGCAGCTGTTGCGTGAGTGGCGGCGCCTGGTGGTGAAGGGTGATGACCATCCAGTGCTTTACAGACGAGTGCAGCAGCAGAGAAACGAGCCGGCCTGTTTGCAGATTGTAGTGCCCTCACATCTGCGGCGGGAGACCCTTGAAATGTGCCATCAGGGACTTGGTGGAGGACACCAAGGATCTGCAAAGCTCGAGGACCAGGTGAGGCGGCGCTTCTACTGGCCTGGCCTGCAGGCAGATGTGAAGAACTTCTGTCAGCAGTGTCTCGAATGTGAGATGCGGAAAGATCCACCTCGACACCCGAGGGCTCCGCTGGGTTCACTGCAGAGCAACGCATTCCTTGATAGGCTCGACATCGATCTGGTAACCGGTTTGCCACCGAGTGAGCCGGAAGGCTATCGGTATGTCCTGACTTGTATCGACTCGTTCACCAGGTTCGTGTGGGCATTTCCGCTGAAAACTCAGGAGGCCACCGAAATTGTGAGGGTGCTGATGGACCAGGTGGTCTGCCTCTTTGGCATACCGAAAAGTATTCACAGTGACCAAGGTAAAAACTTTGTGGGCAAGGTGGCTTCCAAATTCTACCAGGGCCTGGGCATTCATCAGTCCACGACGACGGCCTACCATCCACAAGGCAATGCTTACTGCGAGCGGAGCCATCGGTTTCTGATGGACGCCGTGGCCAAATTGTGCCGTGAGCGGCAGCGCCAGTGGCCGCGGTTCCTCGCCGCAGCGGTGTTGGCTATCAATGCCAATGTCAGTGAGAGCACGGGACTGTCACCGTACGAGAGCGTGTTTGGCAGACCACCCACGCTCCCTCCGGATCTGCTGTACAGCGAGGTCAGTGCGGCGGCAGCACCTTCATCCGGAACAGAGCCGGACGTCATGGGCTACCTGTCTGGGTTACAGGAGACCCTCACCAGGACAGATCGGCTGCTCAAAGAGGCCAGCGTCGCCGCTCACGAGCGGGGCAAACTTCGGCACGATACTCGGATCGTGGAGAACGTGTACGCGCCGGGTGACAGAGTGTGGCTCCGGAAGCAGGCCGTGAAAGGCGGCGAAGTACGGAAGTTGTCAGCACACTGGACAGGCCCGTATCGGGTGGTTGAAAAGCTCCGCAACTGGACTTACCGTATCGCCAAAGAGGGCGGATCAGCGGAGGTCACCGTCCACCACAACAGGTTGAAACCCTGTCACTCGGATCCGGAGAAGCCTCGGGCTGCCGCCCCCGCTCCTCCCAGGGCCCCAGTAGGTGGACCACTGACGGCTGCTCCCGTCCCTCCCAGGCTCATGGTGGGCGAACGAGCCGCGGCGGGTCAGCCGCGTAGCCCTCCAGGCGTGGACGGAGACAACTCTCGTCTCACACAGAGTGCCGTCGGCTCGCCGCTGGTGAGGTTACCAGCCGAGTCAGGAGAAGGCGGTACCGAGACAAGAGAAGGTCCCGCTCGCCAAGCTCCGGATAGTGTTGGCTCATCGCGGGCGAGGTTGCCCGCTGATGCCGGCGACGTTACAGCCGGCGAGGAAAATTCCAGATTAGGGTGCCCGGTGAGAGAGAGGTCGCCTGTCCAGCTAAATGACACGGGTTCTGGGACTCAGGATGAAGGGGAGGGAGTCTCCCCACAGAGACAGACACCCAGGGGTCACAGTCGGTCAGGCCGGACGCTCAGACAGCCGACCCACCTGCGAGATTTTGTCACAGAATAGGTTAAGGGTTAGAGCGATAGTGAAGGTGTATGTCACTTCGTGTGTCTGTCCTGTTGCCTCTTTATGACTTCGTTTGTTCGTCGCAGAGTTCTGGAATGGCATAACGATGGATTTACCGCTGTAGGCTACACTTAGGTTTTTGAGCTCCGAACCTAGGCGTGGCACACTTTGGTAAAACGGGCAGTGCCAGCGGGCTGATGTATGTCATCCCCCGCCTTTAAGTCGTTTGAATAACCATGCCTCCGTTCGAATGTTGCATTCAGTGGTAACCAGTAGGACAATGTCATGTATGCGTGTGTGTGTGCGTGTTTGTTAGTGCCACATAGTGACGGCGTAGCGTGCGATGTTCATGTGTTACCCCTTCCGCCAGTGGACCCCTCAGGTTCCACCTGTGTAGTTTCCGAGGCGGAAACTTTCGCCGGCGGGGGTACTGTGGCGGGTGCGCCGCCACAATTTAGTCGCGGTATCCTTTTCCGTCCAAGTCGGGCGGTGGCGCAGGACGCGCCACAAACGTAGCTGTAAGACAAAGGATCCGCCCCGTGTGCGGGACGCGTGAGAGAGGCGAGCCGGGTTGTGCCGCTGAGTGCCACGAGTGTTCCGCGTACAAGAATAAAGATGCACCGTTTGGCTGAGTTATTAATTATGGGTTGACGTGACGCTACCGAGAGAACCCGCAACATAGGTTCCGACTCGCTGGGGTGCACGGTTCGCGCGTGGGGCGCGCCGGAAGAACGCCAATGAAATTTTGATCGGTTCGTAGATCTTCATTGAGAGCCGGGGTCGACAAACTTTGTGAGCTAAATGCATGCCGATCGGTGGCGGGTGCCTCGCATTGGCGGATGGTGAAATTGATTTTGATAAATGGTGGCGAAAGAATGTGTTGATTTTCGTTCAATAGGAACACTAACAGTTTGTGACACGAGTTAAAAAATGCACCGCGTTTGCCGCAATGCGTCACATTGGTGACAAGGCGTCATTTTTGCCGCAAATCGAACAGTTTTGTCAAATATTATCCGATATGGGTGCAATTTGGTGCCAAGATGCATGCTCAATCGCCGGGTGAAAATGCGCCGCGTTTGTCGCAATGCGCCACATATGCCACAAAGCGCCATTTCCGACAAATACGATTAAGCGTACTGGAATGGCACGAATAGGGACAGGGCTGGGAACACTTAAAGTCTGATATTTTAGTACTGATTGGATCCAATTATTCTGTGACCTGACATGAACCAGCGGTGTTGGTAGGGGTAGGGGTAGTGGTAGGGGTAAGGGTAGTGGTAGGAGTAGTAGTAGGGGTAGGGGTAGTGTTAGGGGTAGTAGTGTTAGGGGTAGTAGTAGTAGGGGTAGTAGTAGGGGTAGTGGTAGGGGTAGTGGTAGGGGTAGTGGTAGGGGTAGTGGTAGGGGTAGTGGTAGGGGTAGGAGTATGGGTAGGAGTATGGGTAGTAGTAGTGGTAGGGGTAGTGGTAGGGGTAGGGGTAGGGGTAGTGGTAGGGGTAGGAGTAGGAGTAGATGTAGTGGTAGGGGTAGTGGTAGGGGTAGTGGTAAGGGTAGGGGTAGTGGTAGGGGTAGGGGCAGTGGTGGAGACAAAAGTAGAACAGCGGCCCGGGCTGATCCCAGCGGACGAGAGGTGACCATGTGACCTGGCCTGACCCAAAGTGACCGGGGCTGACCCCTTTGACCCGTCTTGACCCCGTATCAGCCAAATTTCATCCAACAAAGCCCTCAGAACAGTTCTTTTTTAATTCTCTTCACATTTCCGTCCATATCTATGCTTCTAGACGACACATCGGCTTGAAACGAACACCATTCGACAGCAAATTGGCTGGTGCCGCAATTTTTTCCTACCACGCAGCAAAGCAAGTGGCGCAGCCGCTTGTCTATCTTACTATTTGAACAGGATCCATCTGTCTGTTTGTTTGTCTGTCCGCCACGCCGTGTAGTGGGTTCAATTTAGCCGGCCTACAGGGCAGACGGTATATCGTAGGGGGTTGAAATTTGCACACCTTATAGGTGACAGAGCGGGTCAGCGCCTTTTCTAGGTTCCGACTCGCTGGGGTGCACGGTTCGCGCGTGGGGCGCGCAGGAAGAACGCCAATGAAATTTTGATTGGTTCGTAGATCTTCATTGAGAGCCGGGGTCGACAAACTTTGTGGACTAAATGCATGCCGATCGGCGGCGAGTGCCTCGCATTGGCGGATGGGCAAGTTTTAATTTGAATAAAAAGTGGCGAGAGAATGTATTGATTTTCATTCAATGGGAACAGTTTGCGATACGAATTTACAAATGCACCACGTTTGCCGCAATGCGTCACATTGGTCACTACGCGCCCTTTTTGCCGCAAATCGCACAGTTTTGTCAAATATGGTCCGATATGGGTACAATTTGGTGCCAGGATGTATGCTCAAGCAACAGGTTCAGATACGCCGCATTTGTCGCAATGCGCCATATTTGTCACAAGGCGCCATTTCCGACAAATACGATTAAGCGTAATGGAATGGCACGAATAGGGGCAGGGCTGGGAACACTTTAAGTCTGATATTTTAGTACTGATTGGATCCAATTATTCTGTGACCTGACATGACCCGGCGGTGTTGGTAGGGGTAGGGGTAGGGGTAGGGGTAGGGGTAGGGGTAGGGGTAGGGGTAGGGTAGGGTAGGGGTAGGGGTAGTGGTAGGAGTAGTAGTAGGGGTAGGGGTAGTGGTAGGGGTAGTAGTAGTGGTAGGGGTAGTAGTAGTAGGGGTAGTGGTAGGATAGTGGTAGGGGTAGGAGTATGGGTAGTAGTAGTGGTAGGGGTAGGGGTAGATGTAGTGGTAGGGGTAGGGGTAGGAGTAGTGGTAGTGGTAGGTGTAGTGGTAGGGGTAGTGGTAGGGGTAGTGGTAGGGGTAGTGGTAGGGGTAGTGGTAGGGGTAGGGGTAGTGGTGGAGGCAAAAGCAGAACAGTGGCCCGGGCTGATCCCAGCTGGACGAGAGGTGACCTATGTGACCTGGCCTGACCCAAAGTGACCGGGACTGACCCCTTTGACCCGTATTGACCCAGTATCACCCAAATTTCATCCAACAACGCCCTCAGAACAGTTATTTTTTTAAATTCTCTTCACATTTCCGTCCATATCTATGCTTCTAGACAACACATCGACATGAATCAAACACCATTCGAAAGCAAATTGGCTGTTGCCGCAATTTAATTATTATGTGACCTGACATGACCCAGTGGTAGGAAGTGGTAGTGGTAGGGGTAGTGGTAGTGGTAGGAGGTAGGAGTAGGGGTAGGGGTAGTGGTAGTTGTAGGGGTAGTAGTAGGGGTAGGGTAGTAGTAGGGGTAGTGGTAGGGGTAGTGGTAGGGGTAGTGGTAGGGGTAGTGGTAGGGGTAGTGGTAGGGGTAGTGGTAGGGGTAGGAGTATGTGTAGTAGTAGTGGTAGGGGTAGGGGTAGTGGTAGTGGTAGATGTAGGGGTAAGGGTAGTGGTAGGGGTAGTGGTAGGGGTAGGAGTAGGGGTAGTGGTAGGGGTAGTGGTAGGGGTAGTGGTAGGGGTAGTGGTAGGGGTAGTGGTAGGGGTAGGGGTAGTGGTGGAGGCAAAAGTAGAACAGTGGCCCGGGCTGATCCCATCGGACGAGAGGTGACCTATGTGACCTGGCCTCACCCAAAGTGACCGGGGCTGACCCCTTTGACCCGTCTTGATCCCGTATCACCCAAATTTCATCCAACAACGCCCTCAGAACAGTCCTTTCTTAAATCCTCTTCACATTTCCGTCCATATCTATGCTTCTAGACGACACATCGACATGAATCAAACACCATCCGAAAGCAAATTGGCTGGTGCCGCAATTTTTTCTACGACGCAGCAAAGCAAGTGGCGCAGCCGCTTGTCTATATTACTATTTGAGGAGGGTGCGTCTGTCCGTTACCGAGGTCCCGACTTGGTGGTCCTTTGCGTGGACTACAGGCCAGACCGTTGCACCTAGCGCGCTGAAATTTACACAACTTATAGATCAAGGATGCGCGACGTGCCTTTGAGGGGTCTGGGCTCGATCGGGTCGATAGGGAGTGCGTGGCGCGTGCTCAAAAAGTGCAAATTCGCGTCATAGACTTTACATGTATAAATCGGCTTGCGAAATCGGACGAAAACGGCTAATTTTGGCCGACACGGGTCCAGTCCCCGTGCAATATCTTGATGACCAGGGGTCCGACCGGCACGGGGAAAACAGCATCGTGCAGATAATTGAACAGGCTATCGAATGGTGTGCGGTGCAGAGGATAGCACGCGCCACGTGCACCGGAGAGGGCACTTTTATTTGAAAAATTGCGGTTTTTGAGGGATTTTGGAATTAATTTTATTTTTAGGTGACCGTTAAACGGAGCGAGTTGAAACAACGCCTGTTGACAAGAGAAATGTACCGCCTCTCATATAAAAATTGTGAAAAGCTGATTGATCCAAATCAAGGTGGTGCAAATCACAGGAGAAAATGGTGTTTGTCAATTTTGTGCCACTTTATTAATCACACGGGGTTTGCTGCATAACCTGATACCTTTGGCAATTGAATATGGTACCATTGGATAGAGCATTCAATTCTGTCCAATATTCACTCTTCATTTTTGCATGATTAGCAACAGTATCCTTAAAAATGTAAATGTTCCAAACCATTACATTGTCATTTTTAGCGAAATTCATCGATGGCCCTCAAAAGACTTCACGCCAGTTTTCGAATCATTCTAAAGTAGAACGCATGATAATACGACACGGGCACCTCGATGCGATGTATCTTTTTGTTTTCTTACAAAATGCTTGGCCGTCAAAAAGCAATCGAACGAAATGGATATCTACCAACCAAATCGACACAGACCAACCCAATACCCACGGGTCAAAAAATCCCCCCTTCGCGTTGCGGAGCACGCGGGTAACCCTAGTATTCCCTATTTGCGATTTCTTTCCTTCAAATATTAAACACATGAGAGCAAGAAATCCACTAAGTGCGTACTCTTATACGACTTCACCCTACAATTAATTAAGTCATTCAGGTGCAATTATCTGAATTAATGTTTAGACGTAATATATCATCATAATAATGGTGCTCCTTGCCAGAACAGCTCAAAATATACGGCCTTGAGCTCAAAGATTGAGATGGCGTTTAACCCTAGAACGCCTAGGGGGGGGGGGGGGTTGTATCAACCCCCCTGAGGTTTTTTCGAAGTGCACGCTAAACGGCTTGTCGTAGCGGGCTGAAATTTTCAATACCCTCTGGGGCAACCTTTGCGCATCTTTTGCCGAAAAAAAAATTGATCGGGTCATGTCAGGTCACGGAGTTATGACGTCATAAGAGGTACAGCCTCCGGCCGACAGTTACCAAACGTGTGCGCCGAATCCCTAGGTTTTCTGCCGGTGATACCCACATTGTTTGATGGATCATGATGAAACTTCCCATGCATGTTGGGGCAAGCATTGGCTATCGTGTGGTGCAAGAAAATTGACCGGGTCAGGTCAGGTCACGGAGCTATGACGTCACAAGAGGAACAGCGTCCGGTACTATTTTTTAAAAGCGCCCGAACCACTATTTTGCTAATTCTTGTCACCTCAATGGGAATATGCAGCAATATTAGCTTCTATAGGGAGCAAATGGACCTCCCAAATCCAAAAATACAATCAGATTTAAAAAAAAAATTTAAATTTTGATTTTTCGAATTTCTGCCGCCGACTGTGACCTTGCCGACTTCCGGCGCTCCCAACGCGCCATTTTTAGAGCTAGGGAAACATAGGCGCGGGAGCCGGGGGGGCAGTGGGGGCAGCTTGCCCCCCCAACTCTGGGGCCGTGGGGGCGGTGCCCCCACCGCTTTGAGACGGAATACCACACTTGTTTTGCAAATGTTTTCTTTTTTTGTTGAAAAAGCCGAGGGGTGAAAAATAAGTGGCCTAAAACCGGTGAGAAAACTAGATTTGGGGGTACCCTAGGTTAATCTCTATTATGGTGTGCCCCCCCAGTCGGAGAGTAGTTCCCGCGCCCCTGTAGGGAAATGAAATACATACCAAACGATAGAGAATTGATCAAGAAACACGATAGTGAAGGTTTCAAGTCGATATCTCCCACCGTTTTGCCGCAATCGCCGCGGAAAGTTGAAAAAGGTCTATTTTTCCGAAAATTTGACCTTTGACCGGTCAAAAGTAGGTCAAATGTTGACCTAGGACCAAAAAATATGCCACCAATCGCGAGATCTCGTTGAGAGCAACACTCAGAAAACACTTTGAGAACATTTTTGAATAAGGGCTCATATGAGTGCCAAAACAGGGCTCAAATCTGTATGATTTTAAAATCGGGATCAGTTAGGCGCCCTTTTCGGGCTCAAAGTACATTAGCCCCGAAAGCGGCATCAGTTCGTCTTCCTTTTCGGGCTCAATTCGAGCTGCGTTTTAGGGCTCCATACGACATTCCGCCATTCCGTCTTTTGCTGTTTTCAGTGCCATGTGTTGGTGTACCTACCGCCGTGATTTCAAAATGAATGGTAAGTTATTAGTTATCAGTTATCGCTATCTTTTAGAAAAAATCAAGATGTTGATGCTCATGCCATTTTAATCCCTTATCAATTAAAATTGTGGTGGCATTTGTTCAGAAAAGGTCTGATCTACAATTGTGGCGCCGTTGATACGAATACGCACGGGTTTGATTATTCGTTTTTCTTGTATTTGCGCCACATGAAAGCATCATATCTGGATTCAGGATGTCAAATAGTGTAAGAATGTGCAAAAATTTTGTCTGGTTCTTCGTGATGATGTGATTGAAGCAATGCTTTCAAGGGTAGGTAAGGATTTTGTTACTTGTTCGTAATGGTTATCTTGATGCTCAACTAAAATTAATCCTAACCTTGCCTACTAACCTATTAAGTTAAACTTAGTACCAATACCTACCAACCTACAACCTATTTGGATCTTTCATATACTTAAAACATGCTGCTGCTTCTGCTAACATGCTGCGGAATGCTGGTTGACATGATGGAATGCTGGTATGACAGTGTTCCATGTTTCAGAATTTTAGGTGAATAACCACACATGATGGGGAAAATGTTTTCATCCTAAAAATATGACAAGTGGCTTTATTTCATCTTTGCTAAAAAAATATGTCAAAAGTTTGATTCAACAGCCAGCTGCCAGGTTACGCATGACTTGACAGTTGATGCATCTACTCTACATCATTTCATTTCAGATCCTGTGAAGGTTCTGACAAAATCTGAGGTAAAAATGGCATTATGCAGTTTTGCGGAAAGACTAAATCTATCTCATTTTGTCTTCAGATTTTTTTTTATTGGGACACCCAATTGAAATCCAATTTTAGAACACTGTGACACCATGCCTGTGTGCCAAGTAAGAGGAAGGGTCTACAAGTATACATCAAGATAACCAATTATGGACAAGTTGAGACTTGAGTCATGAGCTCTTATTTGTGGTTACAATACCTTCAACTGCATGATTTTGCACAACTTCCATACAGGCATCCAGACTGGAAAAGGTTCAAGTCCATACTTATTCTGGTGCTTGAATATGGCAGTTCAAAGATGGAAGGCATATGATGCTACAAAATGAAAAAAAAATAATTCAACTTACAAAAAATAGGTATTCATATCTATCCTAAACTAAACTAACCTAAACTTACCTAACCTAATCCAACCCAACCCAACCACCCCAACCAGCCCAGCCCAGCCCAACCCAGCCCAGCCCAGCCCAGCCCAGCCCAGCCCAGCCCAGCCCAACCCAACCCAAAACCTACAGTCTAAAACCTAGAGCTAAAACCTGCAGCCCAAACTGGAAAACATCCATATGGTACGCCGGACGCCCGTGAAGCCGTCATGCGCCGAAGTTCGGCGCAAGCTATTTTGCAATTTGCGCTGAAATTTCTGCATTATTTGCGCCGAAGGTTAGTGCCCTTTTGCGTCAAAATTAAGCCACTTATACAAAAAGCACGTTTACATCTGCTGGCCAAGGTTTTATAAACCAGACAGAACGCTCTGGGCCTTAAAGGAAAAGGGCCACCTTCGTGAAATATGAAGATATCGTTGTTTTTCATTTTGACATTATTATTTTTCATTTTCTTTTTAAAACTGGTGCCAGAAGTGCACAATTCGCGAAAAAGTATTTAAAACTATTTAACATATTGGTACTATGTTGATACTCTCTACGGCACCTACTGTATGATGGCATAGCGATGACGTCACACTCAAGCCAATCAGCGTTCAGAAGACAGACTCGTCGGATTGTGTCAGATAAGCTGATTGGTTAAAGCTGAGCTGGTTGGAGCTGATTGGTAAAAAACCAAAGCCTCGCCGCGGGTGGCTGTATTGTCGGATAAGAACGCATTCCTTGGATAAGAACGCATTCCTGGCGTATTTTCTTTTAAAATTGCCGATATCTACGAATGGAGGCCGAAATCGGCCGTAAGGAGGTAGACAGATAGGTTTTCGGACACGGGCTACAAGATGGCTATCTCAGTTTCAATCCCCATGTTAAAGGTGGCCCTTTTTCTTTAACCCGCGCCCGGCTGGGGGTCCTGGATTTCCACGCCCTGCTGGGGGGGGGTGGTTGAACACCCCCCCTTGTAACTCGGCTCCTGGGCCACGTAGCGAAACGCAGAAGACGGCGTTCGAAAGAGCGTCAAAAATAATGACGAAATCACTGCGGTCAATTTTTTGGTCAGGTCAAAGGTCAGGTCACCAGAGGTCATTGAAGGCAAAATTTCGCCGATTTCCAGGTCGAATGTCGAAAATTTCCAAGAAGCCAACGCATAACTCGGGAACCGATAGAGCTACAGCGCCGCGGAAAAGCGCATTCGATAGCCCTATTAACGCCCTTTCTGAGTAATTCTCTCAGATTTGACCTAGCGTCAACGGTTTTGCCTGCAGGGGGCAAAAACTGCAAAAAATAGCCGATTTTTTCGGAAACAGTTTTTCTGCAATAACTTTTGACCCAAGCCCTGTACGAGCTTACTTTTACCGGCATCGTGTTCCTCTCGTCAAGACGCATCGAATGAACTATAACTTGACCTTGAAAGGTCAACTTGAAAATTTGACCTCAGGTCAAGGTCATGACCTGACCGGAAAGGGTCATGTTGCATATCAGTCGATCCGTATCGTCGAGCTGAACACATCTAAGGCGTTTTCATCGCTCTAGCATGCCTCTATCAAAAGTTATTTGCGAAAAACTGTTAGATACCATTCGTGACCTAAGATGACCTCAGGGCATAAACTAGGGTCACGGACACCATTTTCATGTTCAGTGTGTCTAAACTACTTGTAATTCGGTGTTTGGGAGTGTTTATAATGTCTTTCGTCCAAAAGAGGCGCATTTCAATTTTCTCCCATTGACTTATAATGGGGAGGTCGCAAAATTGACCTGACCTTAGGTCATCGATATCAAAATTCTGAGATATACATTTTGTACATGCTATTGCTCTTAGCAATCGCTGAAAGTTTCAAAGCGATCGGTCACTCGGTGTAGCTATGACAAACATTGAAACTTTTTATGAGGTGAGGTCACTTCAAGTGACCTGGTGACCTGACCTTGAATGACCTTGGTCTGAAATTTTCACAACATGTGTAGAATTGATGTATGATAAGGTATACCAAAAACGGCGGCGCTCCGCGCCGCCGTTTTTGAGATATTCTCGAAAAACCACAAGGGGGGGGGGTGTTCAAACACCCCCCCCAGCAGGGCGCGGGTTAACCACTCCTGACTCCCATGTTTGAGCGTCCAAATTAGTTGATGTTTCCATGGAAGCTGAATACCACAATACGTGTAGCGCACTGTAGCATCGTGCCGTGAAATAAGGCTCGGGACGGAAGTTCCGGGGTCACAAAAATTGGTGTGGCGGTGTTGTCGCGGCTGGCGGGCTCCAGCAAGGGGTTTAAGTTTACGACACCACTCTTGTTTCAGGAGAGGTGTCAGCGATTCGAGACTACTTGGGCATGCGGGCAGCGGGGTCGGCGTGGCTGCCTGCGGCTGCGGCCACACATCTTGGCGTCCTGGAGGCGGAGATGCTGATGGTGGCATGAGTCATCACTGGCTGCCCGATTTCCATGCTCCAAGACTCGCCGTGAGGGCCGAGGCGGGCGTCGTGCCGATGGAGAGATGAGGAGGGATGCGCTGGCATCGCGCCTACTGGCGAAGGCGCTCTCCCTCCCGTCGGAGGACCCGCCGCGTCGTGGCGGAAGCCCCCCCCCCCCAACCGTGACTGAAGTCAGTGACCGGCTGGAGAGAGCGCGGGGGAGCGGTGTGGGACCACTGGAGTGGCGCTGCCCGCCGAGGCGCGCTTATCCACGAGACTGCCCCCGTAGACGCCAACAGACGGCGTCACGGTCCACCTGGACCTGCTGCCGATCGGGGCGTCCGCGACAGCGAGGAGGAGTGCTGCGGAGGCGTGACTGGGAGCGCTCCCCCAGCGTGCGACGTGGGCCTGGGTCGACGGGTCTGCGACCGGGGGAGTAATAGGAAGGCGGCGCTGGGGTCCTCACCGAGCACCCAGACAGTACAACATTGGTACTGCGGGAGGCGGCGGGGAGGATTTGCTCCATTTACCGATCTGAGATGGTGGCGCCCAAAACGGCAAAGCAACATCTCCTGAAGCACCCGTCCTTCGAGGAAGACCCCATAATCATTTGCTCCGACTCGCAGGCGTCGCTGGCGACGCCACGAGGTGGACAAGTGGCCCAGACACCCCCCCCCCCCTCATCCCCTAGGTGCCGCCATCTGGGAGTATATGATGGCCCTAGTGGCTGTAGGGGGCCGAAGAATCCACCATAGAAGGAGGGCGGCGATAGCCCGATTAAGCTGGGCGTCCAGTGGAGCCTCGGCTCTATCATGGGCATTGGGCAAGGACTCTGCGAGCACCCCCGTCTCCTCCATCTTCGACGGCACTCCAGTCAGAAAGCTGTCCCCACCCGAGTTTCCCAGCAGCATGGGCCACATGAAACCGAACAGCGCCGAGCCGCTCGACGCTGAGGACCAGGCGAGAGTAACAGTGAAAAGGTGAAACGCTCGAAACGGCGCGCGCCGCCGGCCGAGGGCGCCGAGCCGGCCCAGGCCGGCTGCGGGTCAAACAGAAGCCGTCTCCGCGGCGGCCGCCCAGTGACAGCGACTCGGACTGACGTCGAGGCACCGCTGCCGCCTCCGCCGACCAACCCGCCGCCCAGCAAGGGCAGTTTGAAGGCGGCTGCGCCGGTGAAGGTGGCGCGGCCTGGCAGGGGCCGCGGCCGGCCCACTCCCAGCTACCCGTCCCGCGAGGTGCTCAGTACCACCGACTCGTCCGATTCTGAGGCAGCGCCGTCGGCGGGCCGCCGCCAGCAGTGACGACGACCGGCTGGCGGCGTTCGCGCGGGACTTGTCCGACTCCTGGTACTCGGACTTGCCGCCCAAACTGGACGCCGGCGGCGTGAGCACCAGCAACGCCAATAAAAAGTCCACCTTCATCCGGCTCTTCTCGCACTGTGTCAAAAGGACTACGCCGCGCGGCCGGCCGGCCAACTCGAATGAGCGCAGCGAAGGGCACACGTCCCCGACGGCGGCACTGGCGCCTCCCGCCGCGCCGCTGCCGGCGTTGCTGGCAACGCCGATCCAGGCCCATCGATTTCTACTGTTTTGTTGCCTACGTGCCGCTGCCGCCGCTCAGCCAGCACAATGGCGTGCCGGTGTTGCGCTGTCGGATCGAAAAGCGGCTCGTGCAGCGGACGGACGGGTGCGGCCCGCGCGATGAGCCGCCGCCGCACACCGAGCTGCGCCGCGCGGACGTGAAGGTGGAGCTGGCAGCGGCCTGCTCAGTCCCCTCAACGGCGTCGACCGGCTCTCCGGCGATTTGCGGTCAGAAACGCCGCCGCTTCTGGGACCAAGGTGTCAGAGCGCGGCGCTGCCCGTGAGACGTTAAGTTAGCACAGGCAATGTCGTCTGCACTCCTTGCAGTTCATGTTGAATACACAACCATGTTGCGAAGTAATAGGCGCCGGGTTTTTCAGTTCATAGAACTTTTTCCCTGGCTATTACACCCCACAACCCACTGACACCTTGCACAAGTATGACTGTGTGTATGAATGTTAATAAATACATGAACCAATGTTGTGTTTTCGGTTCCAGTACCTTCTTTGGGCACCTCGGCAACAAGTAAGTAATCCGTTAGCTTTGCCACACCTAAGATAGGCTCCCACGTTGTTATTTGCTCCCGGGTTAACATAAACCGGTTTAACGTAACTTTTGCATCCCGGCCAAAATTGCCGATTAACTGTCCCACCGCTCGAGACTGGCGCTAGGCTGGCCGAGCAAAAAAAAGAGTTTGTCCGCGGCTTCGTCTTATTCGCAGCTGCTGGACACGGGGGAGGGGGGAGGAGGGGCTGCATCGGACGAAAAGCGGGCTCTGGTATTAACTGGATTTTTTGCCAGCTGGCGCCGTATGGTGGCGCTAGCAGAGCTTCTTACATATCAATGCTAGATATAAAAGAATGAATATTTACCAATCAATTTTTCATTTAAAGCCATTTGAAATATTTATGTTCATCCTTCTACCGCGCTTAGGTATATCTAAAATTAAATACCTTTCGTGCGTCGCCAGCTGGCCAGCCAGCTGACGCAATCCAGCTTTTACCAAAGCCCCGAAAAGCGATGACGTGAGCCCTAATATTGGCTTCACCACACAATTTGAGCCCTCAAACTGGAATCAGGTGAGCTCGAAAATGGGGATCAGGCTGAAAACTGGTATCATAGTGAGACTAGTTTTAGAGCTTGACACCGATAATGGGTACTGACTGAGCTCTGTTTCTGCGATCAATGATACCGATTTAAGGGATCGTATGAGCCCATGTGGCGCTAGCTCAGAAAGTATTCTCGAAATGTGCTGTCTGTTTTGAATATGGTACATTAGCCCGAAAACTGGTCTCTGAGCCCGAAAATCGGGACACTGTTTTCTCAGTGAATCCGTTGGTTTTTTCCGCTAAGCTCTACGACCTTCCGTTTCGAAACGCCAGGGGGGGGGGGTCGTAACAACCCCCCCCCCCCTGGTCGTTCGTGTTATGAGAAATGGCCTGGTCGTGCGAGGGTTAAATGGCAATGCTCTGTTGAACTGCTCTGATGTGCCTGGGCATAGCGTGTATCGCAGTTGATGTAGGCTGCCTCTGCTTTTTTACAGTTCTTTGAAGTTACTAACCCTGCCTCGAAATGAAACTCGGTGCGTTTGTCGTCGCAGTCAGTACCGCTCCTCTCCTGAAATTTACTTTGGAAAATTATTTAACGATGAAAATGTGCTAGTTCATCTAACGTGGTCTCAGTTGAGCGCCTTTTGAGAAGAAGTATTAGTTATTACCCTGAGATTAATTCAATGGTCGTACCAGACATTCGCCCCGTATCATTCGACCTATCGTTATAAACGTGATTCCAGTGAATCAATTCGTGTTTTTGATGGATTTATTCGTTAGTTGATTGTAGATGTGCCTTGTGGACATCATAAAACGTTATGTAGTCAGCAAAAAGTAAAACAAAATATGGGTTACGAAGAAGGTATCGAGTACAAAAAAAAAAATTGCGAAACAAGCTATTGCTTGCTCGGGAAATGTGACCGCAAAGTCAGCTCAACGTAGCTGAACTTTACCAAATAGAGCACCAGTCGAGTGCTCATAAAGGCATTTCGCTGTGAGAATGACAGGATTTGTCCCTCACCAGACAAAAGCGCGATTCACGTTATGTTTGGAACACCTTTGAACAGCTGCTGTGTCTGAGTCGTGGTGCCGACAGCGCTACTGTTTTCCGGCCACCGGCGTCACCAATCCCTTGTCGCGACGGGGTCGCCGGCGGATTCAGGAACCATTCGTCTGTGTCGCTTCGACGTTGTCGAATTAATTCGAAACCCCATTAAATTTATGCTGGAAGAAAAATCACATGTGCGAAGAATGAATACAGAGTGGCGGCCGGTAGCAGATTTGTTTTAATTTGGGCGCCGGCGCACGTCATAACGAGACCGGAGTTTGCTCGCGCATGAAACACGCGCTGACACGACAAAGATGGCTGTAATTATGCACACGCCCGGCGGCGCATTTTGATGGTGTTTTTTATGTTGTTAATGGGTGATGATGGACACTCTGCTGATGGGACCTCAGTTTTCCGAGAGGGACGTCGCTCGGCATCAGTGAAATCGGATGATGGCTCTCGCTCGGCCGATTCAGGGTATTATTCGCAAAGCATCAGATATAAAGGTCTGGTTACCAGACGCTAGACAGGTGCCCCGTGCCCGCCACTTAGGTATGTAGGTAAAATTGTCTGTTGCGTATGTAATATTTGCCATTTCAATTTTTAGTTCAAATCACCTATTATGTTATTCCAAAAGCTTTCATTACACCATGAGCTAACATTCCGCATATGGTTACAAATGACGGATGAAGAGAGAGAGAGAGAGAGAGAGAGAGAGAGAGAGAGAGAGAGAGAGAGAGAGAGAGAGAGAGAGAGAGAGAGAGAGAGAGAGAGAGAGAGAGAGAGAGAGAGAGAGAGAGATATCAAAAGCGTCTCATTCTACGACTGAAAACAGATTTGTTTGACCATTTTTTAATTAAGCTTCGATATGAGAATTAAGCAAATATTATTAAAGTCATCATGTTATTACAATGAAACCTCGTAGTTGCGCTAGTTTTTCTTATTATATAACCTCTACCATACCGTCAGACTGGAGGGCACGTAACCGCTGGTTAAGTTGGTAGTTCACGAACTCATACCGTGCCACTGTTATTCATAGCTTAGAATAACGGAAGCGAATAGCGATTACCATTTGATACCTATGCTTAAGTGAAGACAGCGCAATGTTTGTGTTTAAATTTATGTTTAAATTCCTGTATTTTATTGGTTATTATCATTCGGCTCCTGATATACCAACCACAACCAATTCAGTAGGCGGAACTATGGTCAAGCGTACCCATTTTCGGGAACGCATTTTCGTTCCCATGTTTGGGAACGATAAACCCAAATATGGGAACGCCATGTAGGCATTATTTAAAACAAGAAAAAGAACCGTTAAATGACGTCCAAAAAATATAAAGCGATCGTGAACCGCCTGATATTTGTCGCAATATTGTTGGGAAAGAGTTTGATATTGTAAGGCCCATCGTAGTTTCAAATCGTTCCCCTATTTCTAAAGCAGTCCATCATCCGGGCCGCGAGCCCAAATTTGGGAACGTTCTCGTACACTGGCGCTGCAAGCGTTCCTTATTATGGGAACGGCGTACCCATAATTGGGAACGATTTCACCGACGCCTTTCAGGGGCTCTTTTCATTAACAAGCATCACGTCCAATGCCGCAAATTATTGTTAACGCAACAATCATCAGATGACCTTTCCGGCAAGACCGTCGCATGTTTCGCCCGGTCTTCTGCGCTTTTATTCCCGTCGATCTCGCAGTGGGCACGCCCCCCTCTGCAGGATTACGTAATTCACAACGCTCAGCGATGTTCAACAAGGTCTTCCATACCCATATCCACCGTCCGTGCCGAGGGTGGAGACATGTCAAGCACCTGTCTGTTTATCACCGATAGTTGACGAGTACAAGGAAGTATCCAAAAATGGGAACGCTGAATATGTTACACCCTCAAAACACCTAGTCCCAATGAAAATCTATTTTTTCCTTTCTTAATGAGTGTAAGTGGCAAAAGGCCTGGTAGGAACGAGGAATGATCGAAATCAGCATAGAAATTATAAATAAGCCACACATAGCGACCTATATAAGAGAAATTCCCCCAAAACGATCATGCTTAGAAACACGGAAGACAAAAACCACGCTCATGACGCTCCTTATAAAACAACGTTTAACAGCTAGCATCCAAATAAAATATGTCTTTCCGGGCTGATAAAATACAGCTGAATAATTTTCGACCACTTAAACTGAGTTTACAACAGTAGTTCCGTAAAATCACGCACGATCTACGCGGTCGTTCGCCTCGACACCAAATGTCAACAATATTACCTCGGGACTGTCCGCGTGTTCGCTTGCATATGTCAGCATCTGGTGTCGCTAGTATGAAAGTTCATAACCAGGCGAAAATTATTATACTTGACCTCAAAATGTAAAAAACGCTTCATTTTCCTTAAAATTGCATGTTAAATGTAGTGTAACACATGTTTTCACCATTCCGTCATTTCAAAAAATCATTAAAAATATCATTCGACGGTCAATTTCCTTGTTCAACGGTCAGATTAAAGATAATTTTATAGAGACTTAGTAGATACTTAAATTAGCGTGCACTTTTTTGAGACGTGATGCACTAATGAGTTCTAGTGGGCGAACGGCCGAAAAATTACCTTCCGTTCTCATAAATGGGAACGCCCGTTCCCATATTTGGGAACTCCGTTCCCAAAAATGGGAACGTTCCTATATTTGGGTACTCATGACCATAGTTCCACCTACTGAATTGGATTTGTAGCCTTTGATTAAGGTATACATTATGCTAGACACGTTAGATAGGTAAAGACACCAAACAAATATATGGGGGGAGGGAGAGAGAAAGAGAGAGAGAGAGAGAGAGAGAGAGAGAGAGAGAGAGAGAGAGAGAGAGAGAGAGAGAGAGAGAGAGAGAGAGAGAGAGAGAGAGAGAGAGAGAGAGAGAGAGAGAGAGAGAGACAGAGACAGAGAGAGACAGAGAGAGAAGACGAGACGAGACCAGAGAGAAGTAAGAAGCCATGAGATAACCCGTGATAGAGCCATAAGAGCCTTAATGTTCCTGGACGTCTACCGTTAGACTTCTAGCGCTCAATTCTCATCCACCTAAACCTCCACCACATTTTATGCGGAAATAATCGCTTTAGCGCCGTCGGCCGGCACGCCCGGCAATGCGGACCGGATTTATCTCGGAAGTTTCGTGGCTCGGGGCTTCATTTCCTTCCACGCTGGCTGGCTTTCATCATTGCGCGATATTGCGAAACGCTAAATAAATCAGAGGCGGACGGAGCGGTGCCATTTCCCGGCCGGCTGTCGGCAGCGGACGCCGGCGGTCCGCTCGGTCAGGTACTCAGACGACCTGGCGACCGGGCCGGCGGGGGGCGCCGCCGCCGCTGCCCCCGCTCGGCCGCCGTCGACACACGCCGAGCGGTAATTCTTTTCTGCCATTATTCTAATTGTGTGCCTCGGTGGGAGGGCCCGGGTCGGCCGTCTCTGGCGGAGAATGCCGGCCGTCACCGACAAGCCGCCGCCTCCCCGACCGTCTCTGTGTAATGACCGGCGTCTGCAAATGAATTGAAATAACGTCCGCCCAATGGCTCCCCGGCGGCACTGCGGGCGACCGGCCGTCGTCACTCAGGTCGGAGCGGCTCGCAGGAGAGGCCCGGGGCGGGTGGCATTGTCGGGCCCGCACGGTCGCCCCATTGTCTGAGAAGGATCTGTTTCCGCCAGCGAAAGGCTGCAATTGGATTGACCGGGCTGTAAATGACGTAAAGACTAAGATGAATATCAGTGCGGTGTGAAAAAGAAACTAGATTTGTGACAGCGCAAAGAGTTTTGCTAGTGAATTATTTCATGTGATGAGTGCATAAAATAATACCTAACTCTGCAGTCTGCACGACATACAAGCTAGAAAAACATCAACGTTGAGGATCAATTGACTCTCTGTAACGCATATTCTCAGAATGCCCTTACCTCATTTACCTACAGTAAATTCAATGCTAATAAAGTTGTCGTTCCTAAACATTTTTTTTTTTAATCTTTCGAAGGAATAAAATTTCAAACGCATAGCTTAAACAGTGTCTCTTCTAACGCCAATAATTTTCAACTGGCTTATCCAGTTCCCTGGCTCTCCCCTGCATCATCGCCGTCCTTCCCCACCCTCCCCGCACCCTCCCTGGGACCAGTGGTCAGCAGTCAGCACCGTTCCGTTTTCACTCCGTGTGCAGCCGCCGCAGGGGGGCGGAGGGGAGGAGAGGGGCGACTCGACGCCGCGCTAAGTGGAATTGGTGATAAATTCGCCGTTGAGACGCGGGCACGGTTGGCGCCTCCGCTCGGTGCTCGATCGCCGATGGGTGTCGTCTGCGGCGGTGGCTGGTCGACAGTCCGTCTGTGGCAGCGACTGGCAGATCGTCGGTCCGTCGGACAGCTAACAGACGCCAGCGGTGGAGGCAGGACGACTGGCGTACCGGGCAGAGTGATCAACTACAGTCAGCCAGAGAGCTGATCACTGATCCGACTGAAGTCAGAGGCACGGGGAGAATGCTTTTATATTACTGAATGACACTGTCTATGAGAACGCTATTTTATTTTTATATGCACTATTATGCCATTTCGAAACACACCAGATAAAATTGTTTCTACGAAGCGAAGAGAAGACATTGAAACTACGACGAATACTACGACATTCAGAGAAGCAGACTATAACAAAATGGAGATCAATCAACTCCGTCTCACGCACCGCAGTTCTACAGGGTCTGATTGTACCCGTACACGGTCTACCAAGCGCCTACTGGCTTTTGCTAATATCAATCATGGTGTGGCGTGAAAATTGATAATTTACCCAGCACCCGCATGTAGTAAGAAGAGGGGCCCTTGCATGTGGTAATGTAGAATAAAGTGAGTCGGATTTAGCACAGCGTACGGCCCTCCAGCAAAAGAGTGGCCTATGTGCTTTTAGTGCAATAACTTTGAATGACGGAGACACTCCTGTAAAATGACTCAATAGAAATGAGAAGAGGGTTCGTGCACACACTTCCGCAATGGTTTTCAACAGCCATTAGACGTATTCATCAATGCAGATCGCTTATTGTGATGATGGCAACCAACCACTTAATACCTGGAGGGCCGTACACTGTGCAGAGCAGCTGAGAAATGCGACTCGTCACTAAGCTATGCCCATGAAGGTGCATTGATAATAAAAAGCAATCTGTAGTCAATGGTGGATCCAGAAAGGTGGTCTGGGACGCTGTGGGGCATACCACCATGATAGTTTTCCTCCAAATTCAAAAACTGATAGGATTTCGATTCCTTGCGCACTGCTGTGCAGTTTAAAACAAACTTTTCCTCATAAAATTGTTTCCTTTTCGTTTTATTTTCAAAAACCGTAAATTTGCGTCGACTTCGGGCGCTGCGGGGAGGGGCATTTGCCCCAAATGCCCCCCTTTCCCTTCGATCTGCCTGTGAAGAGTAGTGAATAGCATGCTAGTGATGGTGATGCTAAAGAAGTTTGATTTCACAACTTCTCCGGATCATTGGGTACTCAAAACTGTCATTGGTATCCTGAAGGATTGAATGCTATACACAAAACATTATGATGTTGCTTAGGGTGCCAGCTGGGCACTGTTAAAAAAGCCATGACCACTCTAGTCTGGCCACGGCGTAAGCTTGGTGCAGACCCTTTAAAGGAAATAGTTCACTTTTTAACATGGGTTTTGAACTGGAATAGCAGTTCCGTAGCTTGGGCTGAGACGAGCATAAATCAGGAGCTTTTACAGCCCAACGATCACCCTAGGCAAAGATATTCTATTTCTCGTCCCGAAAAAGGTGTCTTGCGTTGAGGATGTGTGCCTTGCATATATTTCCATCCAGTATGAAAAGAGCATGGGTCCCGTTAATTCTTCAGAAACTAGAGAAATTATCTACGAGAACTCTAGAGAAATTCTCGTACTGATCAATTAGGACATTCAGGGAAACATTATCAGATCGAGCAGATCGCCCAAATGCCGGTGGCTGCGATAATTTCTCTGTTTCTGAAGAATTTTCGGGACCCATGCTCTTTTCATACTGGATCGCGTGTGCCTTACAGAAACTGAAAAGTTCTTCCTATATCAAAATATAGAAAAAAAATCTTTTGTTATAAAAAGGTTTTATTTTCTTTGCTGATTATTTTGAACATAAAAAATAATAAATCGTTGCAAAAAAAAAATAATTTCGTGAAAGTGAACTATTTCCTTTAATACTGTAAGTTTTGAAGCGAAAATATAATGGCATAGATATAGTATTCCAAGATGATTATATTGATGTGGCCATTGTATTGTAGCAATTGACTGTGTTGTGTGCCCCAACGCTCGTATCTCCTGTTCATGGGAGCTGCAATGTGTGGATAGTGTGTTTAATGTCCACTCATCTCCCATAACTCTACTCCGGTCGGGTCTTAGCCCCTCCGCCCCTCCCCCTCGCGCGGGACTGAGTAAACTCGGCCCAGTTTAGTAATTTAACCACCATTTAGCTCCGCGGCTCGCCGGCGACCCGCCCCCGCGCTCGGCTCCCACTCTGCTCCCAAACAGCCGACAATTAACGGTCACCGACGCCACTCACTCTCCCTGCTCCCACTCTCTCCCTCCTCCCTCTCTCCGTCGCCGAGTCGCGGCGCACCTGGCGGCGGCGCGCCGATCGCGACGCTCGGGGCTCGCCACCTGCGCCGCTATCGCCGCCAGAGCATGATCGATGCACGCCGCGCGCTGATCGATTGGTGGCCAGTGCGCCTGTGCGGCGGTGGCGGCGCGGCGGCGGCGGCTGCGGCGCGCCGGCCCCGCCGCTCAGATGTGTCGCCGGCCGCCGCGGCGCCCGGCCGGCCGGCCCGACCAGCGCCGGGATCTCCAGCAGCACGCCGCGACCAGAGACGGTGAGTGAGAGACGGAGATGGCTGCTCTGTAGCGGGGTGGGAGCCCGGAGCCGACCGACTGGCTGCGCCAGAGAGTAGAGTCACTTATTTATTGGCTGACTGCAGACACTGTGCGAAATGCGAAATATTTTATCCGCCAAAGGTCCATCCTAAGAGCTTGTTAGCTGATGTAAAAGCATGAGATGTAGCGTGGGGATAGCATTAACATCTCCCTTTGATTCAATAGTTAAACATAAACTATCAATACAATTCTACCAGATGATTTATGGCATTTAATTGAGTTTCAAATAAACGAAGACCAGAAATTGTAAATTGAATAGGCTGGTAGCGTGTTATTTATCGTTCATTCCTCAGTTTTCCTTTTTATGCTCCTGGCTGGCAGGATTAAAACCAAATCTAATTATATTTTTGCATTACCGGCTCCTGTCTGGGACACCTTTAAACAAAGCCGAGGAATCGTAGATGACATCACTGCATATGGTGTCTGGCTGTCTTGGATTATTTTCCTTCAGCCTCTTCGAATTCAATGGGCGTATTTTAACATCTCATCAAATAACTCAGGCCGCCAATGCAATAGCCGCCGCCGTCGTATATAACGAAATAAATTCGCCATCTCCATCATTCTCTGTGACGGTTTCCGGCGTGGCGAGCCAAGTTAGCTCGTCTCCGTATTGCCGTCTTCGGGCCGGCCGTCGTTAGTCGTCGTTACCTGTCGTTAGCCGTCGTTACTCGGTCCCCGGGGCGCCCCGACAATGCTGCCGGACTGTGTGAACCGGCACCGGAACGGCGCTCTGCCAGGGCAGGCGGACTGTTTCCGTCGGCACCGGACAGTGGAATGGGCGCGGCACTCTCCGCCCCTGTTTTGTAGAGGTGATACTACCATGGGTTAGCTACGGAAAGGTGATACCCGACTCCGCTGTACGGGATGATACAGTGCCCGCTCCTTCCCAGATGTAAGAAGATGATACTTTCCGCTCCTTTTCTATTGTACTGAGGTAATACTATACCATGGGTCAGCTGAGGGAGTGTGTGTGATACTCTACGCCTTTCCTGTAGTAAGAAAATGATACTGTCGCCTTCACCCCCATGATGTGGAGGTGATGCTGCATAATAACAGTGGTGTATAGGTATGTAGTGCCCTTGATGGAAGGTGCTACTGTCAAGGGGTCCGCTTTATGAAAGTGATACTCTACGCTCCGTTCTTTCAGTAAGGTGATACGCCCTTCCCAGGCCCCACTGTAAGGAGGTGATACAGTGCCCCCCCCCTCCCTCCACCCGCCACCTCCATCTGGACCATCTGTGCAGCCGCACTCAACGCTGCACTAAGCCTTCTGTGGTGTCGCCCCACAATACGAAGGAGGTCCGAATATTGCTTCTAAATTAATTGCATGCGTATGTTCAAGATAGTTCTGTCCTCGAGTGGATTGGTATAGTGATTCGTCTCATTGCGACCACGCCCATCTATTTACGATACTTTTAGACTTATATAACGGCTATCTCTAAGTTGAAACGTTATCAGAAGGCCACTTTATACGTATGTTTTATTTGTCTGCGAACAGCAAGTATACCATCGTTATAGCGAGGTTGCGTGTCACAGCCGCTCGCCACCATATGATTTGCCTCGTCATGTGACAGACCCATTTGGAATGGTGCTATACATTTGACATAAACTGCTACTTGCATAGTTGATTACGTCAGCAACTGCTTTCATATACCTACCGTTACTGTTGAGCTGCAGCGCGCTGAATTAAATTTTTACGCGCTGTAAAAGCAGGCTGATTGATTTATTTGACACCATTATTCGCTCATAGTTTAGTTTGTGTGAGTGAGGAAGGGCCCAACAAGAAGATACGCTTCAGAATATTGCCAGCAAATGACAACCATAGCCAGGTATATGTAGTTTGAGATACCTTCACAAAGGTACAATGATAATGCTCACTTGTTCTTTTAAAAAGTGTGATCACATAACGCGACGGCATGTTACTTTTTACTTACATGAACACCATTCGGCTCCTGCGATAAAAAATTTATAGGAGCATTGGTCTTCACTAAAATACCTGGTGAGTTGTGTTAGTAGACAACCTTACTGCGGGAGCATAGTGTTACAGCTATGTATAGTCGACTACAGAATGATGTTTCACTCCTCAGAAGCTAACAGTTGACTAGAGCGCTAAGTTGTGCTGTTTATCACGCAATTAAGCGTGTCGATTGTGAGCATTGGGACAAAGCTATAATTTGTGAACTCAGCCCGTGTGATGCGGCACAGCCTACCACTCCAGGCAAATAATTGCATGTCAAAAGTGGAACATCAATATGTAGTCGACTATACCCCCTTAAAGATACACTCATAACGCGACAGACTTGTCGAGTCATACTAATCATTACTTAATAATGCGGTTCTTCTGACGTCATGCCGTTGGACGCTCCCCAGCCATCCTGCAACAATGATCATGTACGTGACTGTTGGTGTATAACATCCCAAAGTGCATAATGCATATGTTGCATTATTTCCCAGGTCATCCGACAGAAATGTAATGTTAGATGCAGCGATACACGGCGATGAAAGAGATGATTTTTTCCGGAGTCGCTTCCGGCAGTTTTCTGGCGAGTGTTTTCAGTTAGTTTTATCTTTATGCAAGTTGAGAATTATATTTCGATCGAGTTACTTCGAAGTTCGAACCATTACTTCAAAACGCAAAATAAGAATTTGGCAGCTATATTTTAGGTATGCAGAACTATAATTATCACTTTTTGCCACCAGTTCATATCTTGTGTCGATTAGCCCACTTTCGCACACATCTTTGAGCTATATCAATTACCAATGCACTCAGGCTATCTGACCGCACTTAAAACGGTTTCGGCGATTTAAACGGCAAGTTGAAATCCAGCCGAGAGCCTGCTCAACCAGCTGTAAAATGCCAGCTAATCTCTCTAATCAAGGTGCTTATGTCTGTCGGGAATATGTGATTGCATTAAACAGTTCTCGGTACTCTGAAACCAGTTAATTATGCATTCAATTTACAAACTATTTGACTGGTGTCGTATGATCACCATAATGGATTCATAAGTATAGGATTATCATATAAATCGACATCAGCCAGTACATTTTAACATTCAAAGCTGAATCAGTTAGTAGACATCGCATGGCGCGATGATTTGGCATTGCTTTGAGTTGTGCAGGTACAAAAGTCATTGTTTTGTTCGATTTCTTAAGAAAACAACTTTTGTTTCTACACCGCTGCCCGCTACACATAATCAGCTGGCCGTCAGTTCCTCTCCCTCTAACCCAACGCCTGACGACACACAGAAGCTTGTGTTATCTCCCATATTAGAATAAAACATTGGCAACATATGTCGTCTGCACCACACATTGCCTTCCGCTGTGTCCTATGTATCCACTGTATCCAGTGTGTCCACTATGTCCGCTGACATCTACATATGTCCGAGCTCTGATGTGTCCGTTATATCGTCTGTCCTTTGTGCAGCCGAGGTCAGTGGGCAGGGCGCCACCACTGACCGCGGGGACACCAAACCGTATACCGGTGCCGCTCGGGCGATTATCGGATGGTTAATAGCCGGTGTACCACTGGTCCCCAGTCGATAACACGGGCCGAACGCCGGACGTGGCCTACTTTTATGTGCACCACATGCAAGGCTTATGGCGGAACATTTGCCACAGCTGTTGTCAGGTAATCCCGATACCAAAGCCCAACAATATTCAGTCCCGGAAGCGTTATGCTTGTTTAATTGTTTTATTGGAGCAAGCAACTGTCTTCATGTAACACATAATCGCACAGGGTTGTAGTTATAAGCTATTCTTATTTTGAAAAATTTGTAAAATACGCATTGCGTATGCACTTGGCATGCAAAACTGATGACAAGTGGGAGATTTATCTTGAGACGTCACAACTCGCGGTGTTACCAGAAATTATGCGGTGGCTGCCAGATGTCTGGAAGCCGGCACAAGGTCACAGTTACTCTGCAGTCAGGTCGGGTCGTGCGGGATCACCCTCTGGTGGGCCCGGAGAAGCTATCGGAAACGATCCATTTAGCGGAGGAAGCTGGGCCGCGGTCCCTGAGAGCACGGGTGTACGGCAGACGCCAGGGAAAGGACAGCTGTGGCGTGGGTCAGGCGAGGGATACCGGCAGATATGGGTGAAGACACGGGGAAGAGGATGACACTTGATAGCATCACTGAGAGTTGACGGAGAAAACACAAAATTCTGGTGAAAATTGGCAACACTCGTTGCATTGAGAAAGTGCCGATAGGTCTTTGGTTAGATGCCGATAGGTCAGAAAAACGAAAATATGTTATCATTGAGCCATGGAGTGATACAGCGGTCAACGATTGTTGTTACTACGGAAATTGAAACACATTAGTCCATCTTTTAGGCAACTGAAGCATGTAAACGATCTTTTATTGTCATTCATTTCTGTCATTTTTCAAAAAATATTTATGCAAACATAAATGATAATGCATCGTTTATAGTCGTAGCGACTCGATAAATGCTCATAAATCTATGAAGAAAAGCGAAACCCTGGCTCATTTTTCACAATGATAAGCTGTAATGAGCACAACTCATATGAATGACAAATGATGCGAATATGTTAGCAGGAGGATAAACGTTTATTATTTCTTCATCAACATTCAACTTACCTAATCAAGAGGCCATGTGTTTGGAAGAAGCTGATATTTTTGCCTTATTCTGAGGATATCATCCAAACAAGCTATTATTTCCCTGTAATATGATCAGCAATGTTTACAGTTTGAAAGCGATGATTTTACAACCAAGCGTATGGCCGTTCACATGCCTGTTTTCTTTTTGTAAAGTGGCACAACTTTCATTATTCCTTTAAAACCTGCGTGAGCACTGTTCTCCATAAATAACTGGGAAATCATCTGCTTATAGCGTGATCAGCGGGTTCTCGACAGGCCACATGTCGGAGACAGCCCTGTCGGTGACAGCGGTGAGCGCCGCAGTGGCATCCTCCGAGGCCAGCCCGGCTGCCGCTGTCTGCCCGACAAATGAGGCACTTGATTACATCTGCAATATCTGAAAAGAATCCAATTGCAGAAGCGAGGTTCAATCAGGCCCATTCATGCGATCATGGTGCAGGAGCTGAAATCCAATCAGGCGCGGTCAGTGCACAGACACCGCTTCCTCGAGCCGCGCCAAAATAGCACACGGGTCCATTTCGAAATGAGCATTTCAAAACTGCTTTGTCTCAAAACCAGTAGGCTCATTCTCTCGGATTAGCCTTTCAAAGTGTGCTGGAATTAGTAGCGTCGTTACCGTAGCGAGCTGTAACTGGCCTCTGTCGCCATGTGGACCCTTTGTCTCCCTAGGGCGACGGGCGAGAATTAGAACCAGACAGGCGAAAACACACAAACAGCGTCAGTGTCGCCGATTGGAGGGCCACCTGTCTCATCCAATACCGTTAGCCGACCGGTGGAAAATGGGCACTGCGCTGACAGCGGCCGCCGAACGGTGTCGGCGCCGAGAGGGAGACCGGCGGCGACGGAGGCAACGGGGAGAAAATGAAACTGAATGTCCACCTGAAGATCGGAAACAAAGAAAGACTCGTGTCGAACGGAAAGCCAAGCCAAGAAGTAAAGCTTTGAAAAGCAACCGACGTCGGTGACCGCTGAAAATACTACACATCTTAAAGTCTCTACGGTGACTGATTTTAGGGTCGAAGCAGATAAGCTAATTAACGTTTAAGAACAGTGGCTAATCTGATAAGTGTTGAAAGCTTCAACACAATTGAATTAAGCGCGGTCCTTTTCAATCCACTCGTCAGGAGATAAGACATTCACTTTCCTGTCCACTCGAAGGGATGACTCGCGAGGCCTAACTGGTCGTGCCGTTCGCCGAACGCTTTGAACGACAGAGTGTCACGCCGGGCCGAGTTGGGCGCTCGGCCCCAAGTTGAGGGTCCATACGACCCGACGGCCGACGGCCGGTAAGAACCGACCGAGGACAGGCGCAGTGTCTCCCCGAAACAACTTGGACTAATTGAATGGATGGCCGTTTCACTCGTGGTGACCGGCCCAAGTTAGGCACCTGGACCGTCACTCCGCGGATAGTCTGGGAGCTGGTCAGGTCAGCAGACCAGTGCCCCCTGCCTCGCCAGGTCAGTCTGCAGGTATCCTTGTGGCGCTTTTTGAAGCACAATGGTATTATTTCGTTTCAGAAGACGAAAACAGTTTAACGTTCTCTTCGTTAGCTGAAGTGGGTTAGAAGCTGTCTGATCGCAACATATTTTCTCGCACTGCCACCTCTTTGAAAATTAAAACTTCTAGCCCTAGTGCATCATTACGCAAATGAGGAGCCTTCGCTCATTGCTTCAGCTAATTCCGCTGATTAACTTTTCATGTAGAGAGCCGATATTTCAGACGCTGGGATAGCATTTCAGGATTCGATAGAGAAATACACAGGTGTTATACGGTTTACTGAATGTAAGCCCGCTAGCGTGCGTCGCTCAGATAATTCGTTGGCTGGTGAGAGCTGCAATCAACCTTCGTATAGGTCCAAAATTCAGCTACCTGACCAATCGGAGGTCGCGCTACTGCTCTCGAAGCTGAAAAAAACTACATGATGCATTTCCGATGATAGCCCGTGTCATCTAATGGTGACGTGGTACTGGTCATTAAGGCATTTGCTCCCTTCTTCTCCCTTTGTAGGTGATAAACTTTGCAGTCCTATTTGAAGTTATGACCCTTTAGCACGTGTGCATGCTCCCCTGTCTTTCCCTCTCTTCCTCTCTTGCTTTCCTTTTTCTATCGCCATGGGCGCGGGAACCGGGGGGGGGGGCAGTGGGGGCAGCTTGCCCCCCCCCAACTCTATGGCCGTGGGGGCGGTGCCCCCACAACTTTGAGACGGAATACCTACCGCACTTTTTTTGCAAATGTTTTCCTTTTTGTTGAAAAAGCCAAGGGATGAAAAATAAGTGGCCTAAAACCGGCGAGAAAACTAAATTTGGGGATACCCTAGGTTGATCTCTATCATGGTGTGCCCCCACAGTCTGAAAGTAGTTCCTGCGCCCCTGCCTATCGCTCCTCAATTCTTAACTACTGCATTATTATCTTTCATTTGTTTTCCTCGGATTTATTTTCATTCTCGTCTCTTTGTTTTCTCTCCCTCCACCTCCACTCTGTTCTTTCCTTCTCTCGATTTCTACTCCGGCTCTCCCCTTTTCTGTCGTGTTGTGAAGGCTGTAAAAATGTTACTGCATACAAAAGAGAGTAGGTAACCTGCTCCTTTGTAGTCTGTCTTCCCGATCCGCTGCCCTGCCTATTCTCTGTCCTCCTTTTCTACCGGGGATTCGCTCTTCTCTGTCAGGAGGCAGGCAGTCGCCGCCAATTAGAAAGTTGGTGCCCTGTGATGAGTCTCGGTCCCGTCAGCAACGGCACTGGCCGTCTCGTTGTTCGTCCCCAGCCATCCCCAACTGTCCGTCCCCAGCCGAACGGACGGGCGGACGGGAATGGAGACCGAGCCACCGACCTGGCATCGATTCCTCCCGGACTGCCAACTTTCCAGATGCATCACACAGCTGACTTTTATTGCCGTGAGGAATGAGCGCAATATTGAGCCAGGTGCGAATGGGACGGCGATGCCCCCTCTCTCCCCCTCCCCCCAGCACCCGGAGGAGATATGTCGACGGAGATGGTCACGATTCAATAAGGTGCAGCGATAAACGCTCAATGTCCAAAGGGAAGATAAAGTGATGCTTCTTTTGAAAGCTTCTTGCATGCGCTTATGAATGCATTTTGCTATTGATAGCTCTTTTATTTATTAAGTGAAACAGAGATCCTCTGAACTAAGGTGTATTCAATTGAACTCATTCAGGAGTTCGATGATATTTCGCATATCGTTTTGCACCACGTCGTGCCCCCCAGCAGTGCTTTGGTGTTGATTGAGCCAGTTTGAGACTGCTGTGATTCGCACCGAGTCTCCTTCTGCTGTGAGTATAAGGAATAGTCCATCGGAGTAGTTCTGTGCAGCCCTCAGGAGACAGAAGTCGTCGCTCGCGGCCCGTGCCCCACCCCCCCCCCCCCCTCCACCGGCTGAAAGCCTGCTTACGAAGGCGTAGGTCCTCGAGCACACCTCAAGTGGCCGAGTGATTTGGAGCCAGGCAGGAGCTCGCGCGGTATTAATGGTCCAGACGACTGAGAGCAAATAAACTGAATCCGTAGCGCGATCCACTTATGATGAATAATCATTACACCTGGTTTAATTGGAATTCAAGCTGCCCTAGCAGGAATGGTTATGGTAGGCCCACAGCGTTTAAGCTCTTTATTATGTTATGTTACAAATGTTTGAATATGGTATCCATTTCGCGGCTTACAGCTTTCGCACGCTGGTGTTCCCCTTATTGGCGTATCGCTCAGTCAGGGGAACGCTACCAACTCAATAGTATTGCTGTTATAATAGTATTGTATAATAGTACCTATTGCTGTTATAACTATTGTCGCCACTGCATTGCTAACATATCCAATGGTTCATCACCTTATGTCTTAATAACCATTTATTAAAAAGAGGCATTTATATTCATTTCCATTATATAGTAGGTCATTAAGATGGTTTTGTGTATTTTGATTGCTAACCCTGATCTTCTTTTGCTGGTGAACGAATGCATGTTGCGACAAATGCCGCTCTTCGCGAATGGCGAATACAAAACGCTAATCTCGCGACGCTGGCCTCAGACAGCTGCGAGTGAAAGGTCTAAAAAGCCCAATAAAAAATATCATGTCAGGTGGTTATTGGTTAAGTGCTCAGCAGACTGCAGTCTCCATTGCCCGACAAAAGCTATGTAGGTAGCTGTGCTCATCTTGTTCAGAAAATCATACGACGCAGGTCTATGTCTCTTGCCATAAAAGAAAAAATCATTTACAGAACACATATCGAAGCATGAATATTTTTGTATCAAGCGTCAGCCTTCACAATTCACATCCTTCCCTTGTTCATCAGCCATGCCTTGATATATGTCACACTCGCACTAGGAACCATTTTTATCCATTTTTCAGTCGCGCTCCCTTCCCCCCTCCGTCACATTCCCACCTCGTTTGTTGATCTCGGAAGCGGTAGTTCGCATCTCTCCCCCTCCACCAGTCCGTGGATCCGGCTCAGAGCCATCGCTTCTTTCGGTGACATCGGGAAGGGCGTACAGTGAGGAGAGCGAGAAAGGGGACGAGCAGACTGGAAGACCGGCTGTTCACAGACGGAGACTCCGTGCAGACTCCAGTGGAGTGGAAACGCCGATAAAATAATTAGGTAGTATCTCCCAGAAAAAAAGAGTGAATCTGCGGAAATGATTTATGATTAGACAAACTTCGCCTATTCACTCAGCTCTCTGAACGTCTTCAATGCCTATAAGTGCCTATACATGAATACCTCACATAAGCCTCACAAATAATTTAATATCTTAACTCCTACTATGAAGAAGCTACACGACAGAAACATAGTGAAAACTATAAAAGAAAACATTTTGGCAAATCCTTGGTGGGATGTTGATGTCACACTTAGGGGAGATCCGTGTAAGACGCCCAGGGTCGGTAAGAGGCCCCATCGCTTTTTTACCAAACCAATAATGTTATTTATTTTTTAATGTTCTTGTAAAGCAGAAGCCCTCTTGAAACAACAACTCACGAAACCTGAGGTAGGGGAGGGCGGGGTCAAATGTAACACGGGGCAATTGTAACAGTGTTAATAATTCATAAACTTACCAATAGAATGAGCTGATGTTCAGACCGAAAATGCGTAATTCTATACTGACTTTCCCAACGGAGTTTGAAGCGAAAGTGCCGGGTATGTCGATGGCTGTGCACAGTAATGTGTTTTTGAGAGCATTTTGTAGATTTTTATGCCGTTATATTTGATTAGCTCATTCCCGCCATTGAAAAGATATCGACTTCAGACTTTGTGTAAGCGTTGGCAGGCTTGTTGTCGATAAATTGAAAGCATTAAATGCTGCCTACATGCAACATCTTTTTGCGCCAGTTTCGTCTAAAATATGTCAAGGCGCGACGGGGACAATTGTAACATTTTTGCAGGGGTCAAATGTAACAGGTTATAGGTCAGTGGCCATTATGTCAAAGTCGTCAAATTTTCAAGGGAGATGAAACATTGCTAGAATTAAGAGAACTGTGAGTTTTGTCGCAATCGGCAGCTTTTTACGCGATTTATTTGCGAAAAACCAAGGGAGAGGAGGTCCATCCAACCCCTGTATAAGTGCGAGGTTTTATTGCCTTCTTCCTGAGAAGAACCGTCCCTACCAAGTCTGGGAAGATAAACAAGTGTTCAATACTTTTGTTAAATCAAAGTTTTGGAAAAAATTGTGTTGCTGTAGCCTGTAAATGAACATGTTACAATTGTCCCCGGATGGTGTTACTTTTGACCCCGTATCTGGGGCGAATTGTAACAGCTGAATTGACTTTTTCGAACAACAATTTTGACCCGAAAAAGAAGCTATTTCGGAAATGTTTTAACTGCATTTTAAAGACAAAACATCATAGTTTCTGAAAATAAAAGAAAGAGCTTTATAGCTGCAAACGTGTTTGCACCAGATGATAAAATGCAAAAAATGTTACAATTGACCCCGTTCTCCCCTATCAGGTGCGTCGCAGCGACTTTTGGTAAGCCTGTTTCTGTTTTTGCCCCTTTACTTGCTAGATATATGCATCTTTATCACCCTTATATATCTGAAAAAACAATGGCTATCAAATGCAATCTTATCTCATCGAAATTGTCACATGTTAGCTTCAGAATAGACCATGTTCTGGTGCGCTGTAAATGTCTCATAAACCATAAATATTGTGACGTTAAAACACTGCATTTTTTTAAGAGGCCCTCCCTTCGAGGATGATAAAACGCCCCCGATAAAAAAAACGCCCCCGATGCTAAAACGCCTGCACCTGCGGCAGGCGTGGCATTCTTTTTTCAAGGAGTTTGTTTTTGTTTCTTTTTTCTGTTTCCTTTCTTAGAGGTAATAGGTACAATTTTCGTTGGTCATCAGCGTTTGGTTGTGCTAGTTTTCGCATTGTTCGAGCGCTTTAGAAGTGTTATTGGTTTCGATAACACCGTATTTGCTTAGCTTTTCGAAATAAAAGGCCTTGCAGCTGTGTTCGCAAAGCGTCTTTTACAAGTCTTGTAAAATGCCCGAGGGGGGGGGGGGCACGTCTTACCATACCCATAGTGTAAGAGCCCTTTTGCAACTTTTTCCAAAATGTTTAAGTTCACGGTTTGTGTACCCCCTAGATTCATTTTGAATGCAAATATGTAGGGAAAATGGTGCATGCTCACAGTGCATGCACACGTTAGCTCTTAAATATTATCAGTTGTCTAAGAATAGCAACTGAGCTTAAGGGGGGGCCTCCTGCACCACTCTCCCCTATCTAGCATTTGTTCTGCAGTGAAACATCGTCCAGTTTTACCGTCGCTGGCAGTTTTTTGTCTCTAAGCTAGTTAAGCCTGATTGGTTGCCAGCTGCCCACAAGATCCGTGACAAATATTGTTTACGTTGTTGTGCTTAATGAGGCAGCAAGTTAGAGGGGAGAGAATCGCGACCGCCGTCACATCCTCGCAGCGGTGGCGGCTTCAACAGCCAAATTTACGGCCCGCCGACCGCGTCCGAGCAGAGCTGATCTGTGGGGTACTGACTCAATATCTTCCAGCTTTCGAGTCCCGTCAAAATAACATTCGTTCAAGCCTTGAGCCAGGCGTGAAGTATGCTACTGCCGTTTTGAGCTATAACAGTTGTATGTAATTTATGATTTATATGATTTAGGATCTCGTTCTTGTTAGAAAGTACAGAAAAATTACAGCTTATGGGAAAATAATGATAAGGTTCAACCTTCAGTGACCAGGAAATCGCTAAAAATATGACCTCTTGGTTAAGAAAAACTTTGGATGATGATATAGCACACGACATTTGTTCACCCACATTGCATGACCGATTAATTCGAATGCTTTTTTTCTGAAACACATGTTTTGAACTAGGTTAACTCATTGACATAGTTATTTTGATTCTCTTTTAGAGTCAACTGTTGATATCTACATTCGTTCTAAGAAGCATGCAACATACTTCCCAGCCCACGTAGCGGTGGAATAAGATACCGCGTTACGGAGAGCCGCACTCGAAGCCAGCCGACTCAGTCCCACACTGTCAGTTAGGCTGTCCCGCAACGCAGTTGTGTTAAACGGTGCAGCCTAAGCACCCTCATCCAAGCCGAGGACCGGGAGCGCATACAAGTAGCTTTTTTAGTCGCTTGCGACTGGCGAGTGATGACTTTTCACTTTTGTACTTTGTGTGTGCGTCTGTGTGTATGTTTTTTTTTTACTATCCCAGTTTATAGGAAGTCTAGCTCCTGAAAGCTACCAATGGGTCAGGGTGCCCGGTGCAGCCAGGTCGGCAGACATGCTCTTACTCATTCCAATATTACTCACATCACACATGCCCACAGCGTAACCAAACTTTTCCAACTTAGCAGTGGAATGAAAAGCTGGTAGACACCAACTGTTGATCTAGCATCCGAGGGTGTTACTAGTGGCTGTCCACAGGACCGAACCCCTGACGGTCTGAACTGACCATGAGCCTCGACTTTCCTGCTTGACCATGTTTACCTACATGTTCTGGCAGCTAGCCTGTCCTATTTCTCCGCAATGACCTCTTTCTGGCCCGCCATCCTTGTTCGACCTTTATTTTTCTGATCTGTCATCTAGTTATTTTACGCTAACTTATGTCATACTTCTTCCCAATCTATCTTCTCTCTCA